>NC_134534.1:1003750-1337500 GCF_050624435.1 Tenrec ecaudatus | reverse complement strand
TGGATTGTCTTGTCTTTTCTCCTTTGATGCCCAGTATGGATTCATCCACAGTCATGTTGGAGCAGTCTCTGGAGCAAATGCTGCCTGCAGGCACACTGTAGGAACATGTGGAGATTCCGGCTCGGTCTGATCAGGGAGTAGAGCCCCCAGAAAGCCTCTCCTTGCACGAGGACAATGGCACAGTCAAGGCTGCAGCTCCCCCAGGACATCGGAGCCTACGGCACAGTGAGGAGGCGCAGGGAGCCTTCATCAGAGTGGTCCAGCAAGTCGCCAAACCGATAACGAGGAGGCTAACAAGAACAATTCTTAGTGTGTGTGGGATGAATAGCTAGAGTTGCTACAACATGTAATCTTTCAAACAAGACAAGTTGACAGTCATGGGCAAAAGAATGAAGTTGGATCCTTAGCTCACACCACGTGCAAAATTTAACTCAAAATGGATCAACCTGAACGGAGGAGCTCAAAGCCAACAGGCATGATTGAGACGTAGACAAGAAATACAAACAACTGGAGAAAGTATTCAGCCAGCCACCTCTCTGATAAGAGTTTAATATCCAAAATAAAAAGTTCTGTGAGTCAAAAACAGAGACATAAAGGACAACACAGAGGCCCAGGATGACAGTACCTGGGGAGCCCTTCTAGCAGGCCACACTGAGTTATAAGACACCCACCTAAAGCATGGCCTCCCGCTCCAGGCATTTCCAGGCCTCACTCATTCTGCAGGTGCCTGTGTCCTCACTCCCAGGAGATGGCTCAAGAGGAGCTCAAGATGGGTGAGCTGCAGGCCCCATACCACGCTGCCCCCATGCAGTCCACCGTGATCAACATCCGGAGTGAACCCCACATGCCCGACCACGTCGTCTGGTCCCTCTTCAATGTATTCTTCCTCCACTGCTGCTGCCTGGGCTTCGTGACCTGTGCCTACTCCTGAAGTCTAGGGACCGGAAGATGGTGGATGACATGATTGGGGACCAGAGCCACGCGACCACCGCCAAGTGCCTGAACATCTTCTCTATGGTCCTCGCCCTGCTGGGAATCCTTGTCTCCGTCATTCTTCTCACCACGGCACAGGGATGAGCTTCCAAGCCTGTCACACACGATGGGCCAGCAAGGCCACTAGTCACTGCACCATGCTGTGTCCTGAACCCTCCGGCCCTGCCCTGCTGGATGACCTGACCCCTGGCCTGCCCCGGCTCCTGTCTGCAGCCGTTTGCTCATGTATCTCCATCTATCAGCAAGTTCAATAAAGCACCTGGTGTGTAAGAAAATAAAAAGGGACAACACAATTTAAAAATGGTCAAAGGACTTGAAAAGATGTCACCAGGAAGAAGATAGACAAATGCCCAGTAAAGGTATAAAAGATGACCCATCTCATTGGTCATTACAAAACTGCAAGCCAAAAGTACAAAGAAGTACCACTTAGCCCCAAACAGGATGACTCAAGTTGAAAAACTCAGGTAATAATAAGACTGTGTGATTATTTATTGAGGTGATAAACACATTCTAAAATAGACTGTTCGTGATTGCATATTTTATCTCTGAATTCCATTTTCCCGTGAACTTTTGAATCCTCCCCACATCTGTGAATATATTAAAAAATCATTGAAGTATACACTTCAGTAGAGTGAATCATATGGTATCCGATTTATAGTTCAATAAATCTCCCTAAATATGCAGTGGACTCAGTTCCATTGAGTCCCTTCTAATTCACAGCGACACTATAGGACAGGCTAGAACAGCCCTGCTGGGTTTATGAGACAGTATCTTTCCAGGAATAAGCAGCTTCAACCCTGTGCACAGAGAGAGAGTCACACACAGGAGTGAAAGCACGGGTGCATGATGTCATACGAATGAGCCGGGACGACATTGTGACGAGAAGCCCGAAGCAGTGTGCCAAACACTGCGTGACTCAGTGTCTACAGACCGTGTCCATGGGAAACCCACCGTTGAAGGCAGACAGCAATGAGTGGTGAGCAGGCTGTGTTGGGAGGATGGGTGGGGAGGGACCGCCTCAGGGGCGCCGGAGTTTCTGTGGAGTCTAGTCTGCCAATCAGGTCTGAGCTTGATGACCTCATTTGGAGGCTACAGGTATACACAGACAAGCCACATGGAGACCCCTGATGGAACCAGAGCCCTGGAGCTGGAGGAATCACGTGGAGACCCACACCAGAGCTGAGATCTTTCCACCGACAGTGGATCCACAAGACTTTCCACCCACTGGCCTGTGGTCTTCCTGCATGCAGCAACATTGCAGGGCTGCATGACTCTAAAGAGGAATCTACGGACGAGTATTGACATGTGGGGTGCTAGCTGACTCATCAACTTGATCTGAAATGGGCTGGGAGGTTTTCTGAATGGACAGTTGCTCTTTGATATAAAGTTCTCTCTGACACGTTTACGAGTGTCCTGCATTTGGTTCTCTAGTCCACCCGGACTCACACAGGTGCCATCGAGTCAGTTCCGACCCACAGCGACCCTACGCACAACAGAGCGAGACTCTGCAGTCCTGCTCCATCCTCACCATCGTTCCTGGGCCTGGGCGTCGTTGCAGCCTCTGGGATGATCTGTGTTCTTGGTCCGAGCCCCCCACTTTGCCAAGCATCATGTTCGTCTCCAGGGACTGGTCTCTCCTGTAAACAGGTCCAAAGTATGGAAGACAACTTCTCGCCATCCTTGCCTCTGAAGAGCACTCTGGCCATACATCTTCCAAGACAAATCGGTCTGTCCTTTTAGCCGTCCACGGTCTCTCGATGGTCTTCTCCAGCCCCCCGATTCAGATGCGTCGGTTCTCCTTCGGGCGTCCTTGTTCAGTGCCCAGCTCTCACCCGCATATGAGGGCGTTGAAAAGACCATGGCTTGGTCAGGCGCACCTTGGTCCTCAAAGTAGCACCCTGGCTTTTCAACACCCAAAGAGGTCTCGTGCAGCAGATGGACCTGATGCAACGCATCTTTCGATCTCTGACTGCTGCTTCTGTGAGCACTGACTGTGGGGCCAAGCAGTAGACCGCCGTATGATCTGCTGGCCTGCTCGTGGTAACTTTAGGCCATGTCAAGTGTGCGACTGCAATGCTTTGATCTCACTGCCCTTGTGCTTGAACGTCTTGTTTGGCAAAAAAGCACTTCAGCATGACATTTCCAGCACCAAGGTTGTGCAGGCTCTCACTACCACCCAGTCGATTCTCCCTGGGAGACCCTGTAGGGCAGAATGTAACTGCCCCTAGGTTTCCAAGACTGTCACTCTGTCTGGGCGTAGACAGCCCCCCACACACACACACACAGAGAAGCTAGTGGTTTGGAAGCTCTGTCCTCAAGTAGTGGTTATGTGTTGGGCTGTTATCTCATGGTTGGCAGTTCAAAACCACCAGCCACTCTGAGGGAGGAGACTCGGCTCGCCACTCCTGGGTCAGCATTGACTCCCCGCAAGGAGTTTGCGTTGTGGTCCTTCCAGGTAGAGCCCCTGCAGTGCCCCCCACGAGGTGGCTCCCCATGCACAATCTGTCAGAGAAAATAATCTTCTGAAGGGAGCTGCATTGGCAGGTCATGCGATTTAACGATTTAATCGTATTAGGAAGAGTTGTGCAAGCATCCCACAGCTGGTTTCAGAACATTTTCTTCTCATCCTCATGGTTGTTGCACACACACACACCCCTCGTTTTGTGAGAGAGAACATTATAAGTCATCCACCTGGGGCACAGGATAATTCCATTGATCATATTGGACATTGAGTCCACGGAATAGAATTTAAAGCAGCGTTGAGGGAAGGAAGTTACGCGAGTACAAGCCGGTTTCAGACCATAATACTCGAATTGCTGACTTAACCAGATGAAGCTCGGGACGCCCGGACGCTATTGACGAGAACAGTGGAGGCTGGTGACCCCCTCCCCGAGCCAGGACCGTGCCCACCAGGAAACACGTGTCACCAGAAAGGAAGGGGGCACTGAACAGTCTGTGCACGCCCGTCCAGGCAAGACATCTGAACCAAAGTCCAACCCCCACCGTTCCGTGACGATAGGAACAGAGTAGGGGTCAGTGGAACAGGAAGACCGTCCAGGGGCAGACTGACAGACAGATGCCGTGACGGGTTCAAACCTAACAATTGTGAGGATGGCCAGGCTACACGGTGTTTGCTTCCGTTGGGTAACCAAGCTGCCAGAGCCCACACAACAGTGTTCCAGTGTTTAACCTCCCACAGCACAGTCTTACAGGGGTGTGTGTGTGTGTGTCTGTCTGTCTGTCTGTGTCTATGTGTGTATCTGTCTGTGTGTGTGTCTGTGTCTGTGTGTGTCGGTGTCTGTCTGTGTGTGTGTCTGTGTCTGTGTGTGTCTCTGTCTGTGTGTGTGTCTGTGTGTGTCTGTCTGTGTGTGTCTATGTGTGTCTGTGTGTCTCTCTGTGTGTCTCTGTGTGTGTCTGTGTGTATCTGTGTGTGTCTGTCTGTGTGTATCTGTCTGTATGTGTGCCTGTGTGTGTCTGTGTGTGTGCCTGTGTGTGTCTGTGTGTGTGTCTGTCTGTGTGTTTGTGTCTGTGTGTTTCTGTGTGTGTGTATCTGTGTGTTTGTGTCTGTGTGTGTCTGTGTGTGTCTCTGTCTGTGTGTGTGTCTGTGTGTGTGTTTGTGTGTGTCTGTGTGTGTCTGTCTGTGTGTGTCTATGTCTGTCTGTGTGTCTCTCTGTGTGTGTCTGTGTGTGTCTGTGTGTCTGTGTGTCTGTGCTTGTGTGTCCATGTGTCTGTGTGTGTGTCTGTGTGTGTGTCCATGTGTCTGTGTGTGTGTCTGTGTGTGTGTCTGTGTGTCTGTGTGTGTGTCTCTGTGTGTCTTTGTGTGTGTGTCTGTGTGTGTGTCTTTCTGTGTGTGTCTGTGTGTGTGTGTCTTTCTGTGTGTGTCTGTGTCTGTGTGTGTGTGTCTGTGTGTGTGTGTCTGTGTGTCTGTGTGTGTGTCTTTGTGTGCGTGTGTGTGTGTGTGTGTGTGTGTGTGTGTGTGGTGAAAGTTGACAGGGCAGCGCGATTCCTGCTCAGGAAGTCTCCCTCTTCGTCCTGAAGGCTTACGCCCTGCTTGTTCTCTTCTTTGCTCGCCCTCCAGAGCGCGTCTCTGCGCTTTCTCCGGGGTCCTTTTCCTGCTTCCCAAAGGGCCTGTGTCAAAGTGTCTTCTCCTCAGACCTACTGGTCCTTCTCTGACAATGAATTCTTTTTGCCCGTATCCCTAAAAGACATCTTTATTGCATCTAGAACACACAGTGGACAGCGACGTGCTCTCTCCTGCGCATGTCCACAGTGCCTTTCCGCCTGTTGATTGTGGCGCACAGCGGTGTGGTTCAGGGCTGGGGAGACCTCCTTCGGTTGGCCAGCAGATATGGGGGACCCCAGCATGGCGAAACCTCAGTGTTTGGTTGGTGAATGATGGCCAGAACCAAAGTTCACTGAGGGGGGGGGGCAGGGGGAGTCCCCTTCCTCCAAGCAGGTGGCCATCAAGGCAGCCCAGAAGAGTGTCCCTCGACTGGTGGAGTGAAGGTACCTCCCAGGTACAGGTGGGCGGTAGGGGCATGGGCCATGGTCAGGCTGGGGCTGACAGGCCACCTACTCCCTGAAGCCCTGGTACGGTGACCGGGAGCAGCCCGAGGCCCATTGAGCCGTGCATCCCTGAGGCTGGTGCTGGGGTTCACGCAGGACCTCAAGTTGTTCTTGAGATGCCACCGCTCGGCCACGGGCACCCTGCAAGCTTAGTGGGTGGGCTCGCTCCAAGATGCCGGTCTATGTCGCACGCATACCCAGAGAGTCACCATCATGCCCAAAGACATCCAGTTGGCTGGCCGGAGGAAGGGCGCGAGCTTAAGCGCAGGGCCGTTTTTACAGTGTTTCTTAGTCTGTAAAATTCTTTGGTTTCATTTGGGGTGAGAGCTTGTTTTCAGTGGGTTGCATTTGCCCCAGGCCGACCGTCCCCAGCCCTCAGGGGTGGCTTGTTTCATCTGAGCCTGTTTTGCGTTTCGGGGATCGGTGACTTTCATTGCCTGTGGTCTCGCGCAGTCGCCGGTCACTGCCACGCACAGCGCTCCTGCCCTCTCAGATTGTCCGCTCAGCTATAAAAATGCATGGAGATTTTCAAACTAGCTACTCCGCTTCTTCAAATGCTCCATCCCTGCTGCCGCGTTTGGCTTTGCTTTTATGTCTTTACAGATAGTATATGTCCCTGTCCCAATTCCCACCCCACCCCCTTTCAAAATCCCAGTGCTCAGTTCTCTGAGGGTCTGTTTCTGCCCACTACCATTGCTGTTGTCTGCCCGCATGGCGGCTCATGACCTCCGGAGCCCGGCTGTCTCTGGCTATGCCTGGGGCCTGGCCCTTGAAAGACTATGTTCAGAATCACGTTGTATTGCTTCCTGAGACGATGCCCTTGACCACCTGCTGTGAACTCAGCCGTCTGTGTTCATGGTCAGGGACTCTATGTTGGCGGGAACTCCGACTTGCATTTGGGCAGAAACTGTCTGCCGCGCTCCTCGTGGGCGGGCTGGGCGCCTCAGGTCTCCTCAGGTGCCCCCCCACCCCCCGCCCCCTGCGTGGTTCGACTCAGCAGCCCTACAGACAGAGAACAGAGTGCTGCCGGCCTGCGCCAAATCACCGTTATTTCTGTGCCCACTGGCTCCGCCCCTGATGGAGGACCTCCCTCTTTGTTTGCTGTTGCGTCCCAGGCTACGAACAGGCAGTTCAACCCGCGAAATCACCAGCCTCTCTTATGGAGAAAGAGGAGTCTGTCCATTCCTGTAAAGGTTCCTGTCTGGGGCACCCGCAGAGGCAGCTCGACCCTGTGGTACAGGGTCCCTGAGTCAGAATCCACTCGGTGGCAGCGGTGGAAGGGCTTGGATTACGGGAAGTCTGATGAAAGCATGCTGTCTTAGGGGGTGCTGTCTCAGCTCTTGGCGGCAGGTGCCCTAGACGGGCCCCAGTCCTGACACCGCCCTGGACAACATCTTCCTGCCCCTGGCCCCAGAGGAGCTGCAAACCATCCACTCCAAGTCAGCAACACCCTCCGACCCCCAGTTAGCAGCTCTCTGTCCTTGGGGTGGCATAGACTAGGACTGGGCTCCCAGACGGTGAGCATCCAGTGGCTCTGGCACCGTGCTCGGTGGGGAAAACAAGGAGGTCTTTGGCGCCTGAAGGGGACTGAGAAATGGCCAGACTGGCATGGGAGTACCCCACCCCCACCTTGTCCATCTGATGTAAGAAGTGGGGGAGTTAGCCTGCGGTTGGTTCATCAGTGCTAGAAATACACAAAGCTTCATCAAAGATTCCATTTCTTCAAAATCCCAAAGGGAGCAGGCCCTGCCTTGCAGTCCAGATTCCTTATGAGCTTAATGGGCAGCAGTGTCCCAATGAAGGCTGGGAGGCTAGCTAGGACATTAAGATAAACAGCAGCCAGGAAGCCTGGGGGGAAGAGTGGGTGAAGCCAGACCGGAGGCATCATCTCAATTAGATAAACCTGTGCAGATGAGGCTTCAAGGATGCTGGTCGAATAGAGAAACGTGGGCGTCATTTCCCGAGCATTGCCAATCTGGCCTTGTTAGAGTTCAAGTGCATCCTGTGACTTTGCAAAGAATCTGCGAAGCTCTACCTGTGAACACTGTTGACAACAAGACAAGACAACAGCAGAACCCTGAACTTGTCACTCTGTACTGCCACCCAGCCCCCCAGGCTCCTCGTGACCCACCTGCAGGACAGGGTCCTGAGACTCACCGCTCACCGGAGGAGAAAACACATCTTTCCCCAGAGGTGCAGCGGATGGGTTCGAATGGCTGGCCTCCTGGCTATCAGCTGCGTGTGACCCACTGTGCCACCAGGGCTTTGTTTAAGGGACTTGCGGAGTCCGACTATGCGCTGGACCAGCTCTGCGGAGAGACCAGGCTGGTTTTCCGCCGCACGCGCTTGCAGGACCGGCCTAGAGTTTCGGCAGCCCGCCTGCTCTCTGTTCTCAGCAAACACAGGCTTCCTGGCAACAGCCTCACTCCCACACTGCCCCATGTCCACCCGCACCTATGCCAGGACACCCTCAGCCCTGGGTGGGAGGCAGGAGGCCAGGATGGTGACTTGGCTGAGGGGTGGGGAGATGAGGGCTGGACCACGTACAGACACCTACCTCTGCTGAGGCCCCTGCCCACCGCGTCCTCGTGGGTCCAATGAGTCCAATGAGGCTAGGGGCCAGTCAGTGCTGGCCAGCAAGGGGACAGGGGACACCCCACCACCCCACAACCCCCACCCAAGTCACCTTTGGACCAAGCTCTGGTGGCCCGGGCTTTAGTTTCCCCAATGCGGAGAACAGGAGGCCTGGGATGGGAGACAGTGAGTGAGGGGCTCAGGAATGGGCTCATGCAGAAGGCCTGGGAGGGGTCGGGGAGGGGCTCAGTCAGGGCTTTGGTGCTAGGAGTGGGCAGACTAGCTGGAAGCCCTTTGGTCTCTGTTGGCAGCCCTGCTGCCTGGCCTGGTGTGACCTCCCTCAGACTTCAGGAAATGGAAACTCAGAGCCCTTCTGACTGCCCTGCCCCAGGCACTTCGGGGCACACCTACCTCCGCTTGCTCCCCCTCCCCCAGCTTCCTCTCCCCAGCAAGCAGGCAGGACCACGAGGCACCCCAGGAAGATTGGGCTGCTCCTGCCCCAGAAAGGAAAGGAGAGGGGCCCCAAGTGAACTGCCCAGCCCCGCTTCCCTTTGTGGGAAGTGGGAGTAACCTGTGGCCTAGTGGTCCGAGGAGTGAGCAGCTAGCTGACCCTCCCTCCTGGCTCTCTGGGAAACTCCTAAGAGCTGAGCTTCCTCTCTCATTTACACACATGAGCAGCACTTCCCAGCTCCCTCCCATCCCACCCCCACATAGAGGACCCATCCCCAGAGAGCAAGGCTTGGAAAGATCACACCCAAGAAGACCCAGGGGCTTGGCGAGCTCAGAGGAAAGTCAGAGTTTCCTTAAGGACATTGACTGAAGAATCAAGACCTGCAGGAAAGAGGCCTGAGGCAACAGCAGGGTCCCCCCAGAGCAACAACCCCAAACCAAGCTCAGTGTGTCCAGTGAGTTAGAACAGCTCGGTGGGGTCCCCGGCCTCTAGCTCTGCTGTCCTTGATCCACAGAGCGGCTAGTGGTCTCCAACTGCTGACCTGTGGTGAGCACCCCAGCCCATAACCACCACGCAGCCCTGGTTTTATGGGGTCTTCCCAGGTCCCCACTTTCCGTGGCTGCTGTGAGCAGCACTGTCCACCGTGGGGTCTGGACTCTAACTCGGCTCTGTAGCGAGGGCATGCGGGTGCTCACGAGCAGACTAGCAAAAGAAACTCCCGTTTTGTTAGATGCTACTTGACTTGCCCGTTTCTCCCTCCCGTCTTGGAAATCTGACTGCTGGTTGACCTGCCCGCCCCCACCCCTCGCCTCATAGGAAAGTCTCTGCTGGTGATAGCATGGACTCTCATGTCCCCAGGTTCCAGACACATGGCAAGTCGTTCAGCCTGTTCTGCAATCTATCATTTCTTTTGATTATGTTCTACTATTGTTCCTTTTGATGTTGTAATCTGACTAGCGTAGTTAATCTTATTGGGATAACTGGGATGTCATAATCAATTTTGGTGGTATTATGTTAGATTTGGGAAGGGAACGCGAGCTCACCTTGGGCGCACGGAATAATCACGGCCAGTTGAGATGCAAAAGGAGTTTATTTTCTAGCTCGAGCTAGGGCTTCTCTCCCTCCACTGCCTGGCGCAGCGGGGACCCAGCGTCCAACAGGGAATCAGCCCCGAGTTCTTTGTTCCCTGGGCTTTTATGGGACCAGGGCCAGGGGCAGTCCAGTGTTGCTGTTCTTTAAACTTATTGGAGAAAATTTCTGGCATCAGCGTTGTCCAGTGGTGGCTGGTGAGCAGTTTCTCGCGTACCTCCTCGACCGGTCGACCAGTGGAGGATTGTTGCTGGAATTTCCCTGGTTAGGTTATGCTCAGGCGCTGCACCCTACTGGGAAGTCTGGAACAGGTGATGCCTCATCTGACAGAGTTGCCTCAGTGACCAGGAATCTGAAACTGAAAGTTAGGCCTGCCCCAGACTTTGGTTTTATATAGCCTGTCGTGATGTCGTGATGCTGGTGCTGGCACTTGTAAACCAGGACCCGCAACTGTTTCTTTTATGATAACGAATGCACCTTGTAGCACATGCTTGCTCTTCCTGAAGTTGCAATGAACCCATCAACTTTGCTTTCTATTTCTGTTCACACTTGCTTGATTGCCAGACAAATGATGAATTAGCTTTGGGCCTTTAAAGATGGGCTGAGAAACCCACTCGGGCTGCTATGAGGGGAAACGCCGGTAGTTTCCCGGTAGCCCGGCTAGCTGAATGAAGACTCTTCTGAATGCCAAGACACTGCGTGGCTGCCGCCACGTTCACTTGAACTCGGCACACTGGGAAGAACCGGTTGGGCTTGGGAACAGCTCCTTTCTTCTCCGCTTGAATTCCAAGCCCGTGCTGGAACCGCTGCCAGAGAGACGCCCAGCATGCCTGCCACTCTTCAGCCCGAGATGGAGACCAGGTTGGCTTGAGAATGCCGGGGCTTTTCCCTGCAAGCTCTGACAGGAGGGAACAATGGGGTTTTCTGCGTCCAGCCATCCAGGAGATACCAGCTCACCCCAACATCAACAGCAATGCCCCAAAGGCAAGCATGTTAGTGCTGACGTTCTGAGCACCGGTTTGCAGAAGCCTATGGGTAACCATGAGAACCCCGAGCCCATTTGCAGAGTCCCCACGTGGATGAAGCCTCCACTGATCTCCTTCTGACCACCTCTTACAGGAGGGACCATCTTGCCCTTAGACAGAGCCCCCTGGAAAGTAAATGACCTCTGCTTCACAGCCCAGGGAAGGGCAGTCTCCCTTAGAGTCTTGCCTGGGTGTGTCCTTGACGGAGACCCCTTATGGGGACATAGAGTCAGGAGTCATGCTCTGATTGCCTTGGTGGGAAGGCCCTGGTGACCAATCAAGTGGGTGCTTCTAACATGTCTGTGTCTCAAAGCATGGGCCTGTTCCTGCTCTTGTAGTCTCACCTGTAACTGAGGTATCGGTCTGCCACTTATCACGCTTTGGGGAGTTTCCTTTACCCTCCTAGGCCCTTTTTATGTCCTTGAATCTCAGCAAACCCTGGACGCCATTAGGGCCGTGTACTCATGGCCTCCCTCACTAGTACAAGCTATCACGGTCTTTGTACGACTCACGGAATGCTCTCCTTCCCTTGCACCCGAGTGTGGTACTCTTTTGCACTGGAAAACACAAATAGCAAGAATGGCTGGCGGGGGTCCAGGGACTAGAGGCCTCACCACCTGCTAGTGGAACCGTAAGACATGCAACCGCTCTTCCTCAAAAAGCAGGGCATAGAAATACCGAGTGACCCAGCTGTCCCTCTACACACATGCACCCCAGGCGCTCATTCACATGCCTTCAGGCTGAGTGAAATCGGTCCATTGCAAAAGGACCAGCGCATGTGATCTTCCTGTTTCACAAAGTCAAGCTAGGCCCTCCCACAAAATGCAACACTCTGATATCAGGGTCGGAAGGTGGGCAGTGTGAACTTGGGAGGCTGGGGGACAGTGGAGGCAGAGAAGACACTGGGGGGTTTACAAGTGTTCCAGGCAAGTGCTGCTGCGTGGCCAGCCCACGGCAGTGGTGGTCCGAGGGCGTGCTCAGGTCGCCTGCCTATCAAGACTGCCTCCACTGTCCTTTTCAAAGACCACTGGGAGTTCACTCCCTCCTGTCTGTCATCTCCAGCCCGGAAAACCACGAGATTACCCGAAGGAAAAATGTCCAGGAATGCCTAGGCTGCCCATCTGGATGCATTTCCTCTTTGGTGACTTCTAATTTCCCTTTGTTCCGAATGCAGGCTTACATTGGTTCTGCCTTCTCATTACAATAGGTGTCCTCTTGTTGTGCCAACAAGCAAATCAAGGCCCCACCGCTTTCTCCACCTGCACCCAATGCTTGAGAGAGGAGGAGCAGACAGGAAGGGAGAACGCACAGAAAGCTTGCCCAAGGTGGGCGCCTGCCCAAGACACAGCTCAGGTGTGAGATGTCTCAGACCAGCTGCCGGGCTGCCAAAGTCACCAGTGGACTTCCTGCCAACCCCTTTGTGGTGTCTTGGCCATCTAGTTTTTGTTTAGGTTAGGAATCAGGTATAGACAGCCTCCTCTCTCCCTGATCTTCCTACTCTTCTTCGTGTGCAAGGAGAGGGACGCTGGGTCACAGGGAATTTCTATTCCCTGCTTTTGGGGAAAGAGCCATTGGCTTTCCACAGCGGTTGCACATCTCACCAGCAGGGTGTGGGGCCTCCAGTCTCAGCACACACTCCAGCCTTTCTTGGGGAGAAGCAGGAACCCCCACACTTGCCATCGGGAATGGAAAATGGCTGAGTGCTTTGCTTGGGCCAACGACGTGGAGAGCTGCTGAACAGTGCCCGCCCTCCCCCAAATAGGGGTGGAGACCCTGGCCCTGGGTGCCCACGAATGTGACCCTGTGTTTCTTTTTCATGTTGTGAGCACATACTAGAGGGGGGTCCCACCCCTAAGCACCCCAAGTTGTAAAAGGACCAGAAGAGGTGCAGAGAGCACACCCCAGGGCGACACCCCACAGGAAGACAGGCACTGGCTGCTGCAGAAGCTTCCACAGCCCAGGAACACCGAGGGTTGCCACCTACGAGAAGCTGGAACTGACGCGGAGAGCGGCAGACTCTCCCCAGAGCCGTGCCCTGATGGGGACTTGCAGACTCAGAAGGGAGAGGAGAGAGACCCCTGACGTTTCTGTAAGGCCACCCTAGAGAGGGAACCAAGAAATATCAACACCAACTTACCGCTCTCCCCACCCCGCCACCATCTCCTCCCCTGGGCAAGTACCCAAGAAGAACAAAAACAAACATCCCAAGATGTGCACGCACATGTTTTTATACCACGACTCATAACAACCCAAACCTGGAAACCGCCCAACTGCCCCTCACCTGTGTCCAGACAGTCCCACGTGATGCGCCTGGACCATTAATGGGAAAGAGGCAACTCCTGGGAGACGCATGGGCCAGCCTCAGAAGCATGGTCCTGACTGAAAAAGCCCACCCCGGCCCCGGCCCCGGCCCCCAGCGGCTGCCTTGCCCTTCCCCTGGTTGTGGGCTTGCTTTGGCCCCATCTCAGTAGCAGTCTGGGATGCTGACACTTTTGAGCTTGACCGGCTCAAAAGTGCCCTTGAACTTGGTCCTTTCTCTCAGGACACTTGCATACCTAAACCTTAAATGTACACGCATGAATTTGTTCCTGCGCCTGGGGTGGAGGGGGTGAAGGACTTAGCCTGCTGTCAATCAGAAGACTAGGCAGACATCATGATTTATGATTGCATTTGTTCAAAATCCAAAATGTAACAGGAAAAATCCCTTTGAAGCTTGATCCTGTGAGCTGTGAGTGCACCAGGCATCGTGGATCCACGGCCATCAACAAGGGCCAGGGAGGGCGGGTGGTCCCTGGAGAAACGGAGGTATGCTTGATCTCCTCAGGGTGGCTGCAAAACCTGCCTCTTGGCCACATTGTTGGGAAAGTCATTGAGCCCAAACGATCTCTACAAAGCCTGCCTCTCGCTTCCAGGGTGTCCCTGTAAAGCCTGCTTTTCACTCACAGCTTGGGGCACGGCACTTGCTTGGTTTGTGCTGGGTTTTCCATGCAGTGTGGAGGTAGCAAGCTCCACTGCCCTCTGTCTCTGTCTTTGGCAGGAACAGTGGCAGGTGATCCTGGAATACCTGGAACAGAACCCCCTCAGAAGCCTCCACCCCTCACCCAGCCACAGTGGCAACTGTCCACACACAGCCCAGGCAACAAGAAGCTGCAGGTGAGGGGTGCAGGGCACTGGGCGGGTGAGGGGTGCAGGGAGCGGGTTGGGTGAGGGTGGTGCGGGGCGGTGCCTCTTCTCACCCGGCCACGTCCTCCTCCCCGGCACACTTGGGCTTTGGGGCGGGGGGGAAGGAAGAGGAGGGGGGGTCCGGTTCCGCCCCCCCCCCCACTTCCCCGTTCTTCATGTCTCCTCCTCTCAGGGGCCCTGGGCTGGGTGCAACTGGACAAGGACCCTCAGAAAGGGGCGGAGTCTGAGCCTCCTGTGCGGTCAAGGGTGGGCGGGCCTTGCGTGAGGGACATAAATACCCTGGACTCCACTCTGCGCAGCTCCACGTGCCCACCGCTGAGTCGTGTGTCCCAGAGCCAAGCAGCTGGTGAGTCGAGTTGGGGTTGGAGGAGGGCGGTCGACGCCTACTGGTGCCCCCCTAGGCGTGGGGGAGGAGGGAGAGCCCAGGGGGGTCTGGAGGCAGGGCCTCTTGAGTGTTCAGGTGGAACTCCGCCTGATTGGGGGTGGGTTGGTGGGTATCACCCACTGCAGGAGCCGCAGACCTAGACCCACCGTCGTCATGAGAGGTGCCGCTCTGCTCTTGACAGCCACTCTAATACACTGCCAGCAGCATGGTGAGGGGGCACTACCACTGTGTGGTGAGGGGGGCACTGCCACTGTGTGGTGAGGGGGGCACTGCCACCATGTGGTGAGGGGGGCACTGCCACCGTGTGGTGAGGGGTGCACTGCCAGCAGCGTGGTGAGGGGGACAGTGCCACTGTGTGCTGAGGGGGGCACTGCCAGCAGCATGGTGAGGGGGCACTACCACTGTGTGGTGAGGGGGGCACTGCCAGCAGCGTGGTGAGGGGGACACTGCCAGCAGCATGGTGAGGAGGCACTGCCACTGTGTGGTGAGGGGGGCACTGTCAGCAGCGTGGTGAGCGGGACAGTGCCACTGTGTGGTGAGGGGGGGGCACTGCCAGCAGCATGGTGAGGGGGGCACTGCCACTGTGTGGTGAGGGGGGCACTGCCAGCAGCGTGGTGAGCCTCGGCTTCAGGGTGGGGGGGTGGCAGAAGGAGGAGAGGCCAGGGCGTGCCCAGTTGCTGTTGGGGTGGTCTGAATACCCCGACTCCCCAGTCCTGGCCCTGAAGTGCTACAGCTGCATAGACTTAGAGAACTTCCACAAGTGCGTGATCACCTCATGCTCAGGCAGCCAGCCCGTGTGCTACACCGGCAACTTGACCATGGATCTCGGCCATGGGGGTGAGCTCTCCCCGGCTAGTGGGTGGGGGCCAAGGGTGGATAGAAGAAAGTCCTTGCTTGGGAGATGGGAGGTGGCGGGCCTCTGTTTCTCCACTCGCCCACGCTCCTCCTGGGGAGGGTGGCTGGCTTGGTGGGCGGGGCAGCAGGGCAGCGGGCAGCTCTGGCCTCCTGTCCACAGCGAGCATGAAACTACACCACAAGGGCTGCGCACCATCCTGTGAGAGCACCAATGCCATCATGCAGCAATTCAGCCAGCACCCCGACGCCCAGATCTCCAAGCTGATGCCCAATTTCGAACTGCTTACGCCCAACATTCAACTGCAAATCCAAAACTGTTGCCAGCAGGACCTCTGTAATGGGGGTGCCCAGGGGGCGCACAGCCTGGGGGCACTGGCTGCGGGGCTCCTGCTCAGCCTGGGGGTCGCCCTCCTCTGTACCCACCTGTGATCCCCCTGCCAGAGCTCCTGTGTCCCTGTGTCCCAGCTCAGCTCCCCTCCAAGCATGCGCCCAGGCCCTGCCCTGAGAATTCTGTAGGATGTCCAGCCTTTGCCAGCGGCCCCCCCTCCTGTGGCACCTGCCCGCCTGCCACCTGCGGGAAAATCAAGGGCTCACCGGACCCAAGAAGCCTCCAACGCTGACTGAGGGTCACGGGGTGGGGCAGGGGTGGGGACCAGCCCCTCCCTGACCTCCAGCCTCTCCAACAATAAAGGCTTTGCCTCTGCTGCACCTGCCGCAGTCATTTCTGCCAGCAGTCCATGCCCCTCCCTGGGGGGCCAGGAACTCAGAGGGCATCGTGGGGGTGCCCCACCTGGCGAGGCGCGTCCCTGCCCGCCAGCCTGCCCAAGTTGGCACAAACGGTGGAACTGGTAGGGCCTCCAGTGCCTGCCACCTGCCGCCAGTCGCCCACCCAGGAGCCATTGGTGGCGAAGGGGTCCCGAGCTACCTCCTTTCCTGCACTTCCTGGCTTGATTGCTTTTTAAACATGTTACAGCTCTCCTAACAAGCGACACATCGACTGTATCAAGCACAGCTGTGCATATGATGCCGTCATTTTCCAGGCATTTATTTTCTATTGAGCCCTTGGTGTCAGCTCTTCTTATCACCCCCCCCCCATTATTTTCATATCTCACACAGACCCACTGTCTCCTTTGTTTGTCCCCCTGGGGGTGGGGGGTGTTGACCATCACGATGAATGGTTCCCCCTTACTCCCCTCCACTCCTTACCTTCCCATGTCTCCTGGTACCCTACTCCCATTCCTGTTCCTGGATTCTGTGTCTCATGAACTCCTATGTTTTATCTGCACCTGTGCACATGCTGTGGTCTAGCAGGGGGAGGGGGGAGGAAGCCTGGAGGAACCAGAGGAGTATTGTGTGTTGCATCAGTGCTTTACTGTACCCTGATTGACTCATCCCTTCCTTGTGACCCCTCTCTGAGGGGATGTCCCATTGTCAACAGATGGGCTTTGGGTCTCTGCTCAGACACTTTCATTCTCAACATGGTTTGTTTGTTTGTTTGTTTGTTTGGGGTCTTCTGATGCTTGTTACCCAGTCCCAGTGACACCTCGTCATCGCACAGGCTGTTGTGCTTCTTCCATGTGAGCTTGTTGCTTCTCTGCTAGATGGCCACTTGTTTAACATCAAGCCTTTAAGACCCCAGGCCTATATCTCTTGATAGCCGAGAACCATCTGCTTTCTTTACTACATTTGCTTATGTACCCACTTTGTCTTCAGCAATCATGCCAGGAAGGTGAACATCATAAAATGCCAGGTTGTTAGAACAAAGTGTTCTTGCATTGAGGGAGGGCTTGAGCAGAGGCCCGAAGTCCATCCACTACCTCAGTGTATTGCCATATAAATATATGTACCTGGGCCAATACCTCTATTTTTATGAATTACCTCCCGTGTCGCCTGCCCACTTCCTCAGGATTACATTCCAGGTGCCCTCCGCCCCCCACCAGGAGCCTGAGTGGCTCTGCCCCCAGACCACCCTTTCCCCATCCCCAGAACCTAGACCACTGTCCTCCCAGCCCCACTGCCCAGTGATCCCAGGAGGGCCACACTGAGGGCTCACAGGTGTCCCCATCAAGACTGAGTCCACAGGTGGATACAGGAGCAGGAGAGGGCCAGCAGGCTACATGGGGCACATCCCTTCTGTAAGCTGGAAAAGCTACAAGACTGGTTCCTGACCTCAACCTCAAACATCTTGGAAGGGGTGTGACTCAGGACCCTGGAATCCCAATTTTCCTGCAGGGTACTCCGGATTAGTCCCTGAGGGTGGAGCTGCCTGTGCCAGGAGTCTGGCTGCAGACATAGCCCTCCCACCCCACCCCCAGGCCCAAGGACACTCCACGTGGGGAGTCCTTGGGCAGTGGTTAATGGTCAGAATTCACAATTCTGGCTATCATGATCAGAGCCCCAGGGCTGCATGGGGTGGAGATTCACATGGACCTAGGGCTTGAGGTGTGAACTACAGCCAGCCTGCTCACACAGGTGGGCTGATATGAGGGCTGAGACCCCTGGCTTGGGAATGCCTACCCAGAGGCATCCCCTCCCACCCTGCGCCCCTCCCCTGAGCTGAGAGAGGACAGTCCCAGGCTGAGCCAGCTTTGTCTGCCAGCAGGGGGTGTTGACCAGTCTGTCTACTGCCTCCCTATCCCACTGTCCCCTGGTAAATGTCACAGAGCTCCGTAGCTGGACTCTCTAAATACCACCTGGCTGGGCCCCTAGGGCCCTGCAGTTCCCTGGACTGCCCAAGGACCTCACGGTGGAGGGCCTTTCAGCCTGGAGACACCTCTGAGAGGGGCGAGGGCAGGTGCCCGCATGCCAGGATCCAGCTCTAGCCAGCCTCTGATGCTGAAATGTGGGGATAGGAGAATCAGTCCACTTTCCTAACCTGACTGAATACTCTTAAGAAACAAGGCTAGCTTCCCGGGGCTCTTTTCCTGCTCCCACAAATAAATCACAAAGCCAGGAGCCACAGGCAGTCCAGGAGCAGCCAGGAGACTCTGAAGGACCAGGGGCAATGGAAGTACAACTATCACAGATCTGCTAAAAGTGGAATATTTCTAAAAATGTTCCTTTTCCTAAAAACTTTCTCATGGCCCTCAAATAATTTTCAAATTGTGAGGGACAGAATTGGCTCCGGTGTTTGCCAACACCCACACCCACCACCCACCCCCAGCCTTTAGAGGCAGGCCAGGTCTGGAACCCGAGAGGAAAGGGCGGGTTTGAAAGGAGTTCAGGAAGGAAGGATGCTATGTTTATTCATGGAAGGAAGTGGAGAGTTCTGGGAATTGAGTCCATGTGGGTGTGGTTATGATAATTAGGTGCCCCTAACAAAAGTCGTCCACATCTGAAGTGTGGGGGTGGGAGAATCAGGCCCCATTCCTAACCTGACTCAACTATTTTAAAATACATGTTTCCAAAAATGTCACCCATGGGTGGGCCAAGTGGCAAGATGGCCCTGGGGCCTGAAGGAGGCTGAGCCAGGAAAGCCACCTGCCATAAAGGCCACCCTCAAGTTCCCGCAGGACAGAGCTCATCTCTCACCTGGGGAGGGACCTGCCGGATTGCGGGTAGGGGGGTGCAGGGATGGCTCCGAGGAAGCGGCTTAAGTATTGGGCTGTTAACCACAGGGCTGGTGGTTCCAAACCTCAGCTGCTCCGAGGAAGGGACATCTGGGTCTTGGAAACCCTGTGGAGCAGTTGAACTCTGTCCTGTGAGGTCACCGAAGTCAGAGTGGATGAGACAACAGTGAGTGGTCTCCGTGGCTCACAGCCACCCAGCACGCACTCCCAACCGGACACTGGGCAGCCCTGGGCCACCTGCCGGCTGGCCTGACCTGAGGGAAAGTGGGCCTCAAGCCCTCCCTGGGGGTTGCGGCGGCACGCCCTCTGCTTGCCTTTGCAGCAAGGACGGTAAAGAAGCGCGGTTTTCTTTATTTAGTAATGGAAGACAGAAATGAGTGGAATTCATTATTAAATCCACGCAGCAGAAAACCACTTCTGCGGGGGCCTAGGGCTACATCTGTGAAACAGAAAGAAATCAAACAACATATTAAGAGTTCGCAAGGTGCCCTGTCCTCGGAGGTGGGCTACCTTCGTAACCCTGCTTTTCTTCAGCTTTGTGCTTTTTTACTTTACTAGAACGCCAGAATTTAGAAAAAGCCATTTATTTTCCAAACGGAATTTTCTTCTGCGTCTGCATATGCATAAGGGCACTCACGCATGCACACACGCATGGGCACTCTGCCTTTTATCTCCTTGTAAAACACTTCCTCTGCCCAACAAGGCGCCACAAGGAGTGGGACCAACATTTGATTCTGTCCCCACCCACTTCTTCGGTAGGTTCTGAAGCTGGGGGTTATCGAAGTCTAAAGGCAAATGAAGCAAAAGCCTAACGACAGCTAGTTACAGACAGAACCAAGGAAACCAGCTCTACCTGTTTGGAATTCAGCTGGCAAAACCGTGCACATAATGACCAACCTGCTCTGAACATGGTGTTGCCCCAGGAGCACACCTGGGTGCTTTGGATCACCTGGTCCACTGGCTAAATGTACACCCCAGCCCTCCAGCACGCAGCAGAACTGACTCGACCTGGTCTCCTGTACTTATTTGCTGATCAAAATGAAAGAGTAGAAAGCGGCTACTGTGTGCTTGTGGGAGTCAGTTAGCCCTGTGATTCACTCACTTGTTTAATACAGTCTTTCGGGGCTTCGTACGGCTGGGGCAAAAGCTAGCAAACAAACTAATCTGGATACGTGAGCAGAGGTGCTGATCCTTGTGTCAGTCTGGGTACTTTAGAGAAAAAAATCCACAGAAACTCATGTATAAGAGAGCATTTTATATAAAGGTTAAGTGTGCATCAAGAAAACATCCCAACCAGTGCTGCCCAAACCCATAAGTCCAACATTAACCCATATGTCCAACACCAATCCACAAAGTCCCCCTCCATCTCACAAAACAGACTCAACGACGCCGACTGCAGGAGGAAAGCCAAATTTCAGTGAATGTGTAAGCATCTCAGTGCTGGCAGAGATCTCCACACGGCTGCTCCAGCACCCAGGGCTGCATGGGGTAGGTCCATGAGGCTTCTCCTTGTGGATGCCTTGCAGGAGTGAGCCTTGCCAGCTGAAGCAGGGAACTGGTTAAGGCAGCTGCACCCTGGTCCGACCATCAGAAGCAAGAGACCCGAGAACTAGGAAGGCGAGGCTCACTGAGCCATTTATCCCTCCACCCTTCAATTAACCCCACATGTGTTTGTCAGCCAGGTTGGCACAATAAACTAACTACCTCAATCCTATAGTCCCAGAATTGAACTCACAACATCTAGTCTTACCAGCATGGTCTTCATGCTGCCCACTGGCAAGAATAGACTAAATATATGGTTTAATTGTAACTTTTTAAAATGCTGTATTTTTTTTTAAAAAGCCTAAGTCTTATCAGAAGACTCTGTTAGGTAGCCAGGATAGGGAGACAGGGGTTTGTCCCTCCCATGTCTGAACAGGCCCCCATAAAGGAGGGTGGGAAGGAATCAGAAGAGCATTAGCCACCCATAAGGACTTTAACTGGGCATGCTCCAATTCAGCCTCCCTCTGCCCACCCCACCCCCCACCCCCAGCCAAACTAGGCCCAGGCTCATGACCCCACCCAGGTGGGTTTAATTCAGCCAATCGGGTAGACCAATACCTTCCACCACGCCTCCCCAGCCAGAGGTTTAAAGCACCCTGGCCACGGGAAGGCAAGCGCTTTCTTTTTAGCCCACTTCTGCAATCCGGCTGTGCCGCTGCCTTCCTGGCCTCTGGTCATGGCCACCACATGTGGGCACGCGGTCCCACGAGGTTACCCCTCTGGGTATTCAGTTGGGGTCCCAGCACTGCTTCCGTGAAATAGCGTGTACTCTTTTGAGACGGTAAAACCTGAAACTTCTCCCGTCCTCTATAAAATCCCGCTTGGACCACAGAGCAGACTTTGTCCTGCATTCTTTCTCGTGTGAAGCCAAGAACCGAAGTTTTACTCACTTGAGAAACGTATCGTGTCCGTTTCAAAAAGAAAGCCTTTTCTGGGCACTTCCAGGGGGTTACCAACCAGAGTTTGGCTCTTATTGACTGCCCATTCGAGTAATGTCCACACCGACAAGGCTTCCCTTGGAGAGAAGTCCTGGAGTTGAGCAGGAAGCTGGGGGAGCTTCTCTCCTGGTCCTGGGTGACACATCTCAATTTAGGATTTTAGCTCCCATCCTTCACCGGGTTCTTCAGGATAGTCCACATGCAGCGCATCCCACTGTCTGAGAAAGGGCGTGGCTTCTGCTCTTTCCATTCTGTATTGACTTCCTGCTCAGACTCTTAGCAGCAGAGCCCCACCAGGTGCTGGGGTTAGCAGAATCGCTTAGGCAGCCCTTTGAGAGTTGGGTGGGGCAGAGAGGACAGAGTAGCCTCTGCCCTACAATGAGTCAGCATATTCGGGTTCGATCAACAGCCTGGCCATGGAGATTTTGGCTGCCCAATGGGATGGGGCTGGGACAACTCCTGGGCAAATAGAATGAAAGGGCGACGGGACTTTCCCACGCACATCCTGAAGCTCCCAGATACAATGCAGCGTTATCATCTGGGCGGCCCGGGCCCTCTCTGAACACTCACGGACCCAGAGCCGGAATGAGAGCAAGCATGTGCCCCTGGACACGAACCGGAAGCGTGGGGAAGGCAAAGCTAAAAGAACAAGGAGAAGTAACAGGGGAATGTTAATGTAAGATGGTGTCTTTTAACATGGATTCATAAAGGGTTCGTACAACATAGCTGGCCACAATCTTCCGTTATTGAAAACATAAGCCCTTCACAAAAGAAAACCGGCAGCAGCCAGTTTGGGAAGCCCCGTTTAAAAATATCACGCACTTGCATGTAACGAACTGGCCAGAGCTGAAAACGCGTCCAGAGAGTGTTCAGACAGCGTCCTGTATCCAGTCAGGCCCAACAGTGCGCCTCTGACAGCACCTCTCCCAGCGGCTTTACACCGTTTGTCAAACTTGCCCCTTGCCACAGAGTAAAGAAGCACAACCGCTTTCCAAAGAGCAATTCCTTTCCATCCCTGTGACTTGGTTCTGATCACGGGTTTGGCCACGGATTTTTAGAGACAGCTGTAGGAGCTTGGAGGGTTTATGGGGTTAGGAATCTATGTTACTGAAAAGAAGGCTGGAGCCTTGTTTGTTTCTGACCAGAAGATTCTAATCCATTCTGGCCTAGCTGACGGATTTCAAGGATGCAATGCAGGCAGTTTAGAGAATCGGTTTGGTCAGTGAGTGCTCCCACCTGCTTGCCTCTCCACTCCCCCCCCACAGAACCCCCATTCCAATTCTGATGGCAACGCCCTCCCTCCGCTGATCTTCAGTCATTAAGGGGGCTCTTCCCTTCCCTGCAGCGACAGTGCCTGCAGACCCCCAGCACACCGTGTCTTCCCAAGCACCGGTTCCTGGCGCGCGTTCTTGTGCGCCCTTGGCCCTGGGTCAGCAGTGCGTGGGTACCAGGCGGTGCCCCAGAACGCAGCTGCTTCTGGTCCCCTCCAAAGCCCCGCCCTGGACACTAACCTGGACTCTGGGCCTAAGAACCAAAGGGAGGGCCGTGGCTTTCCTTAGAATCACAAAAAGCTGTCCTTGTCCCCCCAGGATGGGTCCCCACTATAGCACGGTGTAGGACCTTCCCCTGGGGGAGTGCCCTTTCCAGCACGCAGCTGTGCCTGTTCTCCTCAAACCCAGTCTCCACCCCATCCCCCCAGCCCCCAGCACCTCACCGTGTCTTGCCGCTTCTTTCTGACCCGCAGAAAAACAGAGAAGGGGCGATGAAGGACCAGCCTTTCCAGCGACACAGCGTCCATCTTGCTCGTAACAGCCCCCCACCCCACCCCCGTGCGCGCAGAGGGGCCGTGGGGCGCAGTGGTTGTACACGTGGCCGCGCAACGGCAGGTGGGGAGTTCGATCCTACCCCAGTAGCTTCTCGGGAGTTAGCCTCTGCAGTTTAGGAGACCCCTGAGTGAGAACAAGGACCACCCACACCGGCTGCTCCGGGGAGCCCAGCAGAGCGTCTCCGCGGGGTTCCAATGGCTGCCCAGCTTCCCATGCCCGCTGACCTTCCCGCTAGGGGTGCCTTGTTCATTTCTCTTCCCAGCGCCGGGATCAATGAAGTGCAGAAGCTGCGCTAACCTGGATGAGCCTGGAGAACGTGATGCTAGACCAGCCAAATACACAATGTGTGTGTGCACTGATTGTGGGGTGCATAAGGTGTGTGCACTTATACAAGATGGGGGGACACAAGTTATACGAAGGGATACCCCCAAAAAAGACAAGACAAAAGCTCTGCTGGGCAACATTTTCCCCACTAGGGGCGCATCCAGCAACTCACTCTCAGCTAGTGCACACAGTGGCTTTGCCTGGGAAGGTCTGTCTGGTCATAGTGAATTTTTTTTTACATAACAGCAGTTTCCCTTCAACCTCGGTTTTTCATTTGTTTGTTTTTAATCATTTTATTGGGGCCTTATACAGCTTTTATCTTCAACCATCCATCCACCCATTGTGTCAGGCACATCTGTACATTTTGGCCATCATTTTCAAAACACTTACATTCTACTTGAGCCCTTGGTATCAGTTCCTTGTTTTCTCCTCTCCCCCACCCTCCCTCCCTCATGAACCCTTGATAATTTGTAAACCCCCCCCCAATGTCTTATACCAACCACTGTCTCCCTTCACCCACTTTTCTGTTGTCCATCCCCTAGGAAGGGGTTATCTGTATAGATCATTGTGCTTGGTTCCCCTCTTTGTCCCCCCCACTTGCCCTCCCCTCCTGGCATCTCTATGCTCATTATGATGGCCGATTTCAGAGAACAGCGTGTGGTTGTGAAAGTTTGTTTCCCACTCCAGAAAAACGCCTCAGCAACAGTTGTGGTGCTGAACACAGCTTACCCGGACACACTGTGGGAGAACCTCGAGCGGGTGCGTGTTTTATTCATTCCCACGAAGGTGAAATGTCGATTGACGACTAGCCTCGTTCTGGACGGGCGTCCATCAACTTCACAAGCAGTTAAGACTGTCCACTCATCGTGCGTTCGGAGTTTGTTCCACCAGGTCACAATGTTCATCAAGCTTTCTACTTAGAGGTTCTGAAAAGATTGCGTCACCGTGTGACAAAAGAGGCCTGATTTGTGGCAGACGGGGGACTGGTTTTGCCACCACGACAACGTACCTGCTCACGCAGCCATCTCAGTGCTCCAGTTTGAGGCAACAAAGCATGCCTCTCTTGCCCCATGCACCTTACCCACCTGACCGCATTCTATGCGACTTTGCAGAGGAATGTGGAATAACAATGATTTGATGACAAACACGAGGGGAAGGGAAACGCGGGAAGTGCTGCCGGCCATCCAAACAGATGAGCCTGGAAAATGTTCCCAGGATGGGATCACAGATTGGACACGGGTCGCAAGTGTCACAGAGAGTGCTTTCAAGATAATAGAGTGGTTTTGTAAAAAAAATCTTAAATACGTAGCTTTTAAAAATAAATTCACGGTTATTGGGGGGTACCCCTCGTATATCTGCACTGGTGGGGTGCTATGTGTGTTCGCTTATATGAGGGGAGGACACTTGATGGGAACACCCATTACATGCGTTCAGTGATGAGAAGGGACACAAGCTAAATGCGTGCCTTACATGAAGGGGCCACATGCTACATGTGTGCGTTGGTGTGTGGGGACACATGCTACGTGTGTGCTGCACTGACATGAGCGGCGCACTTTATCGGTGTGCATTAATGTGAGGTGGACACAACTGATTTGTGCACTTGTATGAGGACTCTGGGGCGGGCAGGCCCAGAGATGCAGGCACCTACTGGTTAGGAATGGTGGAAGGGGCAGGCCAGGGAGTGAACTACATTGACCAGTCCCCTCTCTGCCATCTCCTCGAGGCTGAGCCTGTTGTGTGCCTGTCATCGGGGCAGGGGGGGTTTCTGAAATATCAAGCAGAAGAATTTCTGGAAAGTCGCATTGCGTTTTAAAACTTTGAATGAAGACAGACTTGGTGCCGGCCGGGAGGGCCCTGAGCAACCGCTAGGCTGCCCGGTCCTGACTCTCTGGCCTGCCCCCTGGCTTCCTCCGCTGCAGAACAGTGACCACTGACCACTGACCTTAGGGCCGACAAGGCCTGTGGCCCAGCCAAGATCCAACATCCTGCTTCTTTCCAGAAATAAATCACATCCCATTTCCGGTGCAATTAGAGAGGGCACTTCCAGACCCGGTAGCTGGGCGCCAACAGCCTGACTAGAGGAAGCTGCTGGCCTCTCCCGAAGTCCTGGGAGGCCACTCCTGAGCACAGTTGGGGGTCAGGGCTGTGCAAGCAAGCACCTACCCCAGTCACATAGTGGGCCAGAGGCTGGTGACCCCTCCCTACACAAGGTGACCTGCTACCTACAGGATAGTGTCACTCCCAGGTCACTCAGCGTTTACCCAGAAGACCATAGGACTCATGATGTCACTAAAGAGCTACAACCGCAGCAGAAACCAAACCATTGCATCTACCCCAACAGGCAGCCCCCGTGGGCATCCGAGCTGAGCTGTGTCCACAGGTCGCCTCGCAGTAACCGCTTCTTCGGAAGCTGATAGCCAGGCCTTTCTACCACGGTGCCTCAGAGTCATTCCAACCTCCACCTGCCAGGAGCAGCGCCCAGCGGTTCTCCTTGCTCCGACCCCCAGGGCACCCTCCCAAGTGGCTGGGGCAGCAGACCCCCGGTGGAACCCAGAGCCCCATCTCCTCTCCACTACCGAATCTTGTTGGACTTTGTCATCTTTTGCAACCTGACTCTGGCTCGCTCCCTCGCTCATTGCCTGCCATGGAGGCTAAGCTGACTCACAGCGACCCTGCAGGACCGGGCAGAGCTGCCCCTGTGGATCTCCCCAGGAGCAGTCTTTCTCCGGAGGAGCAATGGCTGGTGGGTTTGAATGGCTGCCCTTTCGGTGAGCAGCCCTGCTGTGACCTATGACGGCGTCACCAGGGCTCCTCCAGCCTGACAGGTGGGTGCCAACAAGCCTCCGAAGGAGGTGTCTTCCCTGAGCCCACGGCTGGCGTTTCTCTGCACTCTCAATGGGAGCCTGGAAATCAGAGCCCTGGAGGACACTCTGTGTACTCGCATGTTGCTGACACCCCATGTACTCGCATGTTGTGGACACCCCGTGTACTCGCATGTTGTGGACACCCCGTGTACTCGCATGTTGTGGACACCCCGTGTACTCACATGTTGCCGTCACCCCGTGTACTCGCATATTGCGGACACCCCGTGTACTCACATGTTGTGGACACCCTGTGTACGCCCATGTTGTGGACACTCCGTGTACTCGCATGTTGTGGACACTCCGTGTACTCACATGTTGTGGACACTCCGTGTACTCGCATGTATCGAGGTGTTGCTTAAGAGCGCTTTTCCTGCTTTGAATATCCAGCGTCCGATGGGAACATCCAGTGCCCACCCTTGTTTCCTGGGTAGACACTTGTGCCTATCCTGCCCCAGGACAGTAAGCACTGGGTCCCCTCAGGCTCCTTTGAAGACCCTCTCCCTGCACCCTCGTTCCTCCCAGGCAGGATCCTCCTCCACCGCCACCACCCCCCACGCAGGACAAGCACCAGGCAGGGTCCACACACACACCGGTTTCCTCAGCTTTTCTCCCCCCACCCCCCGTCAATGCAGGCCTGGTGACCCTCGCAGCCCAGGGGGGCAGAGAGGACCCGGCAGAACCCCAGTGCATCAAACTCCCCTAGGGAAACAACCCAGCAAGGAAAACAGTACTTGAGAAAAAGCATTTCCCACCTGCATCCTCCAAGCCCACCCAAGTGCTGCACCTCACTGTGACCCCAAGCTGCCAAGGGAGAGAACTTGCTCCCTCTTTTCTTTATCCCGGAGCAGGGTACCAGGGACCCTTGTGCAAGTCTCCCTTCTGATCAGAATTCTCCGGGGAATCTGGATCGCAGTGTTCCATCTCAGCAGCCAGGTTCCACCCAGTGCCCCGACCTCCTGGGGTAACCATGGCCTATCCCCATGACTCCTTCCTCTGAGTGCCCAGCAAACAGAGGCCAACAGTGGAGGCTGGACACCCTCCAGGGCCCAGGCACTGAGCCCTGAGCTCAGGGGTGAACAAAAGCACTGATCACATTCCTGGGCCAGCAAACTGGGGGGTCCCATGAAGCCCTGACCTCGAACTCCCCCCAAGAGTGGCACACAGCAGCCTCCACGCTGCTCTTTCTTTGGGGCCCGTTGTAAACATGTCCCTGACTTGACTTCCTACGTGTGCAATTTACTGACAACAGACAGCCATGGGCTGTCAGTGGGATTTCCAGCCTGAGCTGAGGGAGACTCATCCCCATCGGCAGCAGCCTGTCCCCCTCCACCCCTCACACACTCCGGGTCCCAGCCGCTGCCTTTCCTTGTCCTGCTCCATGAGGCCCTTTCGTGACGGGGTGATAGGGGCATGCAGGTGGTTTCTGCCCACAGTGCTGTCAATGACTGGTTTCAGATGCAGACAGCCAGACCTTTCTTCCTAGGCTCCCCCAGGTGGGATGGCACCTCTAGCCAGCCAGTGAGCTCTGAGCACGCTGGTCCAACTCGGGAATGCAAGCTGGCCGCGGGGCCCACCATCTTTGGCTTCACCCTGTCAGCAATGCTCAATTAGACATTTAATAATGTTTAACACTCTATTCGAACAGGGAATCAATCAAACGAGTTCCATTTCCATAAATATATGCAAGCATAAACTTATTTCCACGAATACACGTCAAAAGTCAAGCGTAAAGTTCTATCAATTTCGATATAATCATTCCCTCTGCACACATGATGGTCACAGCACAGGCCTCCCCACCTGGGGCCCAGCCTCTCTCCCCACCCGCAGGTGTCTGAGTACTCAGAGGTCTGAGCGCTGCAGCCTGTGGGGCTACTTTTACATTATTTATTGCCGCCATTGTCAGCGCTGTCATGACTTGACCAGTTTCATGTCTCAGACAAACACATCAGTGGTAAACAAGCTAAGTGGTAAATACCATGATTCGGCTAGTTTCCCTTCTATCATAAACAGAGAATAGTACGTAACGAGTGCTCTGTTCACCGACAGACCAAGCCCCCGGGCACGGCACAGCTGGTCCAGCCCCAAGGCTGCGCAGCCAGGGGTACCTGACACTCGGGTTTTCCAAAGAGCAGGCCATCTCTAGGAGAAGGTGAGGTGGCGGGACACCGCTGGAGGGGGAGGGGGCAGGGCAAGTAATGCAGTGTTTGACGCCGGCGGCGGGGACCTCAGAGCGAGTGGGTGTGGAATGACTCCACATGGCCTGTGTTCTCCCGCCCATCCTGAGAGTCGACCCCGGTGTGAGTCCGGGTGGACCAGAGAAACAAATCCATAGACACTCACATGTGTAGAAGAAAGAGCTTTCTAGACAGCAGCAGTTGAGCATTGCGAAAACATCCCAGCCCAGTCCAGATCAAGTCCGTACGTCCGATATTAGCCCACATGTCCGACACCAGTCTACAGAGTCCTCTCAGACCACGAAACACATGCAACGATGCCGAATGCAGGAATGGGCGCAAAGTCTTGTGGATCCAGTGGTGCTGTAAGCATCTCAGTGCTGGCAGGTGTCTCCACGTGGTTCCTTCAGCTCTGAAACTGACTACCTCAGGATTGCTTCATGTGGCTTCTCAGAAATGTCTCAGGGAGTGAGCCTAGCCAGTAGTCTCCAAGGGAGTGAACAAAGAGTCTCCTGCCTACAAGGAGGAAGTGCAGGAGCTCCCAGCATCCTCAGGAGAAGGCCACACCCACACAGAGGCCTCGTTGGCTGTGACCTGATTGACAGACTAGACTCCACCCCTTCACTCTGAATCCTCTAATTAACACCAGATTCTTTTTTTTTTCTTTTTCTTTTTTTTTTCTTTTTTATTATTTTTTTATTTTAACAATTTACTGGGGCTCATACAATCTTTTCACAGTTCATACATATACATACATCAATTGTGTAAAGCACATCTGTACAGTCTTTGCCCTAATCATTTTTTTTCTCTTTTCTTCTTTTACATTTTATTAGGGACTCATACAACTCTTACCACAATCCATACATATATATACATCAATCGTATAAAGCACATCCATACATTCCCTGCCCCAGTCATTCTCAAGGCATTTGCTCTCCACTTAAGCCCCTTGCATCAGGTCCTTTTTTTTTTCCCCCCTCCCTCCCCATTCCCCCCTCCCTCATATGCCCTTGGTAATTTATACATCGTTGTTTTGTCATATCTTGCCCTATCCGGAGTCTCCCTTCCCCCCTTCTCTGCTGTCCCTCTCCCAGGGAAGAGGTCACATGTGGATCCTTGTAATCAGTTCCCCCTTTCCAACCCACTCACGCTCCACTCTCCCAGCATCGTCCCTCACACCCTTGGTCCTGAAGGTATCATCCACCCTGGATTCCCTGTACCTCCAACCCTCATATGCACCAGTGTACAGCCTCTGTCCTATCCAGCCCTGCAAGGTAGAATTCGGATCATGGTAGTTAGGGGGAGGAAGCATCCAGGATCCGGGGGAAAGCTGTGTTCTTCATCGATACTACCTCACACCCTAATTAACCCATCTCCTCTCCTAAACCCCTCTATGAGGGGATCTCCATTGGTCGACACTTGGGCCTTGGGTCTCCACTCTGCACTTCCCCCTTCATTTAATATGATATATATATACATACATACATACATATACACATATATACACATACATACACACACTTATATCTTTTTTTTTTTGCATGATGCCTTATACCTTAACACCAGATTCTTTAACTACCACAAGCCCCAAGGTCGGCCACCTTCACACTGAGCAGGGGAAGAGCAGCGTGCTGTGCTGGCTTCGTGTGCGGGTACATGCATGCACACGTGTGTAGGTGCATGTGCTGTGAGTGAAGGGTGCATGTGTGCGTCTGTCTTTAGGGTCATGTGCCTCGTGTGCGTGATGTGTGTGAGTAGTGTGTCGGTGTGTGTGTTGATCTGCTTTGAAGATACATGTGCAGGATCTGGGTGGCGTGGGTGCCTGCTGTGTGTGCAGTGAGTTGTGTGTAATGGCACGTGCGTGTGGTGGTGGGAGTGCAGGGTGCATGACTGTGTGTGTGTGTGCCTGCATGAGGAGCATGTGTGTGCGTGTGGGAGGAGTTTGCGTGTGGGCGCGTGGTGCATGGCGTGTGTGCAGGAGAGCACTGTGTGCTGTACACCGTGTGCGTGGCCCGTGTGGCCCGTGCTGTGCTTGCCTCAGGTGTGTCTGTGGGGTTGGAAAGGAAGGCACCGGGGGAGTGGGGGCTCCAGCAGAGGGGCTGCTCAGGACCAGAGAGGAGCTGTTTTTCCACAGACAGCTCCCATCCTGTACAGCCCGCCACCTCCCTGCAGCCCCTTGCCCATGGGGCCCAGAGGAAACACCCTTCCCTCCCATCGCTTCCTAGGAAAACAATATAGACTCCAGGGAGGGGAGGGCTGGGCAGCTCCAGGAAGGTGGAAGTGGGGGCTGGGAGGAGGAGCTCACATGGGCATGGGGGTGGGGATGACATCCATCCTGTTATAGCTACCAGGCTGACTCTCCACCACCACAGCCAGCAGAGCGCTTGGCCTAGGACCAGTGGGAAGTGCCCTTCTCCTTGGCAGCCCTCAGGCTCACGACAGGAGCAAACGCGAGTCTCCAAGAAAGCAGTTTTCTAACAAAGCCCGTTGTGGAGAAAACAATACTCTTCACCTTCCCTCCCCTTCTGAGACATCCAGGCAACTTGGATAGGAACTCAGCCGGTCCGAGGAGGGCAGGCCAACCGCTGCGACCTGAAGGTCTCCATGCCAGTGTCCGGGTGCCCCACCCGAAACCCATGCTGCAGCCAGGACTGTCTCTTCCAGTGCAAGGCCTCAGCCTGCCTGGGGCTGTCCCCTCCCTCCCCCAGAGGGATCTTCCTTCCCTCGCTCCCGCTCGACTTTCGCTGGGTTCACACCAGCACTGCCTTTCTCCCAACTACCCACCGTCAGCAGGTGTCTGCCTGCCAGCGAACCTCTCACACGGCTACCTCTGCAGTGGTGTCTGCTAGCTCCAGGGCTGAGGACAGAGGACAGTGATGGGATTGGTGTGTTAGGCAGGGTTCTCTAGAGAAACAAAACCATGATTTTATATGTATATATGTGTATTATGTATTTGTATAATAATAGTATATAAAATATAATTATATATATAAAATGATAGATTTACATAGCAAGAAGGAATATAATGGCTAATTAGTATACCCAGCAGTACAGAGGACTCAGTTCAACTCACTTTCATGGAGCAGTTAATGTACTGAAGATCCTTCAACTCAGCAGGGTTGTTGGCCCAAGGTCAAGGGAGCAGACAGCAGAGTCTGCCCTCAGGCAAGACAGTGCAATTGGCCCAGGCAGCAGACAGCAGGGTGGGGCAGCAACCAGCAGTCGCGCAGTAGCCTGGGAGCACAGCAAAGCAGGCCCCAGTGAGCTCTCCAGCTCTAGCGAAGTGCACACAGAGATGCTCCACCAGCAGCGTGGTGTCCCAAGGAGCCTCAAGCACAGTGAGGTCACACGATCCACAGGTTGGCTTGGCCCACAGGTAGTGCAGCGCAAGGTTGAGGCAAGAACTAGCTCAAGCAGCCGCATACTGGTCTGATCACCAGGGAGAAAGAGAGACAGGAGGCCGGTCTCCAATCAAGCTTCGACCTGATTAAACTCCATCCACATGTTCCTACGGAGGCCTGGTTGGCACAGTAAACCAAATTCTCACAGCCGGGAGTCACAGGCACACAGGCTGGGGTCTGGCACGTGCCCAAAAGCTTGTCATGCCGCTCTCCTACTGGTGTCCATGAGCGCAGCAGTGACCAGCCATTCAAAACCACCCCTCCCCAGGGGACAGACAAGGCTTCCTGCTGCCATCAAGAGTTACAGTCTGGGACACCCACCGGGGGAGTTCTGCCCTGTTCTATAGGGTGTCTGTGAGGCATAAATGACTGGATGGCAGTGAGTTTGGCTTAGTGGTGTCCTTTGGTGCTCAAAATTTCAATAAAGTCCAATTTATTATGATGATGACTTTTGCCTTTAAGGGTAGTGAGTTTGGGGTCTTATTTAGTAATAGATTTCCACACATGAACACTACCCTAAGGTACCTCCAAAGACTCTCTTGCTTTGTCTTCCATACCTAGGTCTACAATTAAAAGCCTAAAATGCAAAAGAGTGACTTTGTGCATGGTGTGAGGTAGGGATCGAGTTGGAATTCTTACTATACAGATCCCAGGCTGTCCCCTAACTGTCCTCATCTGTAGGGAACTGCGTGTCTCCCCAACCTGGATTTAAGCCATGTACGACCTTTATGAATTTACTCTGTTTCCTGCCATACAAACTACCCTGTGATTTTACTGCCCTTTGTCTCAATTCCTCCCAGAGGGTGGCTGCCTTGACCCTTGCTAGGATTGGTGCTCTTCACTAGCAGCTGCTATGCTCATTGGTCAATACAAGACTAGTGGAATCTCCCCCCACCTCCCCCCAGGCACCAGGTATGCTTCGTTAGCATACTTACCTGTTTGCCTTATTTGGAGATGCACGACTATTGGCTACCTCAGTTGTACCTTACTTTACATGTGACGTAATGGTGCCCGCCCTTTGCTGGCTATTTAAACCTCTGCTCTCAGCTCAATAAATGAGGCTTGATCAGATTCCTGTCTTGCCTCCATCTCTCCGCACCCTTGCCCATCTTCATTCCCAGTCCCTCTTTCAGGTACCCACGTTGTTGATGTCCCGTGGGACAGGACACTCATCGGCATTCTCTGATATCTATCCAGTGTGCACATTTCTGCTTCTGGGCATGCGAACCTCTACTCTCCGCCTGGTTACTTGTGGTTGTACCAGTATTCTCTCTCCTAAGAGAGGTCGTTTTAAAGTGAGACTCTATCTGGAGGATCAAGTTCTCTGGACTTGTTCATCTTCAAAGGGGTCATGGCTGGGTTTGGGCTGTTCACATTTGTATTGGACAGAGTTCTCTAGAGAGACAAACCAGATTGCTACTAATTATATATAAATATATTTATAAAGATAGGTATATAATTCAAGAAACAAACCGTTAAATAATATACAGATAGATAATACAAGAAATTAACAGTTAAATTATAAAGCAGTGAGACACTAGCAGTCCTTTAAGGCTTGAGAGCCGCCAGTTGCCAGTCCCCTTCTGTAGAGAGAGCTGGGCTATATATATCCAGGCAGCAAACAGCAAGGCAGGTCCCCAACTGTCATCAACTGTCAGTCCCCAGCTCCAGAGATGAACATTCCAATCATGTGGGCTTAAAGGGACCTCAACTTACAGTGACACAGTCCACAGGCTAGGCTTCCCACAGGCAGTGTACCCCTTTAAACTGAGGCACAGAATAACCAAGGTGAGGCTCACCGAGCCATTTATCCCTCTACCCTTTAGTTAATCCTACTTGTATTTATCGGCCAGGCTGGCACAATAAACTATAGCAACATTTAAATAGAAGTATTAGAACAACCTTGGTAAGTTCCAGGAGGAAGAAACTCTTTATTTATTTATTTTTAGAATGTATCAGCTTTATGTTAAATTTGAAAGAGACCAGATTTGGTAATATATGTAGTTGGACGGAAGCACTTTTCTTTTCTTTTAAATCATTTTATGGGGGGCTAGTACAATTCTTACCAAAATCCATAAATCCATCCATTGTGTCAAGCACATTTGTACATTTGTTGCCCTCATCATTCTCAAAACATTTGCTTTCTACTGGAGCCCTTGATATCAGCTCCTCATTTCCCACCTCCCTCCCCACTCCCCGCTCCCTCATGAACCCTTGATAATTTATAAATAGTATTATTTTGTCATATCTTACACTGTCCGATATTTCCCTTCACCCACTTTTCTGTTGTCCATCCCACAGGGAGGAAGTTATATGTCGATCCTTGTAATCGGTCCCCCTTTCCACCCCACCCTTCTGGTATCACCACTCTCATCACTGGTCCTGAAGAGATCATCTGTCCTGGGTTCCCTGTTTCCAGTTCCTATCTGTACCGATTGAATTTTTATAGATCGACTCAGTAAGAGTCGATATCTGTGACATTGAGGCTCAGTTCATGACCACGTGTCACTCCGCTTGTTTGGGAGTCTCAAGGAAGCTTTACAATCTCATTGTTATTCTTTTACATAAGAACATGGAGGAATTGTGTCTTCTTATACCTGATGCTTGTTTTTGTTTTGTTCAAACCAATGGTCAGCTTTTAGTCCGCGGTACCTTTTAACATGGAGATCATCGATGGTGGTGGTGGTGGTCAGTGTTCTTGCCGGGGTCCCATCTGGTCAGGACCATCTCTGCACAGCAGAAGGAAGCAGGGCCCGGTAGTTACATTGTTTCATGTCGATCTGAAGTTACTTCAAAGTGCGGGGTGGTATCCAACCTGTCAATCGGGTCACAGCCGGGTGGTGCCTCCTCCTGGGCCTGGCCTTCTCCTAAGGAGGCCCCGGGAACTACCCTCTTGCTCTGCTTTCACCTGGCGGCTGTCTGAGCCCTGTGATGCTCCCACCGCCATTGGATCCACAGGACAACACTGTGATGCTCTGCAGGTTGCTCTGGGCTGTGTGAGTCTGGAGAGGGTCTTATGGACCAGTATGGTATGAGAGGAGGGGAGGTCAGATGCTTACAGGCATCCTCCTTGAGGGGGATCAGTTGCCAGATTGCAGTGCCCCCCCCCTCCCCTGCTATTAAGGACAATGGACAGGCCTGCAGTCATCTATTTGGTTCCTGTAGATGGAGTTCACACCCTACTGATAATGGTTCCTATGGAGATCCACAGAACAGGTCAAAGTTAAGCTGCCATCCTAAATCTAGGATCAGCCCATCTTGTCACGTGTATACCCCCAATCCCTTCTCTTCCTAGACCACCCCCTCTCATTGCTGTATAACCTATAGTACAACCCCTTCCTGTGTCGTGTGTCTTTACCTGCAATTAGTGGGCTTTCATGGCCCCAAATTAGTGGGCTTGCACAGGCCTGGGTTAGCAATAGAGATGTCTCCCTCCCTCTCAGCTCCTCCCTTGACCTCTTGCTTGGCTCCCTGTCTCCTCTCTTGTCCTCTCTCCTCTCCTCCTTTCCCCTTGCCCTCCTTCCCTTCTCCCTCTCTCCACGTGGACCATCAAGTGGGGCTGAGGTGAGCATGCTACCATGAAATGTGTCTGACTTCATTATTGCAGTCTCTTCTCTCTCTCATGCTCTTGATGACATATAGATAGATAGATAGATAGATAGATAGATAGATAGATAGATAGATAGATATTCAACTCTACAATTGTGCTTATTGAATCCGTGATTAGTAGTGGGGAGCTGCCACCCCCAAATTCAAACCACACTTACGGACTTGAGCTGGACTGGGCTGGGGTGTTTCTCGACATACAATTCCTTCTTGGTATAAAGGTCTCTCTTACACAGGCAGGCGGGTCACTGGGTGTATTTCTCCAGCCGGCCCGGCCTGGCCGCCCCACAGGGCTCCTGACACGGTCAGCCTCAGAAGCAGATTGTCTCAGCTTCCCCCTGGAATCTGACGATGGCCGGCCGCAGAAGCTACCTTTAGGTTTCTCTTCAGTCCGGCCCTCTCCCAGTGACCTTACTGGTTCTTGCAGGTTGTGAGGTTTGCCCGCAGAGCCCCCGCAGATGGGTCCCAGAGCAGGCAGGCATTCCCAACATGCTCCTGAGCTCAACGCCGTGTTTTCTGTGTTCCTTGGTTAGCACAATGCTGGTCTGCTTTTAAAATGCCTGCTTCCTAATTTCAGGTGTGTCACTTTTCAATGGAAGGCGGTACTAGACCTGGCTGCTGCGTTTTGGCCCAGACTGGCATCATCACGTGAGTCTGGCACGCTGGGATGTTCACGTGATGACTGGTGTCGTTGTCTGGTGCTGTCAGGTTGGTCCTGACCCGCAGCGGCCCGATGGACAACAGGACAAAGTGCCCTGGCCTGTGCCATTCTCATGGTGGCTGCTCGGTCCGAACGCACTGTTGCAGCCACGGTGTCGACCCATCGTGCTGAAGGTCTTGCCGTGTCCCCCGCCCTCCAGGGACAGGACGACCTTCTCTAGGGACTGGTCTTGTAAGATCTCTCTGGGGATAGAGTTACACCTCGGTCCTTGGCTCCGCACGAGAAAGAATTCACGCCGAAGCCTGGCTCGTGATCCAAGTGAGTTTAATGAGAGTTAGAAAAAGTTTCAGGTTTTACGCGACACCATAGGATTCCTCCCGACCATGCAGCCTGGCAGAGACTGCTCAGCGTCACGCAAAGATCTCTCTCCCAAGTTCTCCTCCAAAGACCTGTCTCAAGTTCTCCTCCCCACCCCCGTTCCTCCTCTCTCCCCCTGGCTCCTCCCTTTTCAAGGATTCCAGGGGGAGGCTTGGTGGACGACCCCAGATCGACCCCATTGACTGGATTGAATTCACCTGGCCCAGGTGGGCCCATCCAGGTTTAACACCCACCCATGCCCACCGCGGGAAAACCTAGGCCTCTGAGCATGTGCAGGACGCCGCCGTTCTCATGCTTGGCTCTCTTGGGCATGCATCAATGGACACCCCATTCCTGCCTATCTACCTAACAGCCTCTCCTGGGATGAAGTCTTCCATCTTCGGGCATTCTGCCTTCCTTTCTTCCGAGACAGGTCTGCGTGTGCTTCTGGCTGTCCAGCGCCTCTGTGGATACACGCTTGCTCTATGCAAGTGACACGCACACAAAGGAACCCTGGCTTTGCTCACGAGTGGCCAGGCTAAGTTTGTGACATGTAACGTCCCATTTTACAATGTTGTCGGTATTGGAGCATCATTCTTCTGTGGCACGGTTTCCATGGCAGGAGGCGAAGTTTGAATCTGGGCACCAAGTGATTGGCTTTCTAGAAGAACCTGGGGGCTCCCTCTCTTGCTGTGCCCCATCCTGTCTGGAGGCAGTGTGCACCTGCCTCTCACCAAGAAAGGACTCCGGCCTGGATTCGTTGGGCCTTGGCTCTGCTGGGGTGAGTATCCGCAGGGAAGCTTGCCCGCTGTTTCCGCCGTTGGACAAGGGCTCTGCCAATACAAGTCCTCTCATCTTGGGCACTTCTGGCCAGCGACTGCGCGTGTCAGGCTGTAGCTGCCCCGCTCACTTCCTTTCCTTCTGTGTAGCCGTGCAGCCTTTAGAGAATCCACCCGCCTCTGCATGCTGACGCACTTGCTTCTGCTACGCCCATGAGGTCTCACGCAGCAAAGGGTGGCCGGTCCATGCCAGAGCTGACTGCGGCCTCAGGGTCGTTCACCGGCCTGCCACCCTAGAGGCTGGCCTGCCAAGGTCCAGGCTCTTTCTATTCACGGGAGCTGCCCTTGCTGGCTCCTCCCTCGGCTCCTCTTCCGACACATGTCCGCAGGGAGCAGGACACGCTCCCCTTCTGGGCTGTTTCCAGTCCCCACAGCAGAATCCTGGCAGCTGGCCATGTTCCTCAGAGTCAGCCGGACTCACAGAGTAAAGACTTGCTTTCCCCCTCCGCACCACCACCCCCCCCGCCCCCGGCGTCTCCTTCTGAAGACTGGCTTTTTTGGAAGCAGCCAGCCCAGCCTTTCTTCGGAGGCACTTCCGGTGGGGGTCCACCGCAGCAGCCAGTTCATGTGAACAGCATGTGTCGGGGTCCTTTGGCAGCCAAAGAGCCAGGCTGCAATGCTGCCTGTCAGGAGAGGCGTCCTTGCTGGGCCTCCGGGGGGGGGGGGGGGGGGCTAGACCCAGCATCTCTGCTTGGGGACTCCAGCTGGTCTGGCCCCAGGCTTACTGGGACTTCGCAGTGGGGGCCAGGCTTTCCCTGGCTTCGGAATCCAAGCAGATGGCAGAGGTCTTCTGGGCCCTGTGGGCCCTTGAGGCAGTGGAGAGCGGGGTGGGGTGGGGGCCTCTAGGCGCAGTCAGAACATCACAGGGGTCTCAGATGGCACTCCAAGAGGCACTCTGGAAGCAGGAGCCAGACTGGACACACAGGCTGGGGCATGGTGACCGCACAGCAGCCAGCAGTGCCTCTGCCAGCGTGTGGTGGGTACAGAGGGTGGGGGACAAGGGACAGCTGACTGCTCTTTATGATGGGCTCCAGGAAAGACCCAGCCCAGAGCGCCCGCCGAGGCCGAGGCCCCCGAGGATGGACAAGAGCATGTGCTGCTCCCAGCTGCTGCGTGGGGCCAGGAATCACACACCCCCATCTCACCTCTGTGCCACGAGTCCGGGCCGTGGGGCGTCGGGGACGTGGGGTGTGCAGTCCTCTCCTTCCGCAGGAGGGCAGGCATGCTTCCAGGAGGTCAGAACAGGGTCCGAGAGCCAGCCAGCAACACCCCCTGCATCAGAACCCAACAAAGCAGCACCCTGCTGCAGGACAGAGCTACCCAGGGCTGCCGGCTGCCCACCCCCAGCTGTCCAGGGCTCTCTGCTGCCCTGAGGGCTGGCATCCCCAGAACTGTCCAGACACCGTTAATTTAACTCACACACCCCCGCCCCCAGGCCTGGGCACCAGGTGGAGTCAATGAGCCAAATGCTCACCGAGAGCCTGGGGGTTCAAGTGTGCCCCTGGGGCCTCAGATGGAAGACTTGGCAGCCACTGAATCCTGGGAAGCCCTGCGGGGTGGGGGTGGGGGTCAGTTGTCTCCAACACAACACCCGGGTCACCAAGAGTCGGCGTCAGCAACATGGCAACTGGTCTTACCTGATGCGACACGGCCTGGCTCCTAGGATTGGCGTGAGCACACCTGTGGGTGGGAGGTGGGATCTCATACACTGAGTCTGACGCTGGCAGAGTGCTTCCTGGCAGAGTGCTGAGTACCTGTTGCGTTGCTGCCCTGACAGCCGCTCCTCCCACCAAGGGCCACCTTGCCCTGAGTCCCCTGCCATCCGGTGTCACTCCTAGTTGCTGCTCAGACCAACCCCGCCATCTTGGCTATTCCACTCGGCAGTGTTTACTGGACATGGGAGGTTCCAGAAGCACCACTGCCGGGGGAACGGGGGGAGGGCTTTTTCCCCGGGTGATTCAGGGAGAGGGACTCCTTCTTCAGCCCCTGCCTGACGGCCCTCCCTCCTCCTACACTTCTCCCCTCCCCTCTGCACCCCGCACCGTGGTGAGGACCCCCCTCCAGAAGAGACCTGTTGTCGGGATGCTTCTTAGGGGAGGAGCCTGAGCTACAACTTACCATGCAGTCCGCCTGCCCAAGGCCAAGGTCGGTGCCAGCTCAGGGGACAGGACAGAGCTGCCCCGCGAGTTTCTGAGACGGTGACTCTTGAGAGGAGTAGAAAGCCTTGCCTTTCCCCCAAGAGCGGCAGGGGATGGCGAGCTGCTCCCAGCATGGAACCCCGATGCCACCAGGAGTCACTCAACCCCCCCCCCTGCTCCCCCAGACGCCTAGCTCTGTGCCACATTTGAAGCTTGGGCAGGAGGAACTGGGAGCAAGCTCTCTCTCCCTCTCTCCATGTTTCCTCAGTCTCTGACCGACAAGATGAGGGGAATGTGGGGGAGGACACCCCCAGGAAAGATGTCTCTATTTCCTTGGTGTTATCACTGCCACCAAGTCTTTCTGACTCATCTCAACCCCATGGGACAGAGTGCAATTGCCCCCCTTGCCGAGACTCATTCTACTTCCCCTGGGGGGTGCCTGCCGGCTTCGAACCACTAACCCTGGGGTGAACAACCTACCCACATGTTACCAGGTGCCAACCAAGACCCCCCTACGCCCAGCAGAGCAGGCATTGTCCAGTCCTGACCCATCCTCTCATGTTCTACAGCCACTGTGCCACTCCATCTCGGTGAACGCCTTCCTCGTCCTCTACTTGACCTAGTGTCCCCCTCCGCTCCCCCCACCACCCCAGCCAAAAAACAATCATGGAAGTCAAGTTGATTCGGACACACTGCAACCCTATAGGACAGGGTGGAACTGAACCGCCCCTGTGGGCTTTTGAGACCGTAACTCTTTCTGGAAACAGAAAGCTTGTCTGTCTCCCACACAGCAGCTGGTGGTTTCGAACTGGTGAGCTTGTGGTTGGCAGCCCCGCCAATGATAGCCACCAGGGTGGAGGAGGGGGCCAGGCGAAGCCTCCCAGGGCTCATCTGGTTGGCAGATGTGGGTGCTGCCAGGGGAGGAATCAGATGACACAGACAAGGGAGGGGACACGGACGCAGACTCTCCCGAGACACACAAGGCCGCCAAGAGAGGGCAGCCCAGCCCAGAGGCTGGACGCAGCAGCACCTCTGTCTCTGGAAGCCTTAGTGTGCTTGCCACTCGCTGAGCAGTGTGGCTCACTGACTCCAGGCAGTGCCCAGGACTGGAGGCGGGGGGGGGGGGGGGTGAGTTAAATTAACCGTGGGACTTTGACGGCTCTCTGTCTGGACAGCTCCAGGGATGCCAGCCCTCAGGGCAGCGGAGAGCCCTAGACAGCTGGGGGTGGGCAGCTGGAAGCCCTGGGTGGCTCTGTCCTGCAGCAGGGTGCTGCTGTGTTGAGGTCTGATGCAGGGGGTGTCGCTGGCCAGACCTAGGACACTGTTCTGACCTCCTGAGAGCATACCTTGCCCCCCTGCGGAGGGAGAGGGCTGCACACCCCACGGCCCCGACTCCCCACAGCCCGGACTCCTGGCAAGAGAGGAGATGCGGGAGCAGGTAGTGTGGTTCCTTCCTTGGTGCAGCAGCTGGGAGCAACCGTGCGCCTGTCCATACTTGGGGGCTGAGGTTTGGTCAGGCTTTCAGATCTCCTGAAGAGGTGTGGGTGGTCTGGCCTGCTTGCTGGTAATCTTCTCACTGGGCCATCACTGGCGCAGTGTGGTCCGGTTTCCCATTCTGGAGAGGTCTGGTCTGGGTGGGTCTGGGTTTCCTTTCTCCTGGTCTTGTGTTCCAGTTTGTTTGTCGTGCTGCCCCAGGAGTGTGGCTGTCTTTTCCCCCCTCTCTCAGCTTCTCTCCCTTTGGTCTCTCTCGTAGCTGTTGGGCAGATTGCCGCAGCCCCGGAAACGTGAACAGCAGGTCACAGACTTCCATGGGAACTGTCTCGTGTTTCTGAGATGTCTGTTCGATGGCGTTGCGGTGCTGTCTGGAGCTGATGGGCTGTCGCTATTGTGAACCTCTGTGTCTGAAGCTTCCCTATCGCCCGGCTTTTCTTGCAGGGCTCGGCGTGGCTTCCCCCAAAGGTTTGGGAACCAGAATGTGTTTTTGAATGGTGGGATGGTTAGGTTTATTGTGCCAACCTGACCAATAGGAACATGTGGGACTAATCAGGTCACAGTTTGTTTGGAGGGCAAAGAGATCAATGGCTCTTCAAGGCCCACCTCTCTCTCTCTCTCTCTCTCTCTCTTGCTCTCTGGTGATTGGACCAGCGTGCTGCTGCTTTAGCAAGTTTTCTGCCTCAACCTGTGAGCTACACTGCCTGTTGCCCAAACCAACCCATGGATCCTGTCCCTAGAGCTTGAGGTTCCTTTGTGACCTGCTTCACCACGCTGCTGGTGCGTACATCGCTTGAGCTTGAGGCTGCTGGATCCTCTCGTCTTGCATTGCTGGAGTTCCACATCCTATCTGGGCCTGCTTCCCTCAGCTCCTGAGCTACCGACTGTTGCTGGCCCACCCTGCTGTAGGCTGCCTGTGGGCGGGCTCGGCTGTCTTCTTCCTTGACCTTGGATCCAGCAGCTCATGTGAGTTGAAGGACTTCCAGTAAATTAACTGTTCCACGGAAGTGAGTTGAGCTGAGCCTCTGTGCTGCTGTGTGGACTAATTAGCTCTTGTATTCCTTCTCGCGGTATAAACCTATCCTCTTATAGATACACAATCAGGAGTGTCCTGGTTTTGTTTCTCTAGAGAACCCTGCCCGACACAAATGGGTAGCCGATCTTTGCTTCCAAGAACACTTTGTAAGCTCACCCCGTGGGGCATGCTTTTATTGACTCTTGTTTTGTTTGTTTGTTTGTTTGCTTGCTTGCTTGTTTCTGGTAACTGTCCCTTTTGACAAGTGAGCACCCTCCGTGTGGAGTGAATGCTGCCTTGGTCTGGTTTCCGGTAACTGTCCTTTTATATTCTCTCTTCCTCGGAAGGGAATTAGCAGTTTAAACTCGGAGAAATGGTGTGGATGTGTGTTTGTCACTTGTTGCCGTCTGTGTGTGACTGATGCGCTAACCTGCGGGTCAAGCGAGCACCAAATGTCTCCCTCCCGTGGAACCCCTCCTGCTTGTCTGTGCCACACTGAGAGGGCTAAAAGTCAGCTCAGATGACTGCTCTTCGGGGTGCCTGTTGCCTTGCCGTCTGGGGTCCCACTCGTCTCTGGTAAACTCTTGGGGCAATGGCTTCTGCCCCTCCCGAGGGGACTCCTCTCCAAAAGGTCTCGCTTGGCTTGCTCGATGTATCTGGGTGGCACTTTTGGGGAGGTTTGTCATCTGTGACTTTCTGTGCTCAGCAGTTCTTTTGAGGCTTAGGTGTTCTCTGTGACACCCCAGGTTCCACCTGTACCCCCAGATCTCTTTGTGGATCTGTTTGCTGTGGCATCTTGGGCAGCATTCCAGGAGCCACCTGTCCTCCTTGAGTGTCTGCCGGGGCCTCCGCCCTGCTCTGCCTGTGGGAGCAGAGAGCATTCGCAGACGCCGCCCCTGCTCTGCAGTTCAGATGCACTACCTCAGTCCCTGCTCTTTCTTAGCCTGGGCTACTGACGATGGAGTAAAGTTCTCCTCCAGCTGCCTCCACACGCTTCTTCGTGAGAGAAGGTGGCTGAGCTGAATCCAGGAAACCAGAACACCATTCACTGCCAGGAGAGATCCTTTACCTCCCCCTTGTGTAAGGCCCCCAGGGGTAGGAAGGTAGGAGAACAAACATCTGACCCTGGACGGGAGGAACCAGTTTTGTCTCCCCTGCACCCCCTCAGCGGGGCTCCACATGTTAGGGGCACCTCCTGGCCAGCTGGCCGGTGGGGAGATCCCAGGGACAGCCCTCGTTCAACCAGTAGTTCATGTAATTGAAAGAACCAACGTCCACCTTTCTCTGAAAAACAAAACGAACAAACAAACAAAACCAATTTAATTGGATGATTGAAAACTGTGTCCCAAACTCTGTGCCCCACTGGGACGACTGCCCACAGATGCTCACAGTTTCATCGCCACTGAAGACAGCAGTCCTATCTAATCCTATCCGACAGAAAACCCCCAAAGCTGTTTTGGGGCCAGACAACGGCACTGTGGAGAAAGAGAAACAAACTGGAGGAAGTGTTTCCTCAAAATAAACCCCACTGGCACCACAGTACTACGGGACTAGAAAACTTTCACCAGGACTTATTGGCTGGGTCAAGGGGCAGCCAGGCATCCTACAAATATGTCCATGATAGGTGCTGCTGCCCAGGGCCCTCGGGAATCACCCGGTGCTTCTCTAGAATAAAATCTAGTATCCTGACCAACTCCCTTACACTGACGTGTACCTCAGCCTCCTTCAGAATGCCCCTCCTCGGTTGAAGGAATGCACCAGGCTGACAGGGCTGCGTGTGATGTCAGCTGTGAGATCACAAGGGCCAAGAAGTAAGGCTCCAGCAGAGGCCAGGGGAAAGAATCATGGAGCCAAGAAGGAAGAGTTAGAGCAGATTGGGAATCGTGTTTTGTGTTTGGGTTTGCTTTTAAAGAGGAGAAAAGTAGAGTGCTTCCTCTGAAAGCAGAAGGTCTGGTTGTGCCGGATGTGAGTGGGAAAAGGCCCGCATGCGGGGGTGTCGCAGGGGGAGAGGGCTGCAGGGAACCAGAGCTTTCTTTGCCTTGGTTTCGAGCACCTGCAAGTATTGAGCTGGGGAAGAAAGAGCATGAAAAAGAAGCTTCCGGGAAAGGACGCGACACCCCTCACCCCCTCCCCGCCCTGTATTGAATTTAGAAAGGGGGCTGACAGGACCAGGAGCCCCGGTGAGATCACGGTCACATGTGGGGGAAGCAGTCAGGTTGTTAATGGATAAGAGCAATTTTCTCAATTTTGACTAAACCACTAGAACCAATATGAGAACTGAAAGCAGTGTTCAGGGAGCCACAAAGAGAGCGTCGGCTCACACCTGGACACTACAGAAAGGTCAGCACACCTGGGCAAAAGAACAGCAACCCATTCTTTCATCGTAGGACCAGAAGGTCCATATACCCATCTTGGGGAAAAAAAAATTTTTTCCTACAGAAGCTCCAAGCTACTATTTCCTTTGAGGAAACTGAAACGGAGTTGACTATTTCCCCTGCCCTACCTCGCATCTCCTTAGCCCGTCCTTTATCCAAGGAATAGCTGCAGCAAAGTTGCCTGCAAACATCTGAGGACATCGGTGCAGATAACATTCAGGAGGACACACCTACCTTCCACACTGACAGGCTGTGTCTCCCGGAGTCTGGGCAGAAACCAGCCCCTGGGCCAGCGTGACATCACCCGGCTGTGATTGTCTAACCACCGCTGCTCTGTCTGCTCTGATAAAGCAGGATCCCACGAGCCAGGAGGCCAGACAGGCATCACTCCACGCATCCAACGCCTCCTAAGAGAGGGGATACTTGTCGAATGTAAGTCTTCCTGGAGTACCCCTGTGCTCCCTATTTTAAAGCCTGGTACCAGAGATTACAGGACCATTCCAGACTTCGGGGAGGTTAGCAAGAGGGTCAACACCAGTCATCCCACAGCTCCTGTCTATCGAGAAAGGGGACTCCTGACTTCAGCTGGAAAGGATGTGAAAAACAAATTTAAAATCTTGGCCCTTTTAAAAGCCAGATGGTTACCAAAGAAACTGGCCTGGTCCACTGTGAAGGACACCAAAAGGCAGATTCTGGGGAAGCAAGGGGAAAACAGGACGGCCGACACTGAAGCCAGAGCTGTGGCATTGAAACCAGCGGAGCCGAGTCCCTGCCAGCACCTACCCTGCCTGTCACACCAGCCTATATCAGGAGGAGGCGGTACAACTAAAGGCCCCCAAAGACTCTACAGGTTGGTGGATCCTCCCTGATGAACAGACATGATACCGCAACTCTGGGCAGCACTCTTGTGACTCAGGTGCATCATTCTTCCCTCCTGGGGCAGTCTAAGTGGGCGGAGTTGCTCCAAAATAGGTATCACATTCCTCATTCAAGTCAAAAAGCTTTTGGTGCCACCTCCAGATGCCCAGCATGCCCACAAGTCACTGCAAAGTTTTCCCACCCTGCTCTTCCTGGGGTTAGAGCCCGACAGAGAAAGTAGGCCAGGAGACTTCCCCCCTCCCCCCATCCCTTGGTTGTTCTATTTCATTATTCCCATTTAAAATGGCAAAAAACAAATGTAAATTTTAGGCTAAGGGGGCAAAAAGGTCCCTGTACCTCTCTCTGGATGAGATCAGGCTGCCTAGTCAAATGGCTGACAGAAGGCCCTGCCCTGGCTTGATGCAGGCACATGCCTGGAGCCATATTTCGTATCAACGAAATGGTTTAGATAAGTATTAAAATAAGGATTAAGCTAGACTGTTTTAAAAATTAAGTTTAGGATCTGGCCATACTAGGTTTATACTGTTTTCTTCTGCCTATTGTTATTGATATATTAATTAATAGAAATAATTATTGGAGAGTAAATATCAAGAGTTTGTGAGCCTACTTGCCTTCAGCCGTTAAATTGAAACTTTAAATGAGCGTAGGACATACCTGCAAAGAAGGCTCTGAAAAAGTAAGCCCCGCCCAGTGTCTTGAGTGCTCAGGACATTCGAATCTGAAGAGACTTGCCTAGGAGGCTGTTGATAGACTGAGGGGGGGGGCGGCTTTCTGAAATAGTGGTTTGGCCTGAAGCTAAAAAAATTTGGAGACATGTGGGAACTCCCCTCTCGAAGACTAAATGTTAAAGGGAGCCTGCTGGCAGCCAGAGATGCCTGCTAGGTGACCACCTGGATCCACTTACTGAGTAGCCAAAGCGCCCATATCTGCAGCCTCTGTATCAACCCTTCTCACTGAGAGTTTTCCTCCAAACCAGACCTGGATCCACTTATATGTAGCCAAAGAACCCATTGCTGCAACCTCTGTATCAACCCTTCTCACTGAGAGTTTTCCTCCAAACCAGACCTCTCCAGGAGAACTGAAAACCAAACCAAACCAGATTTCTCATGTGGCTTCCCAGTGAGATTGTTTGGGAGGGTTAAGACCATGTCCAGTCCCCTAACCAAACAGGGATAGACTGGTCCCAGGGAGAAAATTCTTACCTCAGGAGATGATTCTGTCAGTTTCTTGTGGGCAGAAATTTAAGGGTGTGTCTTCCAGGCAGCTGCCAGAACAAGTTTCCAGAAAGACCAGGGACCTGGAACTCCCCAGGTGACGCCTTCCCCTAGAGTTTCCGTTCCCAGGGTAACCGTCCACCAGAGGCAAACGGGGGGGGGGGGGGGGAGGGGAGGGCATCAGTGGCTGTGGGAGGACCAACTGTCTCTCCAACCCCAGCAGCCCCTCGCGGCTGCAAAGGTCCCACTTACAGAGGTAAAAACTACAGCCTAATGAGTCAGTGGTAGGTCTGGGTTTCCCCACACAACTGCGCATGCGCTCTGCAGAAGCCAGAGAAAGCTCAGTTTGCACAGATACCGAGTGGGGCGCATTCCAGGAAGGTCCGATTGCGAGGGTATCGTGACCACACCGCACACTCCGAGAACACAGGCAGGGGAAGGGTCAGGAGGAGTTTTAAAAACCTTCAACGGCGTTCCGTAGGTCGTCAGCTTCCACGAAAGGAAGAGGCAAAGTCTTGCCATCCTCCCTTCTAAAGAGCGCCCGACTAGTCTTCCTCCAAGACAGACTCTTTTCCTCCATTTGTGGGCCCTCCGTGACCCTTTCAATGTTCTTGGCCAGCACCATAATGCAAAGGGGTCGATGGATTCTTCTCCGGGCTTCCTTGCTCGGTGTCCAGCTCCCACATGCATGTGAGGGAACTGGCCATGGCATGGCCTGGGCCTGGCACACCTCGTCCTCGCAGGGACACCTGGCTCGTCCACTCTTCAAAGAGGTCTTGGGTGGCGATGTGCCCAATGCAGCAACTCGCTTGATTTCTTAACGGCAGCTTTCACGCCTGTTGGTTCTGGGTGAGGAAACCCTGACAGCTTCCATCTTTTCTACATTGATCACAATGTTGTTTATTGTGAGCACTTTATTTGTTTGGCTTTGTTTTCTTTACATGTGAGATAACGTTTATTGTGTCAACATGGCCAATTAGTTGAAGGGCGGAGAGATAAATGGCTCAGTGAGTCTCGCCTTTCTTGTCTCTCGCTCTTTGATCATTGGACCTGTTTGCGGCTACCTTGCTAGTTCTGTGCCTTAATTTGCAAGTTACACGACCTGTGGGACACCTAATCCATAGACTGTGTCGCTGTAATTTGAGGTTCCTTCAAGACCTGCTTTGCCACACCATTGGAATTGATGTCTCTTGAGCTGGGGACGGTTGGATCCTGTCATCTGGCTGACTTGGTGACCTGCCTTGCTGTTTGCTGCCTGTGCCCAGATAGCCTGAATCTCTCTACAGAGCACTACCCAGCGGCCCTCAAGACTTGAAGGACTGCCAGTGTCTCACAGCTGTCTCACGGGAGTGAGTTGCACTGAGCCATTTGTACTGCTTTATAATTTAATTGTTTGTTTCTTATGTCATACATCTACCTATCTGTATAAATATATATAAAGTTAGTAGCGCTCTGGTTTTGTTCCTCTCGAGAACCCTGTGCAACACAGCATAAATGTGTGTGCGGTGAAAGAAGAGAAAGACGACAGACGGCAGGGCCCAGGGGCTGGGCCCGGTGTCGGGATCATGAGAGCGCATGTATTTCTCAACGGCTCATACAGGCAGGAGGCTTGCTAGCCGCCAGCAGGTGCATAGGGAACAGAGTGGGATGTCCCCGAGCCTCCCCAGGGAACCAGCTGTGATCAGCATCTAAAATGGATGTCCTTTGGGTGGGATAGACAAAGGAATCTGGTTGCTCTTCAAGATAGGTAGCCACAGGTGCATAGCGAGCAGCCAGGCACAGGTAAGCCACACCTTTTATGGTTACACCTTTGTGGAGGGCTACTGGGCAGACCGTTGCAGGTCTGGGGAATGTGTATTTGATGGCATCTCGATCTCGGAGGTGTGGAGAGCTTTTTCCAACTAGAGCCAGTCTTCTGAGCCCTGTGGTGACGAGTGCAGAGATTAGGCCACATATACTCCCTTCCAAGTCCTCGGCCTTCCACAGGGGAGGGGGGAGCAGGATCATGTGGGGAGGACAGGGAGGGCAGGGGGGTAGGGACCCTGCAGACAGCAGACTGTTGAGAGCTATCAGAATGCCCACCACACGTGTGAGCAACAGATGAGAGCCCAGGTGTTTGGGACTCCCGAGAGTGAGCCCTTGGATGGCGAGATCAGTCTTGGCATCTGTGTAGACAGGTGTGGGGTCCAGCCCCGCAGTCTGACGGGGTCCTGGCAGCAAAGGCGCAATGATGGAAGAAAGAGAAGACAGACAGCAGGGTACAGGGAGCCCTCTCCGTGGTGCAGAGAAGGGCTGCGGAGCGCATTCGCCAACAGGCCTGCAAGGCTCTTGTTAGTTCACACACAACGAGGCGGGCACAGCGTTCATCCCGAACCCCCTGGGCCTTCCGGGGGGAACACCCACGAGGAAGCACCAGGCCCGCAAGAGACAGGTGGTGTGAACCGCCTCTTCAGAATGAGAGAAAGGAGCAGCTACTCTTGGAGGTAAGCATTCTTACGTCCATGAGGAGCCCGGGGTCAGTAGGAGACAGCATCGCATTATCAGTTGTCAAGGGTGGTGTGGAAACTATGTGCAGTGGGGCATCAGGGCTTGTGGAGGGGTGCCTCACCGAGGCCGGCCGGCCACACCCTGTGGCCCTGAGCTCTGGAAGCACACCACCCAGACTTCCTTCCAGGTCCTCAGTTTCCCGCAGACAGGGAAGACCCAGGGGGCCTGGGCAGGGGATGGGGGGTGCCACCTGCTGCCCACATAGGGCTCTCAGGGTACCACGTGGCGCTACTGCTTGGGCGCAGTGCTCAGGAAGCCCCCTGCATCACGCAGAGCACCAGGAAGGTACAGGCCATGGCCGACCCCACCAGGAGGCCCTGCCCCCGGGATGTGGGATCCTTCCTTAGGAAAGATGAGGCAGGCTTTCCTCACAGGCCCCTGAGTCTAGAAGGCAGCTGCTAGACCCCAACACGCACCTGCTCCCACACACCAAGCAGAGGACAGGCCAGAGGAAGAACAGAGGCAAATGCCCCAGGAGAGACCCAGGGCCTGGGTCATAGCAAGCTGCGTTCACAGGCTCACTCCTCCAGGCACCCGCAGAGGCCTCAGGATGCACCACCCAGCTGCCTTCCTCCTCGGGCTCTTCTGAATCACAGGGCGTGGACCCAGCCTCCTGCCCTTCAGCCTGCCGCTGCAGCTGAGAGAGGTCAAGCAATCACAGATAACTAACTGCCATCGAGTCAGCGCTGATGCACAAGGGCGGCTGGCCCTGTGGCTTTCTGAGACAGGAGGTGACAAACATGGAACCTGAAGCTCCCCACCCCCGCAGGCCATCTCTCAAGGACAGAGCTGGCTGGTTGGGATCCAAGGCTGTGACCAACCCCATGCAGCGTCTGGGGGGACGGTTGAACTGCAGACGTGGGCGTGGCCTGCCCTGCATCTGGGGCTCCTGCAGACACAGAGCCATGGGGACAGACGGCCAAGTGACCCAGGCTGCTACTGCAGCTGCTGTTGGCCACCTCCCTGGCCAGCAGGCCTGCCCCTGCCACCTTCCAGAAGTAGATGACCAAGCTGGCCCCTGAGTTGCCTCACGGTGGACTTGGGGGCCACACATCTGGGTACTAGTGCAGCACTGAAGCTCGGGTACCTTGGGGACTCCAGATTGCATGAGCTTCAAGCTGATGGCACTGTGGGCTTGTACACTGGGCCCCAGACAGTCAGATCTCCCCACTCCAACCCCTGCCCTCTCAGGACACACTAAGCCCAGTATGCCATTATTGGCACCGGGCCTGTCACAGTCAGACCTGGCGGCCTCTGTTGCTGGTTCTCAGGAGATCTCTGGGCCTTTCTTCCTGCTCTGTCTTAGACTAGCAGCTAGACTTGCTGAAACCTGCTCTGCCTCCTGGCCACACAAAAGCCTCTGCTGACACCTCAGGGAGAGCTGAGCAGGGGCGGGGGGGGGGGGGGGTGCCGGGGCACCCTGGGGCTAGAACTCTACCCTGCCCCCTTGACTGTCCCCATTGCTGAAGAAGAGGCTCCAGAGGAGAGGTAACAATTTGTCCTAAGGCTGACCCAAGTAACAGCTGGGGCCACAGCCACCAGGTGTCCCTGCTCCAAGCTGGGACCTCCCACACCCCACCCCAGGGGATGCCAGGGCAACTCCCCCCCCCCTCAGAGCATCAGAGGATTTGTGCAGAGGACAGTGGGAGAACACACACAGCCTGGCCCCCGCCTGGTTCCCAGGAAAGGCAAGAGGAAAGGCCAGGTGTGGAGGAAGTGACCTGGGACCTGGCTGCAGCAGCAGCCTCTGAGAAGGAGCAGGCTCCGAAAGGGGGGCTGGGGTTGGGGTTAGAGACACCGGAGGGCATCCAGGCTCTGTGACTCCCCAGTCCTACCCCACCCCTGCCAGGCGACCAAGGTGACCTCACCCTGCCTGCTGGGCTGGGCAAGGGAGCAGTGCCGGCACTGGCAGTGGAAGCGGAAGCACAATGGCTTGACACTGGTTGGCACTCAGCCCCAGGCCTGGCTCCTCTGAGCCCACCCACGCAGGGAGTAGACACGCTTCCCTTACACACTGGGCCAGAGGGTGGGACCCGGAAATGACCCAGGATGCTCAGCACCAAACATGGGCAAGTCACTGCTCCAAAAGCCAAGGGGTCCAAAGTGGCCAGCCCCGACCCTGGGCACTTTGCCTGTTGTCACACGCTTGGGGAGGTCCAGCCCAACCCAGACTTGGAGGGGGGACATGCAGGTTCAGAGAGGGCTTGAGGGGCCTAGATCCCCAGCTCTGCTGTGCCTGCTGACTCAGTCAGGGCCCAGCACTCAGGGAGTACCCAGCACGGAGCACCCAGATGAGTCTGGTCACCAGTGGTTACCTAAGTAGACATGCCTCCCTCTCCCCACCCTCCCACCACCCATCCCCCACACACACACATACACAGTCCAGGTGTCACACTGACAGCCTCCTACGTGGCCTGGAGTGGCCCTCCCACACTGGTTGGGCTCAGGTCTCAGCCCGCTGGGGTCCTCATGGAGGTGGGGGCGGGGGAGCCAACCAGATGGGGAACCCAGAACCCTGCAGCAATGGCCTGTGACCAGGTGTCAGCCGCTTCCGCTCCCGCGCCCCCCCGCCCACACACAGCCCCGCCCCGCAGGCCCGAGGCCCCGCCCGGACCGCCCCCCTCCCCCGGCTCCAGCGCACCCTGCGCGCAGTCTGGAGAGGCAGCGGCGGCGGCAGCGGCGGCGCGCGAGGCGGGTCCGCGGTGAGTCCCCGGGACCCGCGCCGCCGCGGCTCATGGCTGGACTGCGGTGGCGGGTCCCCGCCCAGAGGAGTACCCCTCGGAGCCAGAGACCGTTTGCGGTTCCCAGGCGGTGAACCCTGGCCGCCGCACTCCGCCAGCGGATTCCAGGGATCTGGGGCAGGAGCGGTGGGGGAGGGTGGGGAGGGCGGGGGGCTGGTCTCGTGAGCCCACCACCAGAGCTACAGGCTCGCACGACCCGGGCATTCTGGGAACCCGGGAGAAGGGGAGACTGAACCGCCCAGGGGGTGGGGGTGCCGGCGCCGCCCTGGGCAGAAGACGGCGCTGGGTTTCCCCTGAGCTGCGGAGCTGGGCCGCCCGCCCCTCCTGCCCCACGGACCTGGGGCGCCTGCCGGCCTGGCTCTGGGGCTCACTGCTGCACCCCTGGGGCGCCTCAGGGACTCCCAGCCGGTGTGTGCTTTGGGTGGCTGCCTGACCTGGTCAGGCCTTCTTGGAAACAGCTTAGGGCTTCCAGCATCAACCTCATAAAACAGATTTCCTCCTCCCCCTCCAGATCCCTGCTGTGGGCCTGCCCCTCCCCCCCACCCCCCCACCAGAAGAGCCAGCCCAGAGCCAGAAAGGGTTCAGTCATCCAGGGAGCCAACAGCCACCACCACCACCCCCCCCACACACACACCCCACTACAAGTCAGTCACTCTGCTGGGCTGTCTGCTTCTTTCCTCCCTGCCCGGTAGCCGCTGGCCCCAGCCTCCCACCCTGTCCACCTTTGAGACAGCCAACCCCTGCTTGACCCCATCCAGTGTGCCCAGGAAGGTCCGACCTGGGCCCAGCACCCCATCAACAAAGGGCCCTCCGCCCACAGGCCCTCTAACCGCTGTCCCCTCCACCCCAAACAGGGCATGCTCCCTGGTGCAAGTCTCTCCATGATGAAGGTCTTCCTGTCCGTGCTGCTGGCTGCCCTCCTGGGTGCCCACCAAGGTGAGGTACCCCCCTGCCCCCTCCAATGCCAGTCCGTGGGACCTCTGTGGCCATCCCACCACTGGCCAACTGACCCACGTGTTCCCTATCTGCCACCCAGGGCCCAGCACCTGGTGACTGCCTTTCCCTACCTCCAAGCAGGAGGGACTCCAGGCAGCAGGGCAGGGATGTAGGGGCCAGGGCTAGCCCTCAGCAGTGTCCTCACCCTGCCACCCCCCGCAGCCCACGGCCTCACCTGTTTCACCTGCAAGGACCAGACAAGTAACCTCAACTGTCTGACCCCAACCACTTGCTCCAGCTCCGACCACTACTGCGTGACAGTGGCCACCTCAGGCGGCATTGGTGAGTGTCGGGGAGCGGCTGCCGGTGCTGGGCCACCTCTGCCCACTGACCCCCCATTCCTGCAGGGAACGTGGTGGACTTCGGCCGGACCCTGAACAAGATGTGCTCCCCCATCTGCCCGGGCCCCAGTGTGAACCTTGGCGTGGTGGCCGTGGGCACCCACTGCTGCCAGAGCTTCCTGTGCAACATCAGCGCAGCCGGCGGTGGGCCAAGGGTCTGCACCACCCTGCTGGGCCTAGGGCTCCTGCTCAGCCTGCTGGTGGCCCTGCTGCACCCCAGCCTCTGACCATGGGGCCCCTGCCCACCCCCACCCCCCAGTTTCCTCTCACTGCCACCGTCCAGTCCCACCGCCCACCGCAGCTGCTCATCCCCCTGAAGAAGCGACTGTCCTCACTTCTAGGAAAGTGTGTGTCCTTCCTAAGGGGACTGGAAAGAGGACAGGTAGGTGCCCAGGATCCCACCTGAGGGCTGGTCCCCTCTGATGCTCGTGGGACGGTCCTATAGCCCAACACTGCCCACTGCCTCTGGGCAAGCCAGTGCCGGGGTCTTGGTGTGCTTGGGCCTGGTGCAGGGGTGGACACGGTGGGTACATAGGGGGTCAGATAACCATAGGTGGCTGTGTGCCCCTGTGCAGGAGTGAGTGGGGAGGTCATGCCACCATCTCTGCCACCTATACCACCTTCTCCCTATAGTTCACTCGTGTTCAGGGACTGCCCACCTGTGTCGGCCACACCCCACCACCACCAGTACACCCAAGTGCCCCACCACACCCAAGCCCCCTTTCTTCATCCCCACCTCCCTAATTTCCCCCTATTTCGTGCCTGAAATAAACATGCTTCCCTTGTCCTTTCTGCATGTCCTGGCTTTGCCTGCTCCCCACCCTGGGGGAAGCCTGTGGATGGGACAAGTGGGAGGACTGTGGCACCCCAGGGTTGGTGGAGGAGGAATCCTGTACCCCTGTCCTGGTGCAGACAGGGGTCCTGGGGACAGCTGGGATCAGCAGGAAGGAGCACGGGTTGGCAGGAGAGAAGGTGGGACCTCCTGATATGGTGGGACACAGGGCACTACCTGGACACCATGAGGGGGTGCAGAAGGCCAGGGTTGGGGTGGGCACCGGTCTATGCACCAAGGGGTCATGGAGGGGGTACGGGCGGCAGGATGCGAGGTGCAGGGCATCATTCCCCATTGGCAGCCTCCTGGAGGAGCAGTGGACAGTGGCCCAGTCCAGCAGGTGACCGCCTGGCTGCCTTGGAGCCAGGGAGAAGCTGAAGGGGTTCTCCAGGGCCACCCAAGCCAGGGTCACCTCAGTCCTCGTGGAGCAGAGTGAGGCAGACCGCCTGCCACCGGACTCTGACCTGGCTCTGCCCCTGTGATCACTGGCGGGCCCTTGAGACCAGAGGGCGTGTAGAGGAGCCTGGGGCCTGCTGCGCTGGAACTGGCAGAGTGGGGGAGAGCTAGGCAGCTGTTGATCAGAATACTGGAAATAGAAGAACATCATTGAAGAGTGGTTTGTTGGAGATCCAAAATGTAACAGGCCCCACCTGCAGCAAGGGCTCCTTTCAAGCTTAATTGGTGGGGTGTTTCAATGCCTGGAGGCAGGAAGTAAGGCCATTAAGGTAAACATGCTGTCAGGGGCTTCAGAAGCACCCCTATTTGGATAAACAATGGAGCAAGAGGCCTCAGGGGACCAGGTAGGGCTGGAGAAGTGCAACCCCCACTTCCCATGATGTGGTCATTAACATAGACGTAGCCATTTTAACAATGTAACTATCCTGTGCTAACTGGCCTGAGTGTGGCCACTTTGTAACCACTGCCATTCCTTTGGTAACTTCTGTGACTGCTGACCCTGGTGCTTGTATTTTAGAGATTGCTGATGTGACTTGTACAAGTCCCTATTTTTCCATGTAGCATGACGCCAGCTGTCCTTGTGCCTTGTTTACTCCACAGTCTGAAAGCTCCCCTCTAGGCACTCAGGATGAGGCACAGGGAGAAGTAGGCTCCAGCTGGCCATTGCCTTGACCTCCAGCCAAGAAAGGCTTATCAACTGTAGCTGAAGTTGCGTGTGGGTTACTTGATCTCATCCCCACCCAACATTTAGAGGCCCCAGCAAGATGTCCCGCACAGAGGTGGGCCACCTCTTCCAAGGCCCCCCCCCCATACCCTAAACAGCGGCCTGCCTATGGGAGGCGCCCCCTGAAGATGTCCCAGGTCCCCAGGTTAGATCCTCCCGCCTCAGGGAACCTTAGACCAGCCATCATCTGACAATGGCCCTCAGGTCTGAAGGAAGAGTCATTTCTGAAGAGAAAAATCTCCTGACGGTGATGTATAGAGGGGAGACCTCACCTGAATCCTGTCCTGGCAGCCTCAGTGGGAGGAAACTGTTTCCCCCGAGAGTGACTGCTGAGTGAGTGAGTGAGTGAGTGAGTGCGAGCGTGCGTGCGTCTGTGTGTCTCCTGTGTGTCTCCTCTGTGGACAGTCTGCATCTCCGGGACCTCGGCTACAGTGTCGTTGCGAGGTGCTGACGTTGTATGGCCTAACGGTGATTCTCTTTCTTCCGGGGGTGGACCGGGATGGGGGTTATAAGATCACACCTGAGCCGATGCACCTGAAGTACCCCCAGAAGGTCATGGAGAGGCCCCCTCTCTTGTCTGTGGACCGCTGTGCTGGGAGGGACCTCCCCAGGTTAGGACCCCCCTCTTATAGAGGGTTCTGTGGACCCTTAATGTGCTGTGACCGTTGGCCTCATAGCTACGACCACTGGTCTCTGGCCGGAAAACTCCTGTCAGGTGCCGGGTGCATTCTCATCGTCTTCCTCCTCACGAGCCGCCCGGTCTGTCCTCGGTTCCCCTGTCTTCCCTCCTGTGACTCGCCATCCCTGGTGCCCCCGTGGTCTGTCCTCAGTTCCCCTGCCTTCCCTCCTGTGACTCACCGTCCCTGGTGCCCCCGCACCCCTCCTAGTTCTCTGGAGAGACCTTCTCTTAGTCTCTGCTGAGGAACCGGTCTCCCTTTCCTCCTTTGGTGCCACCCGCTCCTATCTGCTCTGCAGTCCCTGTATGCAGGTCCCTCCTTGCGCTGCTGCGGAAGAGGTCTCCTTGCTGACCCCCTGGGTCTGGCAAGAATACTGTAATAAATTCTCAACTTAAAAGTGAAAGCAGATGGCCTGCTCAGAGTTCCTCTAAGTCTCCCCGCCCTACCCCACCTCCATGCTTAGGCCCATTTCCCAGGCCAGATTAAAATCTTTCCTATGTTTCTTTTACAAGATTTAAGAAAGTACCCAAATTCCTCCTTTTGGGTCAGGTCATGAATTCCTCTCCTTCCTGTGGCATCTCCTTCTGCAAAGCTTCTTTAAACTTCCCATCAAACAACTCAATGTCTCTCTCTCACTCCAGTGCTGGTGCTGCCTCTTCTCGGCCCCAAACTCCCCTTCATTGTCTCATTAAAATTCTCTCACAATGGCCTATGGGGTCAGATTCTCCGGATGACCGTGCTCCCTCTGTGAACTCGAGGGGCCCATTTTAAAAACGGGGTGGCCCCCGGAGGGAACCTTCGACCCCTCCACAGTCATGCGGGTCCGGACTGTGGTCACTGAAGGCCCAGGCCATCCCGACCAGTTGTCTTGTCTCACGGAGTATCCCCTACAAGGCTAAAAACCTGTGCAGCCGCTGCACCCCAAACCCGAATTGTACTCTCTAAACCTGTCACCCCACTTCCAAATCTATGGCTCCTGTTCCCCGACCCAGCTGCTGAGATTCTTCTCCCATTTGGAGACAAACAAAACCTGTGTCCTGTCTAGCTAGTCTAAATTTAACCCACAGACACCTGTGGGTAAAAAACAAAAGCAAACCTGAAACAAGTTCTTGTGCAACTCTGTCTGTCCCTGTGCAAGCTAAGTAATAAGAAATCCAGTCCAATCCAGCAGGGGAGCAACAGAGCCCACATGGAAGAAGCACACCAACCTGTGATCACGAGGTGCTGATGGGAACAGGTACCAGAAGTTCAAAAACAAGCAATCAAATTGACGTGAAGGTGCACAGATAAAAGTGGAGACTCAAAGCACACCTGTCAGACCATTGGACAGCCCCTCACTGAAGGGCCTCGTGGAAGGACGGCACTGATGACACATGTAACTAGCCTCGCATTCTTCAATCTCGCCTCCCTTCCTTACTAGTCTGGTCTTAGTTTCACCTCATTCATCTTGAGAGACCTGCATATGTTCATTTGTATAATTAAGATCATTCCATGCATGAAATCCAAGATAGGTGCACCTTCAGAAACAGTAGTGGAAGTAATGATTCCCTGAGGGTATGGGAAGGGATGGGGGGCAGAAGAGGGGCAACTTATAGCAATGATGATTGTGTAACCCCAATAAAGGGGAAGGAATAACAGAGATGCAGGTGAACAGATACATGGGATGGTGTGAGATAGGGCAATAATATTATATAATGTTATATATTGTATTAAGTTATGTCATGTCATATTATATTATAATAAGGACCCCTGGAGGGGAGGGGCTAGAGGTGAGCTGATAACAAGGGTCAAGGAGAGAAAAAATGTTTTGAAACTGATGGTGGCAGCACTTGTACGATTGTGCTTGAACTAATTGACTTATGGATTGTTTTAATATCTGTAAGAGCTCCCAATAAAATGACTTTTTTTAAACAAAAGAAACCCTGGCCAAACCATGGCACACTCCCCTCCACCCCCGACTCTTATACAGTCCGAGCTTCTTGGCATGGATGGGAAGGGGGCTGAAGTCCCCAATGCCCAGACATTTCTCCTCTTACACAACAGTAAGGCCTCTGTTCCCAATGCCCCATAGACCCTATTGTGGGATACAAGGAGGCTTTTCCCAGGTGTCTCCCCAGAATATATGCCAAACCCAAGATGCTGCTTGCTACACATGGTAAGTGACTGTACCCTTGGAGGTCATTGCCAGCAGATCAGAGTTATTCTCCCTGGGGGCTGTCAGCTGTCTAGAGCAATCAGAGGACATAGTCTGTCCCACCCTGGGTAGGGCCCTCTCTCTTCTTGTGGTCCTCACCTCGTCTGGTGTCAATGTAAGGATCAAGAGTGTAGGGGTGGAGTGCAGGCCGTCAATCTGGAGATAGCCTATGAGACTTCTGTGAGCACGGCCTTCTCCTGAGAATTCTGGGAAATCTGGGACTTCCTCCTTGGAGGCAGAAGACACCTCTCTCTCTGCTACTGTCTGGGAGACTGCAGAAGACAAGCCACATGGACGCAACCAGACCTTGGAAGCTGGAGAAGCCACAGAGAGACCACTGCCGCCACTGAGATGCTTACAAAGCCACTGGACCCAAAGACTTTCTACCCACTGGCCTGTGATTGTCTTGCATTTGGCTTCATTGCAGGTATTTCGTGAGTCTGAAGAGGACTTTATAGATTGGTATCGGACATATGGGCTAATCTCAGACTTAGATTGGTATCGGATATATGAGCTAATATCAGACTTATGGCCTTGGACTGGACTGGCTTGGGATGTTTTCTCAATCTTCACTTGCTCTTGTATATAAACCTCTTTCTTATACACATGTGTGTCTATGAATTTGTTTCTCCAGTCCACCCAGACTAACACACTTCTGGTAAGGATAGTAGATTGTTTCCCTGAAGGAGAGCCCAGGGAAGTCAAGGCCACCCAAGGGTGACCAAGGTTAGGCTGCCATATTGAGTCTAAGGGCCAACCATCTTGTCACATGTGTATACCTGGTCCCTCCCCTTCCTATTGTGTGTACACCCCGAGCTCATCCCCTTCCTGGGACACGTATGCCTATTATACAGCCCCTTCCTGTGATGTGTGTGGTTACCTGTAGTCACGCCCCCAAAGACATACAAGCCTTGGTTAGAAATAAACTCCTGCCCTCTGTGCCCGCGCTGTGCACAGACCTGGCTGGTGAGATCATGGCTGTCCAGGAGGTGAGCAGGCTACCATGAAACATGTCTGCCTCCTTTATTTCACTGTACTCTCTCCTGTTCTCTATGACTTTACTATAATCTTTATCTATCTTAACCAAACAGTGGCCTATCAGACCTGGGATATAGTTGTGAGGAGCTGGTTTCCCCACACCCTATAAAAAGCCCAGTGTCAGAACCTTTAGCAAAGGTAGCTAAAACTTTAGTTCTCAATTGATTCATAAGCCTTTCACCCTCATTGAACCCAAGCAGCCTGTCCCGTCCCACGGGACATCAACAACATGGATACCTGAAAGAGGGACTGGGAATGAAGATGGGCAAAGGCGCAAGAAATGGAGGCAAGACAGGAATCTGATCAAGCCTCGTTTATTGAGCTGAGAGCAGAGGTTTAAATAGCCAGCGAAGGGCGGGCACCATTACATCACATGTAAAGTAAGGAACAACTGAGGTAGCCAATAGTCGTGCATCTCCAAATAAGGCAAACAGGTAAGTATGCTAACGAAGCATACCTGGAGAGCCTGGGGGGAGATGCCATCAGTCATGTATTGACCAATGAACATAGCAGCTGCTAGTGAAAGAGCACCAATCCTAGCAAGGGTCAAGGCAGCCACCGTCTGGCGGGAAAGAAACAAAGGCAGTAAAACCTCAGGGCAGTTTGTATGGCAGGAAACTGAGAGTAAATTCATAAAGGTCGTACATGGCTTAAATCCAGGGGTGGGGGACACGCAGTTCCCTACAGCAGCCGAGGCAGCTATTCAAATGATCTAAAACAGTACAGAAATACTTTTCAGCACCCCTCTCTGGCCTATGACTTAGCCTAAAATATGTACTAATAATTCTAGGACAAACTATAACAGGTTTAAAAATGAGTACTAGAAAATTAATTTTTTGCAGATGATTTACATGTAATAAGTGATAAGTATCCAGAAATAGTTGTGCCCCCAACTGATCCCACCTGAAATTATAGTGATCCCCCTGACAAGGGGGCAGAGGAACATTTGCTAGTGCGCCAAGACTGGACTAGCGTCAGGCTGGCAAAGGCCATCAATTGTGCTGAAGTGGTAACCGTGAACCAGGAGTCTAATAAAAGTCCCGTAAGCTTCTTAAAACATCTGGGGGAATGAAAAATAAAAGCCCTCAATAAACTCATATAAAGATTTAAGCTATGAGATTTAAATTCATATGAAGGGCGGATCATACTCAAAGACAAATTTGTTCACACTGGACATTAAAAAAGCTCCGCCCATTAGTTCAGGAGCTTGAGGAAGCTACTGTACACCAAATGGTTCTTTTGCCAATGCTGCCTTTTGTAATAAACTCAGGGAGCAAACACCTCTGGCTCAAAAGAAGGAAATGAGGAGATATGACAGACATGCACGCCGACTGCCTGCCGCAGACCACCGGGGCCTCTCCTGCCTCCCGGGTTCCAAAGACCCTTTCACGGGCACAAGGTGCCATGTGTGTTGGTGTCCAAGTCACTGGGCAAAGAAATGCCCTCATGGAAGCAAGCCTCCCATAAGGGCCAAGCTATTGTCAAAAGCAGGCTGGCCATGGGTCCTGTGGGGCAGGCCCAAGGGGAGAGCGGTCAGCTGGCAAGCCTGCACAGTCACCGAAGATGAAAGCCTCCCAGCCGGATTGCCCAGCAGCAAAGGATTGCCGCTCCTGCTCTGGAACCCAGATGCATGTGGATGTGGCCAGGAGGCCCGGACATTGTCTCCCTGCTGGTGCTGACTACTGTCTCCCACTGCCCTCCTCGGCTTCAAGCGGCGTGGCACTTAGATCAGCTTATCCCCTGCCCCGGGCTTGAGAACCACAGTCCTGGGAGCAGGTAGTCATAGGTTCGGTCCCCCCATCTTGCTTAGCGGTCCCTGGATTTCCAGAGCAGTCCAGAGGTGTGCACCCGACTGTTTCCTTGTGTCGAGTTTGAGACTCAGCTCTGTTTCTGAGCCACCCAGGCTGGAACAAAGCCTGGTCTGCAGGCAATGCTCGTGACCCCTCAAAGGGCCTGCTGGCCCGGAGGTGTCAGGTCGCAGAGGGGAACACATCCCAGACAGAGGCCAGGGAGAGGGGCTGCCACTGTGGTGGTGGGGGAGGTGCCCTGAAGAGACCCTCTGGGTGAAGGGTAGGGGGGGGTGCGTGTGGGGCAGAAGGACAGGGTAGCAGTGCAGAGAAAGAAGCAAAGGAGAGGGCAGAGGTCAACGGTGGGTGGGGAGGGGCCAGGCCTCACTATCACTGACTGTGCTGGGGCGGGGGAGGTGTCATGGCCAGGAATCAGGCTGACAGAGAAGGCTGCAGGGGCGACCTGAGGTCCAGCGTCAGGGGCTGACTGGCCATGCGGGCAGCAGGCAGGCAGGTGCTCCCCTGAGGATGCTGGGCAAGCTGGCTCTAAAAGGGACACCCCCCAACCAAAGACAAAGAGCTGCCCCCATGGAGTCTGTCTCTGAGGACACTGACGGACCGCCACCAGCAAGTCCTGGAGCCTGCTCCCCCACGGCGACCTCGGCAGCAGAAAGCCTCCTCTAGACTCTCAGCACAGCCCACTGGGTCAACTGCCCTCCTTGCAGGGATGCTCAGGCCTTAGAGCATCGGTTCTCAACCTGTGGGTCGAGACCCCTTTAAAGGCAGAAGGACCCTTTCACAGGGGTCGCCAATTCATCACAGTAGCAAAATGACAGTGATGAAGTAGCAACAAAAATAATTTCCTGGTAGGGCAGTGGGGTGGCCTCCCAGCAGGGCAGTACACACACACACACACACACACACACACACACACACACACGCACGCACGCCCATTCCTCTGCTCACACCGGGCTGGGTTTGGAGCAGCCAGTGCTCTCAGACTCCAGGTGGTCCCGCCTGCTTCCTGCTGCCCAACACGCCTTGCCGTGAGGGTGAGTGGGAACAGCAGGCTGGGGTGGGGGAGGGGCACCAAAGGCCCTGAGTTTCGATTTCCTGAAAGCAGGGCAGCCACCACAGGGGCGGGGCGGGAAACAATGAACAAGGGCTTCCAGCTAGTCCCCCGCCCATGCTCCCGGGCTGGGAGCCCCAGTCTGAGAGTTTCAAGGACCAAAGTTCTGACTGGGCCTTTGCAAGCCCTGCCCTCCCCCCACACCCCTCACTCCCCTCCCCTCCCAGACTCCCCACACCCCTCACTGCCCCCGCCCCTCACAGGCCACCCTCACCCCTCACTGTCCCCACCCCTCACAGGCTCCCCCACACCCCTCACTGCCCCCACCCCTCCCAGGCCCTCCACACACCTAACTGCCTCCTCCCCTCCCAGGCCCCCCACACCTCTCACTGCCCCTCCCAGGCCCCCTACACCCCTCACTGCCCTCTGCCCTCCCAGGCCCCCCACACCCTCACTAGCTAACCTGCCTGGTCTCCCATATCCATCGATGCCTCCTCTACCTCACTCCCACCCCTCTCTGGCCTCCTGAGCCCCTCACTGGGGAAACTGAGGCTTAGGGCACCTTCCTGCCCAGGACCCTGAACGTGGAGGGGGCCTGAACCCCACAGTAAGAAGCCAGGCTAGAGAGCATCAGGTGGGGTGGGTGGGACCCAGGATGGTCTGCTGCCTGGTGGGGTGGGTGGGACCCAGGATGGTCTGCTGCCTGGGTGAGGCCTCCATAGGACCATGCCACCTGAGTTGTCTGCTGTCTGCCCCAGGTCTGCCCTTCTAAGGAGACTGAGGTCCAGAAGGGACCCCAGGCTGACCAGCAGAGTGGCCCTTGTAACCAGATGGGAAGGCTTGGCTAAGGGCATTATTAAGTTCACATATATAAACTGAGGCCAGGCCAGAGAGAAAGAAATGGGGAAGTTTATCCTGTGCTTCCCGGGAGAGATTCAGAGTCCAGCCTGGAGACGGAGAAACCGAGCTGCCTGGGAGGGAGAGGAGAGAAGGGAAAGGGAGAGGAAGAGACGCGGAGCCCTGAACTCCCGGGCGGGGCGGACTCCACAGCCCTATTTCTCTGTGGTGGAGATGGAGTTTAAAGCTGGTGAGGAGGGGAGGGGTAAAGCAATAAAGGGAGGGGGTAGAAGCCGCAGCAGGTGGGTGAACAGGAGGGAGGGGAAGAGTTACAGCGGGGGTGGGGGTGAGGACTGTAATCCGCCTCCATCAAAGTCCCAAGGTAGGGTGGCACCCTGATCAGTCCCTTTGGCACCGAGGCAGATAGCTCCTTTATCTGCGGGGGGGTTGGGGGGGCTGGAAGGATCAGCCTTGGTCTGATAGAGACAGGCAAACTTCTAATGTCCTTCAACCTGAACCTGACCCAATATTACAGACATCACCTTCTTCATGGGAGGGGCAGTGGGCTGATCAGGCCCCCTGGGTGGGAGAGGGTATCAGGGAGTAGGTGTGGACAAGACAAGCTAGCCTCCTAACTGCCCTCCCCCTGCAGCAAGCCCCTTGCACCCCCTGCTGGGTGACTGGGTCAGGGGACCTGGGGGGAGGGGCTCATCCCTTACACAACCCCAGCTGGAGGCCCTGTCTCCTTGCTGGCCAGCGTTGACCCTGAGCCTCACTGGACTCACTGGAAGGCCCACGTCCTAGCAGCCCCCTGGGCGTCCTGTTGGGGCCCCCACGAGGATGCCGAGTGCAGGGGGCTCAGCAGAGCTGGGGTGTCTGTACATGGTCCAGCCCTCCTTCTCCCCACCCCTCAGCCAAGTCACCATCCTGGCCTCCTGTGCCCCCAGCCAGGGCTTAGGGTTTTTTCAGAGAGGAAGGACAGCTGGCATAGGTGTGGGTGGACATGGGACACTGTGGGGGTGGGTAGACACAAGGGGGGGCTAGGTGTGCTAATTACCATCTATTGTCAATGTGAGAGGGTTATAGAGTGAAGGGGTGGAGTCTAGCCTGTCAATCAATATATAGCCAATGGAGCCTCCGTGTGGGCATTGCCTTCCCCTGAGGATTCTGGGAATTCCTGTATTTCCTCCTTGGAGGTGGGAGACTCTCCACTGACAAGGCTAACTCCCTTGGGAGAAGCCACAGGGACGTACCCTGATGCAGCCCTGGGAGCTGGAGACGCCACGTGGAGACCCTGCCAGCACTAAGATGCTACAGCACCACTGGATCCAAAGACTTTCTACCCACTGGCCTCTGATCGCCCTGCATTCGGCATCATTGTGTGTGTTTTGTGAGTCTGAAGAGGACTTTATAGATGGGTATCGGACATATGGACTAGTATCGGACCTACAGACTTGATCTGGACTGGGCTGGGATGTTTTCTCAATATTCAGTTGGTCTTGCACATAAACTCTTTCTTATATACACCTGAGTGTCTATGCATTGGTAACTCTTGTCCACCGGACTCACACAGTGGATGGGATGAGGTCGGGCTGGGAGGAACAGGGGATTCTGCCAAGCTGGTCTGGCCATTTCTCTGTCATCCACTTCCAGCTCCCATTCTCCCAGGCCCCTCTCAGGTGGGAGGACCTGCTTGTCCTTCTCCTCACTGACCACCAGAGGGCCCCAGAGGACCGCAGTGGGGATGGAAGTGGGCTGTCCCAGACACTGCCTGGGGGGGCTGTCCTAGCCCCTGCAGCCCTGTGCTGGCCTGGCCTGTGGGGGAGCAGCAGGCCTAGTCTTCCACTGCAGACCCCCTGGCGGGTGAGGACCGCCCACCTTGTGGCCAGCAGCCCACCACACAACCAGGGAAAAATACCTGAGCTTGGGGGTGGTGCCCACAGACTGACCCCTGGGTTTGTGGGGTGTGGGGGAAGGGATGAGATGGTGAAGTGAAAGGGGGAGGGGGCAGGGAGGAGGGGAGCAGGTGTGCCCCAGTCTCAGGGAATCCCCACCCTGCCCCAGCAGAATGCAGGCCAGCTGACCTTGGGGATCCCACCCTACCCTGGCGCTACCTGGGCCTGGATCTGCAGGATGGTGCACACCGGTTGTGGGGGAAGAGGCGGGATGCTGGGCCAGTCCCCGAATTCCCATCTTGGGGGACCCTTGGCCCTGCACTCACCACCCACAGTGATGGGGGTCCTTTGGAAACTTAATGGGCATTTCTACCTGAGGGGGGAAGGGTCTGTGAGATTGTAGCGCAGGGCTCAGAGGCCCAGCACCAAGACTGCATGAGGTGCCTTGGTGGCATCAGGCCCAAGAAACAGGTGGACTGGCTTCCTGACTCATGGAGACCAAGGCCAAGGGGCCATGTGGCGGAGAGAGTGAGGCCCCCGGGGGGAGACATAGCTGAGAGGCTGAGAACCTGAGGGAGGATTTGCTACGGGCTGAGACCCAGGACCGGGTCCTTACTGTTGGCTGATCTGGGAACCTATCGATTGGCTTCACTAAAGTCCCAACTCGTGGAGACCCGATAGGACAGGGTGGGCCTGCCCTGTGGGCTTCCGATGCTGCCTCTCCTTACAGGAGCAGCAAACCCTCTCTTCCATTCCTTGGAGCGACTGGTGGTTTTGAACTGCTGGCCTTGCGGTTCACAACCCATCCTGTAGCCACTGTCACCAGGGCCCCTGGACTTCCCTTATGGTGAGCTGGCGTCACAAGATGTTACAGGAAAGGAATGACGTCCACAGCAGGAAAAAGCAGCAACAACAACAACAACAACAATGTAAAGACGAACTGAGGCACAGGAGGAGTGAGGGGTAAACTGAGGCACGGGGAGACAGACAAAGATAACCGACAGGACAAGGGAGAGCAGGAACAGAAAGAGCTTTATTACGGGGGAGCTCCCGGGCAAAGCCTCATGGTCTTACAAGTAGCCCAGGGGAATGGGGGCTTTGCCCGGGCTCTGCGGTTTTTAAAGGACAGCGGGGAGAGGGAGGTCCGGTCCATGCTGAAGGAGAAGTTTATGGCCCAGGATGCAGTTTCTCAGCTCTGGCACCAGGCTGACTGGTTTTCCAGAAGTCAGGCATTCCAGGCATCGTTTTTCAGGTCTCCTCATTTCAGGGGGCAGCTGCTGACGTCTGGGGATGTGCAGGGAAGCGGGGCCCCAGCCTGCCTCTGCTCAGCCCAATCAAAAACCCCAAAACACTGCCAACTCACAGCGACCTTCTAGGACAGGGTAGAACTGCTCCCGCTGGTTTCTTGATGTCAGTAGAGAGCCCCATCTTTCTCCGACAGCACAGCTGGCGGTTTTGAACTGCCCGTTCGTGGTTGAGCTGAGATCCGAGTTTCCGATAAGCACCCTGGCGGTGTCCACGGGCACTGCTGACCGCAAGGACGTGCCTGTCATCGCTCAGAGGCGCCAATGGAGCCATGTAATTTGCATTTTATCTGACCTTGAGTGGCACCCAGGCCCTGAGGTCAGATCCCAGGCTGGGTCATTGTGGTCACACGGCTGCGGTTGGTGGGGGGAGGCGGGAAACCCTTGGTGTGGCTGTGAGGGTTGGCCTGGGACAGAGCTCAGCTTGACCCCAGCTGGGGACATTCTGAGGTGCAAGACAGGCTGCCTCTGGCCACTGAAGGCGACCTATCAGGCACTGACCCTATCTCTGCCCACAGTCAGGCCAAGCTCACCTCCCCAGTGGACACAGGGCCTCTGGGGGTCAGGGAACCCAGAAACAGGTACATGATGGTTGACTGGGGCCCGACAGAGGTGGTCACTGACCGCTGACCTTTAGCAGCCCTCTTGGTGATTGCCCACAGCCCTCTGACTCTGTCCCATCTCACCCCTCATGTCCAAGGACACCTTTCTGTCACGGACCTGCACACTAGTGTCTGGGAGGGCCCGGGAGAATTCCTCAAAGCCTCTGTGCTGGAGGGAGGTCAGCAGCCCTAGGTGGGCTGACCTCAGCCCGAGTGATGTCCCTTGGACCCCCCACAGACAGAGCTGCTGACACCCTGGTATCAGAGGAGCATTTATTGCGCACTGAGGAGAGAGGTGGGCCAGATCTTGGAGTGGGCAGGACACCCGGCTGGGGTCCAGGACAGCTGGCAGTCAGCAGGTCAGGTGCAGCCTGCACCGGGGCAGGGGCTAGGGTGCACAGGCGGGGAAGGGTCAAAGCAGGGGCTCTCAATCCCGGCCCCGAACTCAGGGCCACAGCCACCATAGCAAAGGTGGACAGAGGGGTGGGCTGGGGCCAGGCAGGGTCACCCTCAGGCTGAGCAGAAGCCCCCGTCCCGGGCCCCACTGACTGCCCCACTGCAGGGGTCGCCCCGCTCGCTCGCCCGGCTAGCCATCCCATTGCAGAGGTCGTCCTGGCAGCAGGTGTGCCAGGTCCGAAGCCTGGCACCCAGCAGGTGCACCTCATGGTGCGGCAGGTCATTCTCCGGGCAGACAGGGAGACAGAACTGGTTGTGGACCCTCAGCTCCTCAGCCTCTGTTAAAGGCGGGGGGGGGGTGGCGGGAGGACAGTGGGCATGCCGCCCCCTCGGTCCCTGAGTATGGCCTCCAGGCCTGGCGGTCATTGGCATCGAGTCAACGCTGACCCATCTCAACCCCTGTGGGTGTCCAGGACTCGCTGTTCCTGCAGAGCGGCTGCTGGTTTCAAACCGCCCACCGTGCAGACAAGGCCAGCACGTGACCATGACCCACCAGGGCTCTCAGAGCCTTCTGACTGATGGAGACTGGCTTCCCAGCTCCCTCCGCGGAGATGTGGCAGCCCGGCACGTGTGGATGAGGGTGGTGGGGGGTGGGGGGTGGGGGTACAGAGGGTGACAGCCCAGCTTTGGGGTGAGGGAAGGATACTGAAGTGACAGCCCAGCATGCACTCGGGGTGGGGGCTGCCGAGGGAGAAGGGTGTCCTCGGGAGCAGCTGCCCTTGACCTTGGCTTGCTCTGGGCTACAGTGGCCTTCATGACACCACACAGGGCTCTGTCCACTGTCCGGGAGCTCAGCCCGGTCTGGAAGGAGAGGCCATCCAGTGAGAGTAAGAGAAAGTCGAATGGGACCTCCACTGGGGAATGCCTTACAAAAGAAGGGCTGCCCACAGGGGGACACGCTCTCAGGGTGGACAGAGGGAGGACGCTCAGAGGGATGGTTGGAAGAGGGCACTCAGAGGGGTGGACAGGGCGCTCACAGGGGTGGATGAGGGAGGGTGCTCACAGGGATGGATAGGAGAGGGCACTCACAGGAGTGGATGGGGGAGGGCACTCACAAGGGTGGATGGGGGAGGGCGCTCATAGGGGTGGATAGGGAAGGGCACTCACAGGAATGGATGGGGGAGGGCACTCACAAGGGTGGAAGGGGGAGGGCACTCACAAGGGTGGATGGGGGAGGACACTCACAGGGGTGAATGGGGGAGGATATTCACAGGGGGGTCAGAGGGAGGACACTCAGAAGGGACAGAGGGAGGACACTCACAGAGGTGGATGGGGGAGGACGCTCACAGGGGTGGATGGGGGAGGACACTCACAGGGGTGGACAGGGGAAGGATGCTCACAGGCTGGACAGAGGGCAGCTTGTGGAGCAGGGTCGGTGGTTTCCTGACTGACAACTGAGGGCTGAGCCCCTGGGCCTGAGCGCTGGCCTAGTACACTGCCTGACCTCTGCCCCTGCCCAAGTGCCCAGAGCAAGCCCGTGACCTCCCAGCTCCTGCTGTGACAGGAGACTACCAGCACCCCAGTGCACCCCTCCATGCGAGGTGGCAGACCTGGGGGGGAGGATGAGGGACTGGACATGGAGCAGGGGGTCCCGGCTGCCGTGGCTGCAGTGAGGCCAGTCCCTGCGGTGGGGAGGGGGGCTGGCCTGAGTCGGGGTTCTCACAGCCATGGTGGTGCAGCCCTGTTTCAGCCGCTCTTGGCCCACCCCTGGTCCACTGAGTGGCTTCCTCTCTGAGAAGCCGGTCCCTCCTCTGTCCTGGGCTGTGGTCACCCCTGGACTCACCCACGGAGGCTGTCACCTCCTGGAAGACGCAGACACCATCAGGGAAAGGACACACCTCTTCACAGCAGGCGCCCAGGAAAGGGACTGCAAAGCAGTGGTGACAGCGCAGACCCTGAGCTGCGAGGAGGGGGCGGAGGAGCCAGGTCAGCAGAGGGCAGACCCAGTGAGTGGACAACTCCCTACTGCACAGCCAGAGCCTCAGGGCCCCACGGTCGTCCAGGAGCACACAGATAGGGGACCTTTGTGGGGGCTGGGGCTGTGCCCTTGGGAAGAAGCGGGGTGTGTGCTGGCTCTGACCCACAAGGTCAGCAGTTGGAACCTGCCAGCCTCTCCCTGCTCCCATCAGGGTAGGGTCTCAGGAACCCACAGGGGCAGCTCCAGCCTGTCACGGCACTCACTTGAGGGCCATGTTCTTCATGGAGTGGAGGGTACAGGACCCTGGGGCACTGTGGGTTCTGGGTCGGGTTGCTAACCTCAAGGCTGAGGTTCAATCCTACCAACTGCTCCTCGGGAGAAAGATGAGGCTGTCTGCTCCCACAGATGTGTAACCCCTCGTGACCCACAGAGGCCGTTCTCCTCTGCCCTAGGGGGTCACTGTGGATCAGTCAACAGGGGGTGCAGCTTGGTCTGCATTTTGAGGGGTGACTGCCAGGGGCCTTCATTTTCAGCCTCCACAACCCCACACAGAACAGCTTCCCCAGTGAACCCCCAAACACCGGAGCCATCAACCTGGGCAGGTCCCACAAAACACCCACTTATGAGGAGCAGACGGTGCCGAGGGCCACCCTCGATGACGCCCACTGGGAGCCAGTGGCCTGGTCACAGGCCCTCAGGGTTCCTCCCAGGTCCAGTGGAGGATGGCATGCAGAGTCCCTGAGGCCCGGATGCAGGTCGGGCAGCCTGCAAGGGAGTGTGTGGGCAAGCTTTGGCACCCAACAGCAGCGCTGGGCCAGGCTGAGAGGAAGGGAGGGCCTGTCTGAGCCTTAGGGCTCCCCCAGCCAGGCCTGTGGGGCTGCAAGGATTAAGGGGAGGCAGCCCTGCAAATTTACACTCAGTGGGGGGCTGGTGGCTTGTGGAACAGAGCCAGCGGTTTGGTTTCCAGACTGACAACTGGAGGCTGATCCCCTGGACCCTCTCCTGGGCCCAAGTGCTGGCCCAGCACACTGCCCAACCTCTGCCCCTGCCCAAGCCCAAAGGCAAGCCCATGACCTCCCAGCTCCTGCTGCCACCGGTCCTGCTGTGATACACGCTCACCAGCAACCCGCAGGGCCCCAGGGACCCCATCTCACCTCTCTGTGTGCACAGCAGGGCCCCCAGCAGCACCAGAGCTGTCTTCATGGTAGGACTGCTCATCTGTGGACCCCAGGCCCCCCTAGAGCTGGTTCTCACCCCCACATCCCCCATCCTGCCCGCCTCCTGCAGCAGAAGCCCACCTGCCTCCTGGTCTCCCTGCCAGCTAGCCCTTCTGCCCTAGCGCCAAAGCACACTGGGCTGGGGCTGGAGGCAAGGGGCTCTGGGGTCAGTGAGCTAAGCATCTGTGGGTCTCAGGGGAGGGGCTGGAGACTCCCACCTCCCCTGTGCCAGAGGGCAGGGGCCCTAGGAGGTGAAGGGCAGGAATGCAGGCCAAGCTGAAGTCTGCAGCTTCCCTTTCCAGAAACCAGGAGAGGAGATGGCCTCTGTAGGGGGAGGGGCAAAGGGTGGTCGGCCCTGAACTTACTGTTCCCTGAGGACTGAGCGTCCCTGTGGCCAGTGAGGGAGGTGTCAATGCTGGGTACCACACCTGGCTTCTCCCCAGGCCCACACTGCAGAGCCAGCATGGGGGCAGGACGAAGGTTCCCCCAGCTTCCTGTTTCTCAGAAGACAGGATGTGGTTCAAATGAGCAGCCAACAGCAGACTTCCCAGCACCCCAGACCCCAGAGGAAATCCAGGAGTTGGCTGGGGCCCAGGCCCCACCTTCCACCTGCCCTGCACAGTTGGGGGTCAGTCCATCCTGACACACACCCCCTTCGGACTGAGAGGTCAGCCCAGGACAACTGTCTGTGCTGAGTTCGAGAGTACATCAAACAAGACGAGACCGAGTCAATGAAACCTTCGCTAGACAAAACTCCACAACAGGAAGGGACATTTCTCCACTCTGCCTCCATTGAGGTCCCAAAGTGGTGTCTCTGGTGGAGAGCGGGCTCCTTAGAGGGGGCTAGAGAGGGGACAGGCTCCCTCAGACATGCCTCTGTGTCCGGGTGGGTGTCTGGCTCAGATCCAGTTGATGCCCATGGAGGCAGCGGGCAGGAGCTCAGGGCTCTGCGGCGCTGCGCCCATCTGCAGCCCTTGGCAGGGTTTGAAAGCAGGTGGGGAGTCCTGGGGCAGATCAGATGGCCCCGTGGCATGCCCAGCCTCCTTGTGTGCAGGTGCAGGTGGGAGACTTAATATAGGAGGGTAAAGAAGAGCCACGCCATTGGAGGGTGGCCACCGTGGATGCTGAAAGTAGACCCATCTGCGGTGGGAGGAGTCTGGCCAGAGTGCTCCTTGGATGCCAGCCTTACAGCGGCAGGGCATCCCCGAAGGGCCACACCTGAAGCACTCGATGCGGAAGCCCAAGTGAACCCCGGACCCCACGTCAAAGTTCCCTGTACCCTTGGACGTGGGACTGACTCTCCCTGAGGAGAGGAAGCCAGGGCGGCCACCCCGAGAGTGTGGAAGTGGTGGTCGTTGGACCCTGGGTGGGACCTGGGCACAGTGAGCGTCCAGCGAAAGGGACCGCAGGGACGCAATATAGTGAGAGCCTCAAGTCCCCCCCTGCACTAACACGACAGGTGTTCATCGGAGGAGGAAGCCTCTGCCCTTGTCAGAAGTGGTGCAGGAAGACGGTCCCCAGCGCCAGCCTCTACTCTGCAAGGAAAAAGCTCAGGTAGTTGAGAAACAGTCTGTCCAAAGCAGCTCATGACTTGCAGCTTGACGCTGGACTCGACTCACAGAAGCCCCTCGTGGCAGCAAAGTCTTAAATTCTGGGCCGTGGGATACGTTGATGATGCCATCCATACAAGCCCTACACCCCAGGGGGAGGATTCACATTTTTCTTCTTTTGTTTCTGGGGGCAGGGATTGTTTATGTTTGTTCTTGTATTTGTTTGTTTTGTCATACTATGACCTCCCAGGTAAACCGGAATTGTTCAAAGACCAGGGATGAGCCTGCGGATCCTGAGCTTGTGGTCAGCCAAGGGGCAGCGTGAGAATGTGAGCAACCAGATTCTTTACACACAAAATTACAGGGTCTGGAAAGCTGACTCCGGTGGGGAAAGGCCATCTCAGTTATGAGATAATAAATCTTAAAACACATTCTCATGACTGAACACAGTCCCTCCAATAGCACTCCCCCTCCACCCAAAGGAATTGTCGGAAAGGAGATATCATCAAAGATGTCTCCCACCTGTGTCTGCCTGCTCACTGTGCCCACAGGTTATTTGTAGATAGGAACAATCTGGCTGGAGTTCCCGTCCCACCCTGAAGAGCCGCTAACTCTCTCTGACGTCTCCTGATAGGAATCACAGGTTGCTCCCTTGGGAGGGCTCATGGACATGTGAGGTCAGGGATGCCGCATTCCTTCTCTTACCTCTTATTCTACTGCCCGTTCACTCTTTCACGTGTTCTCTGTACTACATATCTGCCTTTTGAAAGACTTGTAAGCCTCATGATGATATATACCCACTGAAAAATGCATTCACCCTCTTGAGCCTGACACAGGAGAGGGAGCCCCTGTCCCCCAATATCTTTGTCTGTCTTGTTTTCCATAATCACAAGTTGCTGCTAAGGACCCATTCAACTACTGGGGGCTCGTACCCCAACATGGGCTCCACATATTTCTAGTCCCTATCCAAGAACAGTTAGTTCTGATAACATGGTCCTGCTCGTTACTCCCCCTCATGAAGAGATCACTGAAGATAAGGGTGCTACAGCAAAGTGTGGTGAAGAAAGCAGATGGTGCCCGGCTATCAAGTGGAATGGTGTCTGGGGTCTTAAAGGCTTGTATGCAAACAAGCAGCCAACTAAGTGAGGCATCAACTAAGTCCACGTGGGAGAAGCTCACCAGCCCGTGTGATCCAAAGATGATGATAACAAAATCCAGATAAGACCAAGGGAAAGTATTTGCAGAAGGCTGTAGAAGACTATGGGAGCCCAAAATCCATGTGTGGGGTACCTGGTCCAACGAAGCTCTGGAAGACCCCCACTGCCACAGTGCAGGGTTGTGATTGGCTTGACTACCAGACAGAGCATTGTAAACTCGATGACGGTGAATCAAGCCTTGGTACAATATGACCCTAGGTCAGTTGACCTCCCTCTTGACCCAACCTGAGTTTGCTCCAGCCTCAAACCTTTCTCACTTGTTCCACAACAGAAATTTCTCCTCTGACTTTTTAAGTATTGTTGGTGGTCTTTTCTCTCTCGCTCTTTATTGTTATCTCAATAATATTACTGTTTTCTTTCTGTTTTTTCATCTGGTCATCTTCCTGTTGACAAGCCACGTGGAGCCACGTGGATGACACACACAGGAGCTGGAGGAGCCACAGGAAGATGCTTCCACCACCACTGGATCCACAAGAGTTTGCATGCACCGGCCTGTGATCTTCCTGCACTCAGCACCATTGTGAGTGGCTACGTGAGTCTGGTCTCCTGTCCCTGGTGTCACTAGTGGCTTGACATTTTCGAATGCTCGGTTTGTTCACTTCAAACACACACACTGGGCTAACGAGGTGGCATACAGATGCCACATTTAAGCCTCAGTCCCATTGGGACCTGCTGTCACCCGTGTCCTCACCCAGGTAGAGAGGGAGAGAGCAGGGGCTGAGGTCTCCTCCTTGGGCCCTTGCTCTGCGAGTTTAGGCTCTCTACGCGGGCCTTTTATAGGTGTCTTGCTGGGTTTTTGATGTCATTTTGGAAATTCTGCAGCATGTGGCCAAAGCCTGATTGGGGCTCCCCAGGGGTGCTGGGGTGTCTGTGATCATCGGCATGGGTTGTTCACGTAGGTCCAGTGAGTCGGTGTTTTGCTACGGCTTTCACGGTAGTCCTCAGCTTTATTCAGAGTGGAGTCGCCATGCTGGCAGTGCTTGGTGCTCGCATCAGCTGGACGGGACTGTGCGGGGGCCTCTTTGCCGCATGTCCTCATTGTGCTGGCCTGTGGTGTGGCGTGTGGGCAATGTGGTGTGTGTATGTGCACATGCTCTGGCTGTGATACGGTGTGGATAGTATGTGTGTGGTAGCATGGTGTATGTGGGGGGGTGTCTGATATAGAGTGTGGTGTGGTGTGTGTGGGGTACTCTGTGTGCTCTGTGTGTATGTACTATGCCTGGTGTGTGTACATGCACTGTGTGTGTGCTGAGTGTGTGTGTGGTACGCTATGCTATGTGTGCATGTGTGTGTGTGTGGTGGTATCCTTCTGTGTGGGGCATTGGGCGCTGTCATGTAACGTGGGAGCTCAGTGTGCCGCGGCTGGGAGCAGGGTCCAGGTGACCCCTGGCGCATGGCGACCCATGCCGGTCTTCAGGGGTTTCCGGGGCTGATCTCCCTAAGTAGGCAGCCTGGCCTCTCCTGGTCTCCTCCATCTAGAAGTGCCCCTGGGGCTGTTCCGTGGTAGCCGGGTCGTGGGTGACTTAGTGGCACTGTGGAACCTGGAGATCCTGCCATGGCCCCTCTGCCCCCGGGGTCTCCTGTGAGCACAGTCCCCTCCCTCACCAAAGACCTCTGCGGGGGCGGCCCAGGGCAGGGGAGCCCATCTGCCTTTGCAAGGTGGACAGAGGCAGCTGCCAAAGCCCTCAGAAAACTGGAATGAAAACAGCTTCTCGAATCAGCCCCGCTGCCCCCTGGCAACGCTGATGGGCAGTACTGGGTCAGCCAGGCGGGACCGCTCCTCCAGCCCTGGCCCATCCCAGCAGAGGAGTGAGCATGACCCCCGTGGACTTTGCAGTACCCCCACCCTATGCCCAAGAACGCGGCCTGTGTGGTCGGTGTGCCGTGGGAAGACGATACAATCTGAACACTGAAAGCCAAACTCGAGGCCTGGGCGCTCGTCCGAGGCGTCCTGGGACGCGGTTGACCAAGAGCACAGGCAGCAGGGGCGGCGGTGGAGGGAGCTAGCTGCACGGCAGGGGGCCACAGCAAGCATCCTGTCAGCCTTGAGCGAGGTACGTCTGGGGGTGCTGCTGCCTGGAAACCGTTGCTGCTGATGGGGGGCTCAGCGACGTGGACAGGCCAGCCGGCTGGGGGCTGCAAGAACAGAGAAGGTTCGGAGTCCCCGGCAACACCCTGCAGCCTCCAGTGAGAGTCTGGACACAGGGAGGGTGGGGGCTTCCCCAGTGCCTGGGGGGTTGAGGGCATGAGGGCAGGCAGGACTCAAGCAGTGCTGGGAGGACAGGGAGCTGCCGCAGGGGGACAGGGAAGAGAAACAGGTCCTGGGCTGGGTGCACAGAAGGGCTGTTCTTCTGGAGCTCACTGATGCTCGGCTCCCAGGTTGGGCTCAGAGGGGACCGGTTCTGGGGAAAGCCCCGAGCCCCAGAACAGTATCCAATGCCCAGACAGGAGTGGTGGCCCATGGGCCCAAATGAGAGTGGGTGGGCATATGGTGGTGGGCCAGCAGGATGACAGGTGGGCACTAACCCACCCCCAGGAGGGACAACAGTGCGCTGGAAGCCCATCTACCCGGGGCCCAGGCACGCTGAACCCACCAGATGCCTCATCCCGGGCTGTGGCACAGGCAGCTCCTAGCAAGGGGTGGTGAAGGGGGTTGATGCTCAGTTGCCCCCTCCAGGGTCAGGGCCTGCTCGCTGGGCAGCATGCTGGGCAGCAGGCAGAGCAGCAGACGTAGGGCCCCCAGGATGCCTTTCCCTACACCCCTCCCCTGTCTCCCTGGGCTGTTTCAGAGTACAGGAAGGGTGTCCAGGGGCAGAGGATCAGGCAGGGACAGCAGAAAGAGAAGGGACTCAGAGTCTGGGGGTGGGGCTAGAGAGGAAAGGAGGGGCTGGAGGGCACTGTGGTGACCTGGCAGCCCCCCCCCTCCTCCAGCCTCACTGCTCTCTCAGACCCAGTGTGGCATCATGGGGGGCCTGGCTCCAGGCCTGTGGGTCTTGCTCCTATCTGCCGAGTGTGCCTGTGTCTGCGGGGTCAAGACGGTGACCAAGTCAGGTAAGACCGGGCAGGCCAGGCAGGTGGGCATGGGGCCGTGGTGGCCCTCGGCCTCTGTGCACTGCGTGTCCGCAGAGCCCTGGCCCTAACCCCAGGCTGCCCCCGCCCACAGAAAACTTGATATGCTACAAGTGCTTCAAAGTCAGCAGCCCAGAGTTCTGCCACCCCATGGAGTGCCCGCACAATGACACTGTCTGCATCTCCCATAACACCATCCTCTACTTTGGTGAGCCGGCAGCCCAGGGAGGGACAGGGGCTGGGCTCCCGACTGGGCAGGGGAGGGGACAGAGGCTGGGCTCCAGACTGGGAAGGGCTGGGGAGGGGACAGACGCTGGACTCCTGATTTGACAGGGCAGGGGAGGGGACAGGGGCTGGACTCCTGATTGGGCAGGGCAGGGGAGGAGACAGAGACTGGACTCCTGGTTAGGCAGGGGACAGAGGCTGGACTCCTGATTGGGCAGGGCAGGGGAGGGGACAGGGGCTGGACTCCTGATTGGGCAGGGGACAGAGGCTGGATTTCTGATTGGTCAGGGCAGGGTAGGGGGACAGGTGCTGGGCTCTGGACAGGGCAGGGTTGGGCAGGGGATAGAGGCTGGACCCCTGATTGGTCAGGCCAGGGGATGAGACAGGGGCTGGGCTCCAGCCCTCGGGCTCAGCAGAATGGGGATCTTGTGGACTAGAGGACAACACAATTCAGCAGTGCCCCTAGACAAACCCCTGACTACCTCTGCGGGCAGATCCTTGGGCTCTGGGTCTGGGCTGCCCACGTGTCCATCTGAAGTGCTAGTTCCTCACTGCCTCGGCCCTGTGCACTACTCTCAGACTACCCCCAACCCAGCCCACCCCCGCCGTTTGCTGGGTCCACCCTGGCAGCCAGATGCCCAAAAGCAAGATGTTGGGGTTGGTAGCTCAAGGAAGGGCCCCAGCATCCAGCCTCTGGAGGCGGCTGGAGTCCTGGATCTCCCTGGCTTGGTGGTGGCATCAGTCTGCTCTCTTCTTCATCCACCAACACCCGTTATCTTAGACGGAAGGTCCCGCCGCCACTTTAGGGTGCCTTCCCTATAACGCATGTCGTCTGGAAGATTCTACTTCCCCATAAGGCCCATTCTGAGGTCCCAGGTGAATGTGAGCTGGGAGCCAGTCGTGGCAGAGCAGTGGTAGGTGGGCAGACATGTGCTTCTGTAAAGCCCCGGCGTAGGGGCAGCTAGAAGGCAGTCCACCCTATCCTGCAGGCCCCTGGCAGTCGGGTGGAGGACTGCTGATCCCAGAAACCTCGAAGCTTTAGATGACTGTTATCTAAACGGGACCCAGGCGGGTGCCTGGGGCACTGTGGACACGAGCCCCAAAGGAAGGGCTGTACCACGCTGAGGGTCTGGTGAGGGCAGGAGCTTGCCGTCAAAGGCACTGCCCTCGCCTGCCCAGACAGCCATGCACCGGGGCCGCCGGCCTCAGGGACAATTTGACTCAAAGCCTAGTCTGACGGGAGATGAAGGCACAGGGGACAGGGTCCCTACCCACCGCAATGGCCAAGGCCTGGAAGCAGGAAGCCAACCGGGAAGGGACGGAGAAGTCAAGCCTGGGAACGGGTGGAGGGGGGTCTCTGACTGGGGGGTCCTGTCTGCCCCGCCCCGCCCCCCCCAGAGCTGCCCCCTCCGGGTCCTACTGGCTTCTGCCCCTCAGGCCTCGGGAACACAGCAACGTGTGGTCTGCCAGTGCTGACTGTGGGTGACAAGTCTCAACTCTTGCTGCCTGGAGTCCACGCCAACTCCCAGCGACCGAGGACAGGGTGGAGCCGTCCCGCAGGCTTCTAAGCCTATCATTGTATGGGAGTCAGAAGCCCCGACCTACTCTCCTGGAGAGGCTGGGGGTTTAGAACTGCCAACCAGTGTCACCACTCTGCCAACTTAGTGGGCCTGGGACTAAGGCCCTGCCATCCCCGTGGCCAACGTAGGTGTGACTGTCCCTGCCGTGCTCCAGAAAGTGCTTTTCCTACCAGATGGTGAGCCCACGCTCAGGGTCCCCTTTGTTGGAGAAGTCATGTGCGAGTGCACGCGCACACACGCTTGCACGCACGAACACACACTCGTGTGCACACATGCTTGCGCGCACGGACGCACACTCGTGTACACACGCTTGCGCGCGCACATGCACACATGCGTGCACACGTCTCATAGAGCCACCTAGCACCAGGTGGCTGCTTTGCTCTGACCACTAGGCCCTCCTTCCTGGGTGTCCTCTGACCACAGTCCTCCCCCTTTAGGTGGGGTGCACTATTTCTCCATCAGGGAGGGGGTGGGCTGCGGGAGGATGTCCAGCCCCTGTGGAAAGTGGACACTGGGAGGGCCCTTCATCTGCCTTCATACTTTGTGCTCTGCCGGTCTGTGGTAGGAGACCCCTCCCTGTTGGAGGGTGCCTGACCCTGAGCACTGAGGAGGGAGAGCTCAGGGAGCCCCATGGGAGCTGCAGCTGGTCCCACCCAACACGTCCTGTGCTCCCATGGGGCCCATTCAAGTTTTAAATCTAGACTGTCCTGAAACTTGCCAAGACGTAGTGGGACACAGCCTTCTGAAGGTGACGTACCTAGTTCCAACAACAGAGCCCAAAGCATCACCATGTGATGCTGCAGCGCTAGGCTGGTAACCAGAGGTCGGCAGTTCAAACCCACCAGCTGCTCCCCAGGAGAGAGACCTGGCACGGTGCTTGCTCCTGGAAAAGGGACAGCCGGTCTGCTCTGTGGGGGAGAGTGGACACACCACAGCTGGAGTCAGGACACGGGATGTGACCTAGCACGATACAGTGTAGCACAAGGGTAGCAGGGCAGTGCTCAGAACAGGATAACCCAGGACCTGATACATTGTAGCATAATGCAGCGCAGCACTGTGACACTGGCGTGTCCGTCCCTGGGCAGGCCCCCACTGTGGGTCACTGCGGTCAGAAGTCAGCACATCCTTAGGGGAACGGTGCAAAGACATGAGACCTGGGGCCAGCACGCAGGTTCCCTGAACATGGCCTGTGCTGGTTCTGCACAGCCACCACCTCCTTGGCTGGCAGGAGCTGGCAGCCCTGGGGTCCCACCTTGGCCATCAGCAGATCCAACAGTGCCCTTGCTGGGCCCAGCCTCATCCGTGCCCGCAGTGACCTCGCCGGGCCCCTGGCCCGCTCTCCCCAACAGGAGAGCACACCGTGAGAAAGGTCAGCAAGCGCTGCGCACCCAGGTGCCCCAACGGCAACAACCAACAGGAGTGGCAGCTTCAGAAGAGGGTCACCGTCCGCCTCTCCAGGAAGTGCTGCTCCCAGAGCTACTGCAACGGGGCACCTGCCACGATGGCCACGGCCGTGTGGGTCCTGCCCGGGGTGCTGCTGCCCTTCTGGGCCCTGCACTGAGCCCCCCACTCGGCCCCACCTGCCACCGGCTGTCCTCTGGGCCTGTGTGCACAAGGCCGTGCATCCTGCTGAGTGAGGCCTCACTCTGCCTGGCACCCTTGCAGGTGGGACCCCGGGCTCCCCTCTCTACAGAGCAATAAATGCCCCCTGACCTGCATCTCGGCTTTGGCTCCTTTCACTCCGCTCTTCGGCAGCGCTTAGCAAAGGTCTCTGGGTCATGGGTGACCTTGGGGGTCAGGTCTGTAGAACGCTGTCACTGGGCCGTGATCAGGCCCAGGAGGCACGCTGTGCCCAAAGCCGGGCCCAGTGCTGGGCGAGCAGAGCTCCTCCGCTGGGACTCAGGCTCTCAGAGGGGTGGCAGCTGCACACTCTGGGGGGACGGTGGTGCTGGCTGTGAAGGGTGGTGTCCCGGGGGCTTAGGGAGAGGATGAGGAAGTAGCAGGTGCTGAGAACTGAGGGTCTGTGGGGGAAGTGGCCCTCGCCTGGCCTGGGCGGCTCTGTGGGGAGAGGCCAGGGCCACCGGGGGTGTTGTACCAGTAGGAGCTGGATGGAGAGCCAGTCGGTGTGCAGAGGGCCGAGGCAGTGTCACCTCTTCCCACCCCCACTCCCCAGCCTGTCATCATTCCCCCATGGACCTGTGGACTGGCCAGCCTTCTGGCTGCTCCGGGGCCTGGGCCCTGGCTTCCCTCCCGGGATCCCCAAGTGTCTGGAGCCCCAACCAGCGCCATACTTGTGAATGCTCATGCTGGGTTTCAAGCCCCTCCTGTGTGGGCAATCACAGTGTGGTGTCGCCTTGCCGTGTGGCCTGCTGCTGCTCTGGGGCCCAGGAACTGAGACCAGCACCCAGGAGGCATCTCTTGGGCAGGATGTCAGGTGGGGCAGCAGAAAGAATGGGGTGGGGGTGCTCTTGGGAAATTTGAGAGGGCTTTGAAAGCTTCTGAGAGAAAATCCATTCTCTCCCCTCCATTTTCCCCTGAATGCTTGAAGCTGCTGGCTCACTGAGACCTGGGTGGCTCCCAAGGGGACCAGGCACCACCACCCCACCCCAACCCCCCTCTGTGTCAGTCTGTTTGTGTCAGAAAAACCAGCCCCTAACACATCATCATGGGTCTGGTAGGAACAATTGTACAGCAATAATAAGTAAAGATTACAATAAAGTCATAGAGAGCATGAGAGGTAGAGAAGAGATTGAAATAATGGAGTCAGACACATTTCATAGTAGCATGCTCAACTCAGCCTCACTTGGTGGTCCACGTGGAGTGAGAGAGAGAGAGCGAGAGAGAGAGAGAGAGAGAGAGAGAGAGAGAGAGAGAGAGATATTTATTGCTAATCAAGGCTTATATATTTTCTGGGAACATGCAAGCCCCCTAATTACAGGTGAAGACATACATCACAGGAAAGGGTATATGTAATACAGTAATGGGAGGGGGTGATTTAGGGGTACATACGCTAAAGGAAGAGGAGGGATTAAGGGTGTACATGTGACAAGGTGGACGAACCCTCGGTTCAGGGTGGCGGCCTAACCTCGATCGCCCTAGAGCTGGAGACTAGTTAGCCTAAGCTTTCAGGGGAAGCAATGCACTGTCCCTACAGCACGGGGCGAGCCCTGCCTGTTGAGGGAGAAACAATGGTGTCTGCTTGCTCAGGATGGCTGGAGTCTTCTGGGAGGTAACTTGACCATCATTTACCATTAGTTGCAAGCAGTGTCTTAAGTCTCACATATATTTGGGGGAGACTACTTGGGAAAAATCTGTTTCCCACATGGGTAGACTAGAGAAACAAAGTCATAGACACTCATATGTGTATGAGAAAGAGCTTTCTATAAAGAATGTATATGAAGAAAACATTCCAGTCCAGTCCAGGCCAAGTCATTAAATCTGATATTAGCCCATATGTCTAATACCAGCCTATGAAGTCTCCTTCAGACTCGCAGCACATGCAATGATGCCAAATTCAGGAAGATCACAGGCTGGTGGGTGGAAGGTCTTGTGGATCCAGTGGTGGTGGAAGCATCTCAGTGCTGGCAGGAGTCTGGCTCCTCCAGCCCCAGGGCTCTGGCTCCATCAGCCTAGCACATCTGGCTTGTCAGCAGGAAAACAAAGCAGAGAGATTATGTGTCTGGGCTCCAGTGAGCTATTTAACACCCTCACACCTCCAAAAATGAGGTCATAAAGTTGCAATCTGATCGATAGGCTAGAGTCCACCTCTTCGCCAGTTGACAGATTATGTGACTACCATGCCCTCTTTAAAGGTGCATGTCTTCAGGAGTCCAGGACCTCAGTCCCCCTTCTGGACAGGACACCGAGGACCTCAGGACCTTCCACAACGGCTTCTCTGCTGAGTCACCTCGCAAAGGAACGCTCACCAGGGAGGGTCCACTGAGGCTGCTCGGGCCCTCAGGAAGGGGTGACTATGAGACTGAGAAGACGGAGAGCAAGTGGGAAAGCGGGATGCCCGTTGGTCCCTCGCCTCAGTGGCCTTAGACACAGAGGCCAGGTGGGTTTCTGAGGATCCTCTGGGGGGGCTGGACCCTTGCCCTTTGTGCTTGCAGTCGAGCCTCTGTAGAGAAGAGCTACAGGCACTGGTGCCCACTGACCTGGTTGCCAGGACCTTTGGACACCCTCCCCCTCCACACCGTGCTCTTGGGAAGGCAGTCACCTGCTCAGCCACCCTGACCCACTGCCCAGCCTCTGCCTCACAGCAGCTCTACTGGCTCCCGTGCGGCCCTGCCATCACCTGTGTGCGTAGACGCCTCGAGGCTCGGTCCACGCCTCAGATTGTGGACAACACTGCTCCTCCTCTTCTGAGCAGCTGGCCTGCCCCCCAGGATCCCCACCGGCTGCTGCTGGCCGAACTGTTACTTACTTGGCCTTAGCAGTAAGAGGCCTGCCCGGCTTATGGTGGGTGGTTCTGCTCCAGCAGCGCCGGCTGGGGCGGGAAGGACATTGGCCAGTCCAGCCGCGCACCGGGCCTGGGAATGTGTCCTCCAGGTCACTCAGTGTGACTCCCAGGATCTAAGCTGCTCGGACTCCAATCCAACCTTTCTCCCAAACACCAGGGGGCAGCACATCCACCGGCTCGCCGCCCTTCCCTCTGACACACACTCACTGCCACAGAGCCAACCGCGGACCTCCGCGCCCCCTGTGGGTTTGCTCACCATGGAGTCGGTGTGACTCACTGTCCCCGCCTCTGTCCTTGCCCCTCCAATGTGGTCATTGGCATCAGCTGGTGTCTGTGTCGTGCTTTCCGGGTGGCAACACTGGTTTGTGCCCAAGTGCTGGCCCAGGGGTTGGCAATAGGATCCCCTCTACCCCCCGCCCCCCGTGCTGTGTAAGAAAGCCCTGGAGAACGTGTTCATGGACAGGTGATGGTGGTGGTTGCCCCGGAGCTGCCTCTGACCCTGGGTGACCCGGTGGGACAGAGCAGAGCTGGCCCTTGTGTCTGCAGGCTGTCTCTTGGAGGCAGATGGCCAGGCATGTCTGCACCAGGGGGTCGCCTCTGTGAGGTGGTGGCGTCTGCTGGCATCTAGGCCAGAGCCTCCTCGTCCTGACCCCACATGGCTGTGCCCTTGCCCCATGTTGTCTCCCCAGCTGCGGCAGGTGGCAGGTGGAAGCCCCGCCCTTCACCAACAGCAGGGCCTCCTCCCGGAAAGATGACAGCTGAGGGGTCAGGAAGCAGAGTGGCTCAGTAAGATGGGGTCACCAGGCCTGGGGCTGGACTGGCTGCCATGCAGTGGGGTTTTAAAGGGACATCCTAGTTCCTGGGCTGTGTGTGCAGTGTTTAGTGAGTGTGGGATTGTTCCAGAACAGAAGTGAAGAGGAAACACAGGACCACCAGCAGGCTATCTGCCATGCCCGTGCTGCGGGCTGCGCAGGGGAGGAGTCAGCTTGGCACCTGGAGTCCACCACCGGTCTCTGCAAGCATTTGAGGAGGGGCAGTAACTCTGAGCCCTGTCTGAGGCCCTGAAACCCTCAGCAGATGCGTGGTGACAGTCACATGGCTGTGAGATGTGGTTCGTCAATTCCCACTTAACAGAGAAGCCCCCATGCCTCTCCTTTCGTGTGACTTGTTCCCAAATGAATGGTTTGAAAGTCAGTGGACACCGCCATAGAGATCAACAAGCCCTGGAACAGGTGATAACATCTGGACACGCAGTGACCAGGTCCTGGAGCTGGAAGGTTCTGTCCAGGAGGTGACTCATCCCCAGAGGGCCTGTGGCAGGTGGGGGTTGCTCACCACCCAGAGCGGGAGCCAGGGGCCTGCCGGCCACTTCGCTGTTGAACCATGAATGCGATATACAAACTGTTCCCTCTCTGCCCTGGACCTGTCCCATCTGACCTGCGAGGCAGGGTCTGTCACATGAAGGGAAGGAGGTGGAAGGGCCAGGTGGGTGGACCCAGGTGGCAACGCAGGTGCCCGTCCCAGTGGCTGTCACTCAACCTGCACTATTCTGGGCTGCTAGCTCGTGAGCCCCCAGAGCCATCCTGAAGCGGCCCCAGCAGCAGCTCCCATGGCCAGCTCAGGTCTGAGATGGTGGGGGAGGGGCCCAGGGAGAGACCCTGGAGGGTGGGGGCCGGGCAGTCCAAGGAGGGAGCAAAGACCCAAGGGTCGGGAGGACAGACACAGAGGTTTGTGTCCTGAGGATGAAGAGCCCCCTCCAGGGACGAGGAGGGGACCCAGGTGAGGGCTCTATCTCTGTCCCCCACCCTCTCAGGCCCAGCTGTCCTCATCATGAGTCCAGTAGTCCTGGCCCTGGTCCTGTGGGCCCCCCTGGTGTGTGCAGACTCTGGTGAGGCTGAGGGGTGCAGTGGGCATCAGGTTCAGGAAAGACTATGGGGGTGCCCCTGGTGGGAGCGGTTTGCTCAGGATGGGGGTACGGTTGGGGGACAGAGGGCACCCAGCCTGCTGTGACACAGCCCCCCTCCCCCAGTCAGCCCCTTGGAATGCTACCAGTGCATCAAGGCCGGCAACAACTCCGCCTGTAAGGTGAGCCGCTGCGGCACTCAGGACACCACCTGCTTCACCTACCATGTGGAAGGCAAAATCGGTGAGCCCCTGGGGTCCCTGCCTGACCACCATGGGGCACTTCTCAGGCCCTGGGCCCTGCACCCCGGTGCCCAGCCCCCGGGCCTGGACCCTTCAGGGGCCCTCTTGTGACCGCGCTCTCCCTCAGGGCTGGTGGACACCACCCAGATCACCAAGGGCTGCACGTCCGTGTGCAACATGAGCCCGTCGCCCAGCTGGAGTGACATCCCCATCAACCAGATGCTCAGCATCGAGGCCAAGTGCTGCTCCCTGCACCTGTGCAACCAGGCCTCCACCCCCCGCAGCCTGTGCCTGCTGCTCGGCCTGGGGCTCAGCCTCCTGCTGGCCCTGCCCTAGGGCCCTCCCTAACCCCTGGTCCCTAAGCCCTGCCCTAGGGCCCTCCCTAACCCCTCTGACCCCCCCCCCAGCCTTGCCCTAGGGCCCATCCTGACCCCCCTGATCCCCCAGCCCTGTCTTAAGACCCTCCCTGACCCCCAGCCCTGTCCTAGGACCCTCCCTGACCCCCCTGGTTCCCCAAACCATGCCACAGGACCCCCAGGCCCTGTTATGAGGACCCTCCCCAAGACTTTCAGTCAGGTTGGCCCAGACCTGCCCTAGACACACCCCCAGGCCCCTCCTCAGGCTCTGCACTGAGTACCCCCAAGACCTGGAATGAGTATCCCCCAAACCCCATCCCAGACTCAATGTGAAGAAGAACCCCTCCAGATCTGCCTTAGAACCCCTAGGCCCCCAGCTCAACTACCTAAAGACAGTCCACACCCTCTCCCCACCTGCCCGGGGAGGGGCCTGCCCCTGCCAGAGGTGGCCGCCCCTTCTCCTCCTCTCCCAGGGGTGGCGAGGGTCCCCAGCCTCCCTCCATCAGTACCAATAAAGCATGAATTGAGACTGAGCCATGGTCAGGGAGTGGGGCCAGATGGCAGTGTGGGGACACGGAGCCTGCAGCTTGCCCACCAGCCCTGTCGGGAGGCTGTGTAGTCCTGAAGGACTTGGCCCTGACCACCCCCTCGGGCCTTGGCGTACAGCTGGGGTGGAGCAGAGCTCTCTGTGCAGACAGTGCCTGGGGACAAGGCCTCCCTCAGTTCACCTGCCAGGAGGGCTCCCAGGGGCTTCTGTCCAGGGCAGAGCCAGCATGGGCAATCTGGACAGAGCCCCTAGGATTACCCAACCATCAGGTCAGAGGAGTGGGAGTTCTCTGCCATCGAGTCAGTGCTGACTCAGAGTGACCCCCTGTGGGTTTCTGAGACCCTAACTGATTATGGGAGTAGAAAGCCAAAAACACCTGGCATGCAACGGGGTGGGGAAGTTCAGGGCATGGTGCCCTCACAGGTGGGAGAGGGTGCTCTCCTCCTGGAACCCACCTCCCAGACCTAGAGGCGGTCTGGAGAGGCAGGGAAATCTGCCCCTGCGGAGGCCACCATCTCCCCCATTCACTGTCCACAGGGGGGGGGTCTCCACCAGGCTGTGAGCCTCAGGGACAGCCAGCAGCCAAATCTATCACGGGGCCATCCATCCAAACAGAAGTGCGGGCTGACCCTGACCGCACATGCATGGCCAGCCTGACCATCGAGCCCACGCCACCTCTGGTGAGGGAGACAGGAACCAGGTGTGTGCGTGCAGGTGTGCGTGGGGTGCCCTCGTGTGGAGCTAGAGATTTCCTGTACCCGCAGAGGAATCCCTGGACTCCCCAATGGCTTCCTCCCAGCAGCCCCCTCCCTCTGACCCCTCCTCCACTGAGGCCCTGGGCCCTTCACACTCCTGTAAACTCCCCTTTTGTCCAACTGCGGAGCCCCTCATCCCCACCTCATGCTTCCCAGAGCCTCATCAGATCCTGCACACACCACACTGACCACGGGTCCAAGACTGACCACAGGTCCAGGGTTGGCCCAGGTCCAAGACCAGGGTTCTCCACAGGAGCAGAGCAGGGCTGACCACCGGGCCAGGACTGACCACAGGGTCAGGAGCAGAGCTGACCACAGGACCAAGGCTTCCCACAGGTCAAGGTCTCCTGGGGCAAATCAAAAAGGATTGCTACAAAATCATGGACAATTCTTTTAAAAAAGAACACCCAAATGTGAGCCCAGGATCCATCTACGCATTAGTCCCACCCCTGCAGCCTCGACCCCCACCCCATCACAGCAGCAGTCTGGGTCCCGGGGGACTTCAGACCTTGGGACTGCTCTCTGAGTTTGAGGAACAGAGAGAAGCCAGGAGATGGTCGGGGCTGGGGCGGATGGAGCAGGTCTCCCACAAACGTCTCCTCAGACTGTCTTGAGCTGTCGCCCCTTGTTCCTCCCTAAACCGCTTCACCTTCCTGTGTGGTCTGCGTGCTCTGTGTGCTCATGCAGCAGACCGGGACGGAGGGGCGGCGGCTGTCAGAATGAAGACAGCATTGGGGGCAGGGGGCCTCCCTCTTGTGGGCACTGGCTCTGGGCTGATGGGGATTCTCGGTACCTCCCTGTATGCCAGACAGGCTCTGACACTCTGACTGGTGTGTGGTGGTCGTGGGGGGACATCGAGGCCGTTCCGATCCACAGCGACCCCACGGACACAGGTCTGGCACCATCCTCACACAGTGGTTCTGTCTGTCCATCTCACTGGGGCCTTCCTCCTTGTCACCACCCTCTGCTTGACCAAATATGATGGCCTTGTCCGGGGACCCATCCCTCCTGATGACCCATTCAGAGTCCGAGACCAACCGTGCCATCCTCGCTGAACCGAGACAGGAAGCAGCCATGGAAACACCAGTCTACACACCCTGTTAACACGAAACAGACTCACACCATCGGGGAAGCTCTGACTCGTAGTGGGCCTGCAGGACAGAGCAGAACACAGGAGGCCACCAATGATCCCTGCAGAAGCCTGCGACCTGAAGCTCTAGATGGTGCCTATGCGAGGCGCTGCTGACTGGAGAAACATCTCACAACACTCACGTGTGTGAGAAAGAACTCTCTGTATGTATGTATGTATAAGGATCTATATCCATCTATCATGTATCTATCTCTATGTATATGTATATCTATCAATCTATGTATATCTATATGTATATAAGGATCTATATCTATCATCTATCTATGTATATGTATAAGGATCTCTAGCTATCTACATATGTATAAGGATCTATATCTATCTATCTATCTATCTGTTTATCTATCTCCAGCCCAGTCAAGCTCAGGTCCATCAGTCGCTCTGCAGACTCAGGCAGCCGCATGCAATGGAACAGACTGCAGGAAGATCACAGACAGCAGTGCAGAGTTGGGCGGAGTCAAGGTGAATGGGTGGGGGGCATGGCCACTCTTGGGGTCAGTGGCAAAGCCCCCGCCAGCAGGAGGGTGAGGGGGCAGAGACAGGGCAGTACCAGGGTCCTCCTTATGACAAGGCCATGCTCTCAAGGATGCATCATCAGGCTGTGGCCTGATTGGCAGGTTGAATTCCACCCCTCCACTTCATGCCACTTCAAGTTGGCCTACAATCATCTAAGGACCATCAGGTGACTGGTGGCTAGGGACTGGTGGGACCCCTAGAAGATGGCCCTTAGAATCAGGAGTTGGGCCCACATCTGTGTTAGAACAAGTGCCCAGTAGCCATGCAGCGGGCAGCACTTGCCCAGGACTGTGGGCAGAGGGTGGGATGACGGGCGAGGGGCAACAGGAGCCCCAGAGCCAGGTAGCATGAGAGCTGTCCACCAAGGGGCCCGAGGGGCCTGCGCGGAAGGACCCCGGTGACCACAAAGACCGTGCTCTGCTCACGGAACCTGCTCGGAATTCACAATTGTTCAAAAGGTTGTTCATTTTGGAGCACAGCTGCGGAATCATAGAGACCTGTATCATACAAAAATGCCAAAGTGTGCAGCTGCGGTTCCCCAAGCCTGCATCTGAAGTAGGGGCTCTGGCCCTCTGAGGGACCCCCTCCAAGGGCAGTTCTGGGCTGAAGAATGCGCACCAGCTCTGGGCGATGCCAAAGGTCCCTGTGCCCTGGCTGGCCACCAAAGGCAGGGCCTTCAAAACCCCCAGGACCCTTCTACCTGCAGGAGGGGGATCTACCTGCATGGGTTCGGGGTCGCAGGCAGGGAGACTGGGGCCACAGTTCCTCTCTGGGCCTCAGGGGTGCCCGGTTGGGAACCGCAGTTTGTGTGCTTCGTTTCTCTCCTGTGCTGGGGGCTTCGGCCATCAGTGCCTGCCCCCGAGCTGCCCACACCCCTACTTGGTGTCCACCTCGATGCGCAGGGAGGGGCTCCTGCTCAGCCGCCTTGGCTTTCCCCAGTGCCCCTCCAGGTCCCTTTGGGAGGACGTATATGACCTCTGCTACCCCCTGCAGCGAGACCAGGCCAGCATCCCTGCCCCTGGACAGCGTCCCGCCCCGTCCCCTACCGCAAGGGCAGCAGAGTGGTTGTGGTGCACGCCATGAGAATCAGGGGCCACAGCTGGCTTCTCCTGGACCACGTGCCCTTGGTGGCCTGGCTGGCCTTCAATGGATGGCCTTCAGTGATCGGTTCGGGGCGGCCACCCTGGGCGGCCCAGGAGAGGCGGGTGGGTCTGACCTCAGCCTGTGTCCGGCTCTGCAAGACTTCACGGGATGTCTTCACCACGCTGGTGGGCTGCTGACTACAAGTCTTCGAGACCCCCAGCAGCTCCAAGGGAGAAAGATGAGGCTGTTTGCCCCACCCCAGAGAAAGAGCTGCCCTGCCCAGGAACGGGGCCAGCTGAGCAAAAGGAACAGAAATGCCAAGGGGTGGCACCACTTGAGAGTTCCGGCCACACACAAAGTGGAGCCCCCCATTCATCCGCTGCCCTCTGAAGACGGGAAGGCCTGGGGTAGCATGTGAAGTCCCCCCCTTCGCCTCCCACCCAGGACAAGAGTCCCTCTGAAAAAGCCGCCGGAAAAGCCTACGAAGTCCTGGGAGGCCGGCCAACGAACGATGCCCCAGGCTGTGGGCTGACTCTGGGAAGGCTTGCTAAGCCACGTGGCCCACGCTGGGGAGAACCTGCAGACCACCAGCAAGGAAGCTGACACAGAGATGGTCCTCCGTTGGCCAGAGGGACTGAAGGACCTCCAGGCATGGCAAGCGCCAGCGTGTTGTGTGGGTGGGTCTCTGTGGGATGCTGTGGCCGTGGAAGGAGACCTGGTGGGGCCTCAGGTTAAGTTTGGGCAATTCAAACCCACAGGCCATTTCTTGGGAGAGCAATGGGGCTGCCTGCTACTGCAGAGCTCACAGCCCCAAACTGATGGAGTAGCTGGAACCTGTCCTCCAGGGCCTCCGGGAGTCACAGCCCACTCCAGGGCCAGCGGACTGGGTGGTCACAGCACTGGGGCTCTGCAGGGTGCCCCTCTCAGCCATCCCTCCCCCTCGATGGAGGCTGCCCCCTACTGTGAGGACTGAGGGACTCAGTCAAAGTGGAGTGGACCCCTGACTCACAGCGACCCTACAGGAGAGCAGAGAACTGCCCCTGGGGGCGTCTGAGCCTGTCGCTCTTTCAGGGAGTGGACAGTCCTCCTCTTCCTCCCATGGAGCAGCTAGTGAGTGGCAACTCTGACTGTGTGACCAACAGCCCACTCGGAAGCCAACAGGGCACCTGGTGATCTGCTTCCAAGATCAGCCTGTGTGAACAAAAGCTTTGTCTGGGCAGGGCGATGACTCAGGCCTGAGCTGCATTGTGCCTGGGGCCCCCGCTCTGTCATGGGGGTGCACAGGCCGTCCAACAGAGGGTGAGCCCAAGAGGGCTGGGGGGCCACTCGAGGTGAGCCTCAGCATGCTAGCTGGCAGGCAGGTGGCACCAGGGCCAAGGCTGTTATGCCCATTCCCATAACTGAAGGGGGGATGGCGGCTTATTCTGACAACCACCCCAGGAGGAGAGAGTACTTGGGAGAGGGGACATTGAAGCCCTCTGAGGACATGACCTCTTTGAAAATGGAATGGACAGAAGCATAAATGAGTGTGGCCTTTGGAAAGTACACCCACAGCAAAGGCTCCTGCCAACCCCCCACAGACAAGCCCCCATGTGTGGGGAGCAGAGGCTTCAAGTCAAGGCTGTCCCTCGGCACGTGGCCCCAGGTCCACGGTGTCCAGCACAGTGCCCTGTGCACTAGGACCTGCCTGTGCAGAGGAGGAGACAGCAGGCTGACCACTGAGTCTGTCCTCGGGACAAGAGCCAGGCTGTGAAGGACCTCGACAGGGAGCACTTCTGCCATCACTAGGGCTCTGAAGGACAGACCTGCCTGCCTAGGCTGTCACCTTCACAGGGATGGCCTGGACTGCCTGGCCTCTCTGCACAGAGCCCGTGAGGTTAGTTGGCTGCACTTGTCTGTGCGGACTCCCAGCTCCGTGAGGGAAGAGCCGTGGTCTCTCAACAGCTGATGAGAGGATGTTCTGCTGGGCTCCTCAGCCCGGTCTCATGAAAACCCATTAAATATGAACAGAGAATCTAAGCAGGATGAAGCCTGGTTTTCAAATTCAACAGCAAACTTCAGTTTCCTGTGACAAAAAAGTCCTTCCCATCTGCACAGATGGCCCGGGTCACTGGCCCGATTCCATGATCCTGAGGTGGGGCAGGGTGGAGGGGGTCAGCCAAAGCAGCAGAAGCCACGAATATGCCAGCACTACCAATAGCAAGATGCCAGCCCACTGCCACCGGGGCACTCCAACACCCAGAGAACCTGTGCCATGGCGTGGAGCTGCTTCCTTGGCCTTCTGGGGCTGAGAACCTCTCTGGGAGAAGACAGTCTCACCTTGCTTCTGTCTTTCTCCTGTGGAGCGGCTGCCAGCTTTGAACCTTGGACCCTGCAGCTAAAAGCCCAAGGTGGATCCTGAGACAGTGGCGCTTAAAAGGGAGGAGAGAGTGAGCTTCCGTGCAAGTTCTGTGGTCTGGAAAACCCCACAGAGGGTTAAGGGTGGGCTTCTGGAAGTTGGGCATCAAAAGTTGCTCCCATGTAAGTCCAAGATAAAGCTGAGGAAACTTAACCTGAGTCCACAGGACGCAAATGTGACCCTGAGTATCACACACCTGAATTTAGAACGCATCTCAATATTTTATTTTATTTTGGATCAGTGCTAATGACAGAAGGCAAGACAGGTTGTGGAATGGCATTGACGAAGGCACACGTGAAGGAAAAGCTCCTTAGAGGAAAGGAAATACCAGACTGGGAGCCGGAAGAGCCCGTGTCCATGCAATGCCAGCCGCTGAGGTGGATGGAAGAACCGTGACACTAAAACAAACAAACAGAACGAACGGAAGACGTCAGAGGCAGCTCGAGAGACAAAGTACGGCATTCCCATAGACTGGGCCGAAACCTGGGGCTAGACACCAGGTAAGCAGAAGTCTTCGGCTGCACATCTCAAGCTGCAAGCACAGACGGAAAATCCATGATCGCAGAGCTGTCTGTGAACAAAGTGTTGAGCAGCACAGAGGCACCCAGGGGGGTGGGAGGAGGATGGTGATGGCACTGGGAAGAGCCGGACGGTGCTCCGCTGTGGGGAGATGGCTCGTGATCAAGAGCCAAGGATCCTGGAGGAAGAAGTCCAAGCAGCTCCGAAGACGTGGGTGGCAGAGGCGGCTCCTGGGATCAGCCCCATCCCGATTGTGAGGCTTCAGCAAGGGATCACAGCACTGGACATGCTCACTGGCCCATGACAAGAAATACGGCAGATAACTGACCCCACCTACTGGGAGAGACCCATGTTGTGCCCATTCCAAAGAAGGTGACCCAGCCGAATGCAGAAATGGTCAGCCAGTGTCATCAAGATCACACGCACACCACACACACCATACACACACCACACACACACACCACACACACCACACACCATAAACACACACATACACACACAATACACACATACCATACACATTATGCATACACTATACATACACACCCCATACATATACCATACACACACAGCACACACACACACCCCACACACACTCTAGACACACATACACACAATACACACATACCATACACACACCATGCATACACACTATACATACACACACCCCATACACACACATACACTATACACACACATACACCATACACACTGACCACACACGCAAGCACACACATGCAAAGTCTGGTTGCAGTTCTTTCACAAACAGCTGCCACGGGACATTGGCCGATTGGGGAGCGGCCTGGAAAGGCGGGATGGCGTTGGCTCAAGCGTGAACATCAGAGAAGTCCCCTCGTGCCGTGCCCGGCAGTGCAGACATGCAGCTGTGTGGGTCACAGCAAGCTACAGACGACCTTGAGGTTCCTGTGGAACCTACACAGCACACGCCGGCTGCTGGGTCGGCTCCGCCCATGGCAACCCTCGGCCTGGCAGACTGGCGTGCTGCGGCCCTGCTCGGGTTGAGCCTCGTCATTGTTGTCCCCACAGCCGCTGAGTCCACGCATCCCGTTCAGGGGCGCCGTCTTCTCTTAGCCGACCCTCCGCTTTACCGGGCAGGATGTCCCTTTCCAGAGACTGACCTCTCCTGCTAACATGTCCAGCGTGCGGCAGTCCAGAGCTGATCTCTACGGCATGGCGGCTGGACTTCTGCCAGGACGGCCCTGTTTGTTCTTCTGGCAGTCCCCGGCACGTGCCATAGTCTTTACTGGAATCTCCACGCTCAACCCTTCTCTGTTCCACACAGACCTGACAGGTAGCCATTCCCACCAGGCCAGCGGGAATGCTTTGTGCTAGGGCTGCATCCTTTTGCCGTCTGGACTCACGCTCACGCTGAACGCGTGGTCTGCGGAGCCAGCCGCTGTGAAGGACGGTGCAGCGAGAGGGGAGGAGGCTCCCCACTGACAGCACAGGACACCAACTTTCCGGGGAAAGCAGTGAGGACCCGGGGCGCTCCCTGATGGAGACCAAAGACAGAGTCCACCACGACCGACAGCAGAGTTCCGCACAGGTGGGCCGCTGTACCCGGCTCCACAGTGCACACCCGGGCAGCCACAATGATGACATCAAAGGATGCACTGCATTTGGGAACCCTGCTGCAAGGTTCTCCTTGAAGTGTGCTGGGGCAAGAGTGCCGCTCTGAGGACCGTGGCCTGGAGGCCGAGGAGCCAAGTCACGGCCGACCAGCTTGTGTCCCGTGAGAGCAGGACGGGGAAGAAGGAAGACCGAGGAGCTGACACTTGAAGGACGGCCTGGTCGCGGAGGACGTGGAAAGTACCCAGACGGCCAAGGGAACCAGCAAATCTGTCCTGGAGGAAGTATGGGCAGGGCGCTCCTTCGAGGCGAGGGTACAAGACTTCCCATCACGTACTTTGGGCATGTGACCAGGAGAGTCTAGCTCGTGGAGAGGGGCAGCGGCAGAGAGCAAGGCCCTCAATGAGACAGATTGGCACAGTGCCCGAGACATCGGGCTTAAGCAGCCACAGCTGAGGATGGTACAGGGGCCGGGCAGTGAGTGTGTTGTTCTGAGCATGCTCACTGGGTCGCTGACTCCCCACACACGTGGCAGCCCCTGATGGCGCTGAGAGCAAGGGGCATTCCTTGACCCTGGCTGCCGTGTGATGGTGACTGGTTTGGAATCGCTCCCTGCGTGTGAAACACACATCCCCACTGTGGAAGTCAGAAGTGGCCCGGGCGCTGGGCACAGCTGTATGGCTCTGTCACCAGAGCGGTGTGGGACTGTGCCAGGACTGTGCCCCAGAAGAGGCAGCAGCAGCACAGTGAACTCCAGTGGGCAGTGCCCACCCAGAATGTCCCTGAAGCAGGCTCTGGGGGTCCTCCAGGGTCCCTCCAGCAATGCCCTTTGATGAGCCCCGTCCTAAAACCCACCCAGTGGCCTCTGAGACCTGAATCCATGAGCTCTGGGGGCCCCAGAGAAGTGACCTGCATCAGCCCAGGCCTGGCTGGCCAGGAAAACTAGCCTAGCGTGTGTAACTGATGTGGTCTGTCCCCAGTGCACCTCCCCCACCCGCACCAGTTACCTCCGGGCACCCAGACTGCCTTCACCATGTAGACCCCTGTTTCTGGCTGGAGGCGGCCAGTGGGCCTCTTGTTTTGGGGACACACTGGTGTGTGGTCAGAAGGCTGGCTGTGGCCTGGAGCATCCACAGCCAGGTGTCACCTCAGGCACTGTGCCCAAGAGCCTGGGTAGTCTCCCACCCTCACCTGCCCCTCGTGGCACCCTTCTCTCCCTCTCATCCTGGGGTGGTGGTGATTAGCGGGTTGCCAAGGACTGGGCACCCAGATCATGGGGACTCACGGACCAGGGACAAATAGTGCCCTGTCCCACACCAGCCCCAAGCCTGGGCCCTGAGAGCCATGCAAGGTTCTCTTCCTGCTTCCCTTGAAATATCGGGGCTTCTTCCTGCAACGCATTCTCTACCCACGCTTGCTCTGAGCCTGGAGGGGACATAATGGTGTTGAGGCTTTGAAATCACAAAATCCAGGATTTGAAGGATGCAGGGAGCCATCTCTCCACCCGCCTGAGGCAACATGCACCCTGCTGCGCTGCTTCCATGGGGGAGGGACGCCCGTGGAAAGAAAGTCACGGACACGCAAAGATTTGCCACGCCAGAAAGGACCTCTCCCACTTACAGAAGGGCACCGGGCGCTCCATGTACATCCCACAACAGCTCTAAGTATCCAGAAAGACACAGACCCGCGCACAGGCACTGGCACACTGTGCTGGGGCAGCCCCGGGGACCAGACCAATAAACAATGGCATGCACTGTCTGTGAGTGGGAGAACTCCACCCTCGCCAACTTCAGGTGCAGCCAGTGAAGTTGCAGTAAGACCCCAAGAGAGCTACTCTGGAGCTGGTTACATTGATGGCAAAACCCAGTGGGGCAGCATTGCACCGGGCAGGGATACATTGTAACAAGCAGGGACACATTGTAACGAACAGGATGATGCCTTGTAAGCTGCAGGGATACTTGATAGTGAGCAGGGGTGTGTTGTGACCAGCAAGGGCCCATTGTAACAAGCAGGAATACATTGTGACCGGTGTCCAGTCCTTTTTAGAGTGCAGACTAGTGAAATCAGTTACATTCTCCCCTCACGTGGTTAGTTTCTCATTGTGCTGTGTGCATTATGGGTGTGTGTGTGTAATTGACATGGATAAAACCGCATTCAGCACTTGTTACTGAATCTATAGCAAAGATGTCATGCTCCAAACAGCATGGTACTGACCTGGTAAAGCCGGACAGTGAGCCTCCAAGGAGGTGACGTGTTATGTGATAACCCTGGTGTTTAAATCGCTAGAAGGGTGGTTTTTAATCAGAGGCAGGAAGAAGACTCTGGGGCAGAGAAGAAACCGCTACTTCCTACTGCATCTCAACTAAAACCAAAACGGATTGAGTATCTGCAAACGGTGACCAGACTAGTCAGACTGCTTAGAAGAAACCAGAGATTACCCAAGATAGGCGAGCCAGAGGCCGCAAAGAGGACAATCAAACACGTGCAAACATCAGAATTTAGAACATCCATCTGCATCCCTGGAGACACTGTAAACAAAGACACAGAGTGCCAGGAAATATGTGCACACGTGGGCTCCCTCTCCAATACACAGAGCAGTGAGCGGGCAGAGGGCAGAGGCTGGGCCTCCTCCCAGGTAAGTCCTACCTCGGAGGCAGAGCCAGGTTTGACCCCTGCCCGCCAGAGGGGGCGCTTCGCGGAGCGGCTGGGGCCTGCCGCTGAGGCAGGAGCTTGTGGGAATGTGAGCTGTGCTCTTCTGAAGCACCTACCTCTGATTGGGGTGGGGGTCGGAAGTGGTTCCACAGAGTTCATTGCCAGTAAACATTCTCTCTAGGGCCTGGGGACACAGTGGGCTGGGCTCAAACCCATCAGCCAGTCCTCAGAAGAAAGGCGAGGTGAGCCCCGCCGAGCCCCACTCCTGCCCCTGCCAATATTTCATCTTGGGAACCCTCGTTAGATTGGTTTTGCTCTAGTCTATCGGGTCCTATTGGCTCAGAGGCATTGGGTTTGGGTTTGGGAGCCTCTTTGGGGGGGCTACATGACTGGAAGCTGTGGTGGAGGTAAGTCAGGAAATGCAGGCAAGCTGCACCCGCTGATGAGGGTGCTGGGAGGAACAGAGGTCCCCTGGCCAGCCCCGGAGAGGTCCTGGTGGGCGCTAGGCAGGGGTGGCGGGACCCTTAGCAGGGATGGGTCAGGAGGGAGCACAGTTTAGCGAAGACAGAGACAGGACTGCAGTTCTGGCCCCTCCCCCCAGGCTGCCCCAGAATTGGGGTCTGGGAGTCTTCCCATTCCAATTGTGTCAGACCCGAGCACAGAGATAAGTACCCTTTTGTCTGTCTGTAAAGGGTTCCCCCAGTAATCAATGAACCAGACCAGAGTCCTCGTGCACATCGCTGACCACCCACCTGCCCTTGGGGATTTCCGGGGCTTGGGGGTCTCCACCTGCTCCCGCTTCCAAAATGTTCAGCTTCTTCACATGGCCACAGCCCCCTCCCTCCCTGTGGAAGTGGCAGCCTTCAGGTCACGCCACCAGCAGTGCCTACCCCCTAACCCCCAAAAGCATAGGACACAGCATAGGGGAGCACACTTTACTGAGGAGAGGGATGTGTACATTGCAGAACTGTAGAGCAGGCAGACACTGAGCAGGAGATGACCCTTTAAGGAAAGGTCCCTCAGTATCCCCACCAGCAGGAAGGGGACACTGGACTCAGGAGAAGACACTAGAGCCCCTCCCCACCCCGGGGTCACTCACCCGATGGCTGTCGGGACTCCACAGAGGACCACAAGGCAAGGCCAGCGCTCCAAGGGGTCAGGAGGGAGTGTGACCCCGAGACCAAGAGTGACCCCAGCCTGAGCTACACAGCCCAGTCAGGCCCCGGGGCACCTGCCAGTTTCGGGGTCATGGTGCCCACCCATGGTCAGGATACAGGGTGGAGGAGAGCTGTCCGGGCAGCAGGAATGGCCAGAGAAGCAACAGCTGTTCCCACCCACCGCACCCCACCTCCTCTCCCTCCCCGAGATCCACCCAACTGCAGGTGGGGTCTGCTGAAGTGGCTGAGTGTGGGCTTAGAGGTCACCTGGTCACCCAGGGCCGCTCCAGGGCCCTAGAAGGAGCAGCACCTGCTGACTCTGAGTCCCATCCCCAGGCTGAGGGCCGCTCTTTGAGGGTGCTGTGACATCAGAGGGGGTGTGGGTACCAGGTGGTGCACCTGTGTGCCTGGGACCACTGGGGACAGGAGCCTGTGAGCTGGATGTGGGCACAGGAGTGCTGGTAGTTTAGAGTACACCGAGGGACTGACAGTGCTTGGCATGTGTGTCGGGTGTGTACACCTGGTATGTACACAGTGCATGTGTGCACTATGGACTGGCAGTGCTCTGTGTGTGCACCAGGTATGTGTGTGTACATGGTGCTGGGCTTCTGTATGCCCTGGGGGGTGTATGCACTGTGTGCGTGCACTGGAGCTGGTATACACTGTGAACTGGCAGTGCTGTGTGTGTGTGTACACTGTGCTAGGGGTGTGAATGCCCTGGGGAGATTCACTGTATGGTATATACTGTGTACTGGCAGTGCTGTGTGTGTATGTACTGTGGGTGTGCACTGGGGCTGGTATACACTGTGAACTGGCAGTGGTGTGTGTGTTTGTGTGTGTATACACTGTGCTGGGGGTGTGAATGCCCTGGGAGGGATGCACTTATGGTGTATCTTGTGTATTGGCAGTGCTGTATGTGTGTATGCACTGTGTGTACGCTGGTACACTGTGCTGTGTGTACCTATTGTGTGTGTATATGGACACTGTGCTGGGGATGTGTATACCCTGGGTGTGTATACACCGTGTCACTGGCACACTGTGCTGTGTGTGTGGACTGTGTGTGTGCACTGTGTGTATGGACACTATGCTGGGGATGTGTATTCCCTGGGGTGTATATGTGAGTACACTGTGTATGCACTGTGTGTGCACTGTTTGTGCTGAGTGTGTGCGCTGTGTATATGTACACTCTGCTGGGTGTTTATGTACACTGTGCTGGGGGGTGTATACATTGTGTGTGTTCTAGTGTACGTCTGAGCCTGTCAGGGTATCCAATAAGCTCATATAGTTGTAATGCCTCCCCCTTCCAGATCGCTCCCAAAAAATCTTGCTGACTTCAACCCCCCTCACCCTAGGTGCCCCCAAACCGGACCAGGCTAAGACTATGGCTGGCTGTACACCACCGGACCCCTGGCCCCTGCCCAAACTCTCAGCCCTCCACCACCTGCATCCCGCCCAGGTTAGCCTGCCCTCGCCCTGCCTCAGACCCGGATCCAGTCCAGACTGCTGGTCTGCTGCCACCCCTAGCGAGTTCAGCCCTCTCCCCCGGCCTGTCCTGCTGCTGGGCCCTCGGCTGGTGGAGGGGGCTTCTTAGGGGGGAGGGGCCAGAGCCGCAGAAGGTGGGGTGAGGCTGGCTGCCTTGGCCCCTACAGGGCCAGGCTGGGGAGGGGCAGAGACAGGCTCAGGGGGGCACGCTCACAAGCCCTGCGGGAGGGAGGGGAACCTCAGGGCCCAGCCCAGAGGAGGGCGGGCCCCAAGCTGAGGAGCAGGCCCCCGGCCAGAGCCCAGGGGCTGCCCCCCACGCCTGAGGCCTGGTTGCACAAGTCCTTCTCACAGCAGTCCACGTCCACCTTGAGGACCCCCGTGTTGATGAAGCCCATGAGATAGTCCGAGAAGAAGTGCCGCTTCACAAAGTCACAGGACAGGGCACACATCTTGTTCACGGAGTGGTCCTTCCTGCCTGTGAGAGGACGGGGCTGGACCCTGGGCCGATCCCATCACCACCACCCCAGGCCCCCAGCCAGCCTCCACACCCAAGAGGCCTCCACAACTGCCATCCCGCCCAGCCCAGGAGCCCCCCCACCTCCCGCCCAACCAGTCCTGGCTCAGCGGCCCAGGGCAGCTTGCCCCCACTCACTGCTGCTGGGGTCGGTGATGCGGACGCTGGCGCAGACAGTGTCTGTGGGCTGGCACTGCTTCGGGGTGCAGTGGCTGGAGTTGGTGGTCAGCGTGCAGTCCTGACACCACAGGCCACAAGCTGGGCGGGCAGGGGAGACCTGAGCAGAGGGACCGCGGCTGGCCGGCCCCACCCACGGGGTCTGCCTGCACTAGAGGCTCTCTGGGGCTAGACCGGAATCCACCCGCCCGCCAGGCCAGGAGGGACTGGCCACACAGGTGCCCAGGAGGGGCCAGCACAGGCTGGGACCCTGCTGGGGCCCTGGGAACGCTCCCATCTCTGCCCCAACCTCTTTACAGCGGCCTAGCCAGGGGAGTGGGCCCAGATGCTGAGACCGCGCGCGGGGAAAGGGTGCCAGGAAGGAGCGCGTGGGGAGAGGGGGCGGGGCAGGGTTAGAGCTGGGACCTGTAGGAAGGGGGATGGGGCGGACCCACCGCCACCCCCTGGCCATCGCGACCGGGCGCCACACTCACCGGGCGCCGAGCACAGCAGAGCAGCCAGGAGCGCCAAGCACAGGCCCTTCATGGCGGCGAGCGGCGTGCTCGGACGGGCCTAGGGGAGGGGCGCCGGGCCGGGGTTCTTGGGGGCGCAGGCCTGCGGGCGGGGGAGGAGACGCGGCGTTAGGAGGCCGGCAGACCACCCCCCGCAGGTTCCCCGCCCTGACAGGCCGTGCCCCTATCCCCGAGCCCTAAGCCCACCCCCACTGGCCCCAGGAGGCCACCGCGGCAGCCTGCTCCCAGAGAACGCACCCCACCGGCGGCGCCCCCATCCGGCCTCGGGCCCGGGGGCGGGGGGCTCATCCAGCAGGGAGGCACGGATCTACCTGCGACGGGGGCGGGCGCGCCACGCCGCACCAACCCCTCCCCCCGGGGCTGGAGGCCGGGAGCCCCCCGGCCCGCCCGGGTACCAGCGCTCACCGCGGATGGGCCAGAGCGCGGGCTCTGGCCCCACTCACATCCCTCGGGGTATCTGCCTGGGGGTTCGGCGACTGCGCGCGCCAGTGCCCCTAGGCCTCCCTGCCTACCAGAACCCGGCGCGGCCTGGTCTTTGGGGGGCGCGTAGCCGCAGACCCAAACCCCGAGCGCAGGGCAGGGCGCGGGGTCTCACTGCCGCCTGCCCGCCGCCCCCGCCCCGCGCTACCCACGACCCCGCCCTGCCCAGCCCCGCCCGCCGCCCCTACCCCTGCGCGCGGGGGGCTTCGCCCACTGGCCGCGAGCCTCCGGCGGGTCCTCGGAAGAACGCTCCCCGCGAAAGGACGCGAACGCACAAAGACGCAGAGAGGGAGGGAGCCGGAGCCGGGGCTCGCGCAGGTCCCCTGCCGTGGGGCCCCTCCCCTCCCCGCCTCATCCCTCCCACCATCACCCATGGCGACCCCCACCGCCCGCAGCCCCAGCCCTGGGGACCGCCGCCACCAACCACGCCCACAGCCCGAGCGAGACCCAAATCCTGGCCAGGCTCTGCGGAGCCCCGGGTCATTGCCCTGCAGGAGCCTCCGCTCGCCCTGCGCGCACACACATGCACACGCACGCGCGGGCACATACGCACGCACGCGCGAGCGCACACATATGTCCAGCACTCGTTACGCTGGCTGCTGCACCCTGTCCCCGTAACCCGGCCCGCAGGGTCCCACTGGGCTGAGGTGTTGGGGACTGCCCCTTCCCTTGGTCCACTCATCCCTCTGTCCTCCTCGCGTTAACTAGAGCTCACCAATAATAGCCCAGCTTTGCAAGGTGTGACAATAGGTGGTTTATGGAGCGCGCCCTATGTCCTGACGGACCATGCATTACACCCCAGTCTCAAAGCCAGCGGGCCCAACCACCCAAGGTCACGAACCCCAGCCTCGCCCCTCCTTCGCACTGCCAAGGGATAGGGGACCAGAGGTTGGAGGAGGGGGCTGGCCTCGAGTGGGGACGACGGAGAGCTGCTGACAGGCAGCCATCTATCTCTGGTTTCCCCAGTCCTGAGGAGTCTCCATGTGAGTATCCCCAGAACCAGAGCGTGCCTGAGACAGGATCTGGGGAGCAGGGAAGTGACTCAGGGAAGGCGAGGAGACCAGTGAATGGGATGCTGAGCAGCTGCCCTGGAGGGAGGCTGGGGTCTGATCCCTTGCAGCGGGGAACCTGTGACAAGAGTCCCTCCCTGGCCTGCAGAGTGGTCCTGTGGGCCGGGCCTGGGTCTCCAATCGCCCCAGGCTTCTCCCAGGAAGGGCTGCTCCAACTAAACCCTGCTTGATGGGACACTCACGGCCACCCTGTAGGACGGGCCAGACTGCCCTCTGGAGTTTTCTGAGATGTGCATCTCTGGGGAGTTCCCACTGCTGACATGGTGCTAACAGCATAGCGGGTAACCCCAAGGGCCACCACAGCGCTTCCTAGGGTGCTCTCGGTCTGTGCAGGGAGGCAGAGTGTCCTCTATGAGGGTGGACGTGGGGCATGGAGGACCAAGAGTCACAGAACTCCAGTGGTCCCAAATTAGCACTGCCCAAACTGTGGTCCCTCAGACACGCGTCCACTTGGCTCAGCCGGGTCTCGGTGCTGTGCCATTATCCTGCATGGCGCCATCGGATGTCATTATCCAAGATGCTGGAAACCCGGACCTCTGACATGATCCTGAGGCAGGATGCCATCGGCCGGATTAGACTGTGTGCTGAGACTGTCTCTTTCTGAGAGTTGTGAGATAAACAAGCTAGGAGGTAGCCCAGGACCCAGTACTTAGTAATAAGCCTAGGACAAGATAGCACAGGACTCAGTAATAAGGAGAGCTGGGAGCTGAGTGTGTCCTTCAGGCCCGGCATCCCTGTGCTGTGTGACCCTCCTGGACCCGGAGAAGATAGACACCAGGTCACATGGTGACCTACAAGGGACATCAGGCCGCAAATGTTGAAAGGGGACGACCTTCCCCAGGGCCAACAGAGAGAGACCATCTTCCTCTAGGGCTGGCGGCATCCCGGATGCCAACAACTATGAGCTAAAAAGTTTCTAAAGATGTGCCTTGTGGGGCTTCCGTCATGGCAACACCAAGACGTGCCCCCAAGTGCAAGCCGGAGCAAAGGCGAACTGTCTCAGAGGAAGAGACTTGGGATTCCCACAGATGCAACTGAGGCAAAAGTACGATCAAATTAAAATCACCAAACACACAGAAGTCAAGGCTCAGCAGAAAGCGTGGTGTGTGAAGTGGCAGGAGGTCCTCAAAGAGAGGCTGTCAAAGTAGCATGTCCTTTAGTGTCATCGAAGATGAGCACAGGAAGGCAAACCATCAGAACCCCACCCTTATCTGGAAAGCATAAGCGCACATAGAATTCTGAGAATGAAGACTTGTTTCAAGAATTAAACACTCAGAGGAGGGGGGGAGGGAGGACTGGTAGGGAGTGACCAAGGGCAAGGTAACTGAGAGGAATTACTGAAACCAGAATGAAGGCTGAACATGGTAATGGGACGGGAGGAAAGCGAAAGGAAATAGAGGAAAGGAGTAGGAGGCAAAGTGCATACAGAGAAGCCTAAATACAGACATGTACATATGTAAATATATTTATGATTATGGGGGCAATAGACTTATGTGCATATATTTATAGGTTCAGTAGTAGGGTAGCAGATGGGCATTGGGCCTCCTCATGCATACTCCCCCAATACAATAGCACCTCGTCCTGCTAAACGGTCATTGCATGATACCCACCTTCCCGACATGATCACTGAAGACAGACGTGTGTGTAAGCAAACGTGGTGAAGAAAGCTGATGGTGCCCGGCTATCAAAAAGATTTAGTGTCTGGGGTCTTAAAGGCTTGAAGGCAAACAAGCGGCCATCTAGCTCAGAAGCAACAAAGCCCACAGAGAAGAAGCACATGGCCTAAGCGAATACAAGGTGTTCAATGGACCATGTAGCAGACACCAAGGAACAAAAACAATCATTGTGTGATCACCTTCCTCACATAAACGCTGACGACGAAGGTGTACATAAGCAAGTGTGGTGAAGAAGGCTGATGGTGCCCAGCTACTGAGATATATAGTGTCCGGGGACTTAAAGGCTTGAAAGCAAACAGCAGCCATCTAGCTCAGAAGCAACAAAGCCCACACGGAAGCAGCACACCAACATGGGTGATCGTGAAGGGCAGAGGAGACCAGGTCTCAAACAACAAAGGCGGGGGTGGGGGGGTGGGAATCACATCACCGTGAATGAGGGGGAATGCGTGATGGGGACCCAATGCCCATCTGTAGACAGCTGGACATCCCTTCCAGAGGGGTAGTGGGGAGGAGATGAGTCACTCAGGGTTCAGTGTAGCAACAATGAAACTCAAAACCTTCCTCTAGTTCCTGAATGCTTCCTCCCCTCCCAATTATCATGACCCCAATTCTACCTTGCGGACCTGGTTATACCAGAGGATGTACAGCGGTGCAGTAGGGATCTGGAAACACAGGGAATCTAGGAGGGATGAACTCCTCAACACCAGTGGTAGGAGTGGCGACACCAGGAGGGAAAGGGGTGTAGAAAGGGAGAACATCTTGGAGATCTATGTGTAACCTGCTCTTTGGGAGATGGGCAATGGGAAGGTGGGTGAGGGGAGACGCCTGGCAGTGTAAGATAAGATATAATAATTATTTATAAACTATTAAGGGACCAGAGGGAAGGGAGGATTGGGGAGGGAGTGGGAGGGGAAAAAAGGGAAACCGAGCTGATTCCAGGAACCCAAGTGGAAGGTGAATTTTGAGAATGACGAGTGCAACGAATGTATAAGGTTGCTTTGCTCAATTGATATATGTATGGATTGTGATAAGAGTTGTGTGAGCCCCAATAAAAAGATTTATTAATAAAAAAAAGAATTAAACACTCAAAAAAAATTTTAATTAAACACTAGGTAGAAACCCTGGGGTTAGGGTGGAGGGATACGCTAAATGAGAGAAACCAGTCACAAGCGATCCCGGGTCCATGGTTGTGTTCACTTGGAATGTCCAGAATTGGCCAATTCCACAGACAGAAAGTAGACTTTAGATTCCCTGGAGCAGGGGGAGGTGATCCTGAGGGCTCAGGGGTGGGGAGCGAGAGCGCCAGAAAGCGAGGGTGAGGGTGGCTGAAGACCCTTACAACCCCACCAACACCCTGAAATAAAGACACGCTTTTCCTTTTCCGCTTTAGGACATTTTCTTCCTTCTTGAACCTGGTTTTTTTATTCTTTAAAAACTCATTTTACTGGGGCTTGCACAACTCTTATCACAATCCACACATCCATCCATTGTGTCAAGCACATTTGTACATTTGCTGCCCTCATCATTCTCAAAATATTTGCTTTCTACTTGAGCCCTTGGTATCCGTTCCTCATTTTTCCCTCCCTCCCTCCCCCTCCCCATGGACCCTGGATAACTTATAAACTATTTTGTCATGTCTTACACATCGCGCCATCCTCACAAGCGGTGCTGTGGTTGAGCCCTTTCTTGCAGCCACTCTGTCCAACTCCTGGATGAGCTTTCTATACTCCAATGACCCGTGTCCAGGGAGTGGTCCCTCCTGAGAACACGGCCAGTGTCCAAAGGCCAGGTCTCACGGTCCTTGCTTCCAAGGGTCATTCTGGCTGGACTTCTTCCAAGACAGCCTTGTTCATTTTTCTGACCATCCATGGCACATTGAATATTCTGCTGAAACCATAATCAAATGTTCCAGCTCTCTTGGGCCTTCCTCATCCTCATCCAGGGCCCTGTCCTCAGAGCTCATGGTTCAGTGAGAGCAGACAGACAGGAGTGTGGTTACAGGTGCAGGGTTGCCAAGTGGGGGAGAGGGTGGCACGTGGGAGTGGAGTCCCGATGTGAGTAAGGTAGCCACAGAGACCAGGGGTGGCAGGAAATGTCTGTGAGGTCCTAAAAGCCACGGGCTGAGAAGGGTTGAAGGCGGGGCTGTGCTGACTGGCCTTTCGGACACCCTCCTGCCTCCTCCCTGGCCCCAGCAGCCCTTCCCCCAGGCCGGCCTCCATTCCATTAGCCACTTCAACGCGAGTCTCTGCACCCACAGACACGACATGGGTGGCTGTGGATGACACTTGACAGGTCCCTGCTGACCACGGCCACCCACTCCTGGGGTTGACCTCTCTGCCAAACTTCTGCTCAGCCATGAAGGCTCCTGCTAGCTCCAGTCCTGAAAGCCAAGGATGGAGTGGGGGTCTACATGGAGTCCCAGTGATCTAGGTCCCCAAGCCCCCAACTCTGTCCCAGGGAGTGCCGCCAGCTCAATTGCTGACCTGACTCTAAGGATCAGAGGACTCTAGGCAGGATGGTGGTCACTTGTGGCTCCTGGTACAAAGCACTGCTTTCACCCAAGCACCCATATCCACTCGGGCCCTTAGCTCTGTCTCTCTGCCCTTCATTCTCGCTCCTCCTCCTCCTCCTCCCTTCTCTGTCTCACATGCACACACACACACAGACACATAGTCTGTCTCCTCTCTCCATTCTGTCTCTTTCTGGATCTCTCTCTCTTACCCCCCTTCTCTCTCTCTCTCTCTCTCTCTCTCTCTCACACACACATACACACACACACACACACACACATGCCCCTCCTCTCCCTGTGTTACCTCTCTCTCACACATATACACACACACACCCTTCCCTCTCGGTTCTCTCTTCCCTTCTCTGTTCTCTCTCTCTCTCTCTCTCTCTCTCTCTCCCACATGCCCCTCCTCTCCCTGTGTTCCCTCTCTCTCTCTCTCTCTCACACACACACACACACACACACACACACACACTCCCACATGCCCCTCCTCTCCCTGTGTTCCCTCTCTCTCTCTCTCTCTCTCACACACACACACACACACACACACACACACACACTCCCACATGCCCCTCCTCTCCCTGTGTTCCCTCTCTCTCTCTCTCTCTCTCTCTCTCTCACACACACACACACACACACACACACTCCCACATGCCCCTCCTCTCCCTGTGTTCCCTCTCTCTCTCTCTCTCTCTCTCTCTCTCTCTCACACACACACACACACACACACACACACTCCCACATGCCCCTCCTCTCCCTGTGTTCCCTCTCTCTCTCTCTCTCTCTTTCTCTCTCTCTCTCACACACACACACACACACACACACACACACACACACACACACACTCCCACATGCCCCTCCCTCTCTTTCTCTATTCTTTCTCTCTCTCACACACAAATTCACACTTACATGCCCCTCCCCTCTCTGCTCTCTCTCACACACAAACTCACATGCCACACCCCCTCTGCTCTCTCTCCAGAGATATGGCTGCCATGTTGTCAGGTGGCCCGGTGTGAGAGGGGGCCAGGCTGCAGCCACCCCACAAAGGGGTTTGAAAGGGAACCCCCCCAAGGAACCCCCACCGCAGCAGAGCCCTCAGGTGAGACTGGAACCCAGTAGCTTGTCTGCATTCCGAGGCCCAGAGTCAGAGATACCCCCACCCCAAGACAATAGGCCCCAAAAATCATGTATGCAGCAAAAGGTGGATGGTCATGGCTCCTGTGTGGCAGGGTGGGTGAAGACTAGGAGGGGCCCAGCAATGCCACCAGGCTGCACAGGCTCGGCACTTCCCACAGCCAAGCCCCCGCACCCTCCCCATGCGGGGGCGGTTGCCAAGGAAACCCAGATTCCTAACTCATCTCCAGGCTACCCTGCCCGCCTCCCTTTGGTGACGGAGGAGCCAGGCCTCACCTACCAGGGTCTAGAGTGCGGTCCAGGCTGCAAGCAACGCCAAGTCCCGGTGCCCTTGGGCCGCAGGGTGGGGACTGGGCGGCAGGGCCTGGGATGTGTGCTCAGATCCACCCGCAGCGAGCTGAGCTTCCTGCCTGCCAGGAGCTGAGCTTCCTGCCTGCCAGGTTGGGAGGGGCCCCAAGCCCCAGGTCAGGGGTGTCTCCCTGCACCCAAGGGTCTGAAAGGGTGGGGCCATGGAGAGGGAGGGCAAGTCAGAGGACGAGAAGCAGTGCATGGGTGAAATAGTTTGTTTATTGTGCCAGCCTGGCCGATAGACACATGTGGGATTAATTGAAGGGCAGAGAAATAAATGGCTCAGAGAGCCTCACCTTTCTTGTCTCTTGCTCTTTGATCATCAGACCAGTGTGCAGCTGCCTTGCTTGTTCTGTGGCTCAATTTGCAAGCTACACTACCTGTGGGACACCTAAGCTGTGGACTGTGTCGCTGTAATTTGAGATTCCTTAAGACCTGCTTCACCACACAATTGGAATTTACATCTCTTGAGCTGGGGACTGACTGTTGGTGACCTGCCTTGCTGTTTGCTGCTTGTGCTGGGATAGCCTGAATCTCTCTACAGAGGGCTCCCTGGCGGCCCTCAAGACTTGAAGGACTGCCAATGTCTCACAACTGTCTCACACATTTGAATTGTACTGAGCCATTTGTACTGCTTTATAATTTAACTGTTTATTTCTTGTGTTATCAATCTATCTATCTATATAAATATATATATAATTACTAGCAATCTGTTTTTGTCTCTCTAGAGAACCCTAACACAATGGGCAAGAAACTAGTAGCCTGTTCTGAGTCGAGGGCAACACACACACCCCACACAGACAAACATCACACCCCTCACACAGATGGACACACACACACAGACGGACACACACACACCACACAGACATCATACACACACCCCACACAGACGGACACACACACACACAGACGGACACACACACACCACACAGATGGACACACACACACACACACCACATACAGACCTCACACACCCCACACAGACAAACATCACACACCCCACACAGAAAGACATCGCACACACACACCACACAGATGGACACACACACACAGACGTACACACACACACCAGACACCATACACACACCCCACACAGACGGACACACACACACACAGACGGACACACACACACCACACAGATGGACACACACACACACACACACACACACACGGTGGAAGGGGAGGAGAGGGAGCAGGGGGAGTGGGGCTCAGGTGAACAGAGCAGAAAGAGGAAGGGGAAACTGGTACAGAGAAGTACAGCCCACACGCAGACCCAGGGACAGTGGAAGCCCTCACATCCAGACTTCCAGATTCAGGCAGCGCCTCCCACCCCCACCCCCTCCCTGCACCATGTCTGCCAGGCACCTCAGGCCCCTCCTCCATGGGTTCCAGCAAGACTCCCCCAGCTGAGGGCAGGGCACAGAGTGGCACATCACTGGGGTCAGAGGTCAGGCCCCCTGGTGCCTGAGGCCCAGAACTAAGGTGAGGGAGTGACAGTAAGAACAGGTCCCCCCAAAATAACGATGTATAAATTACCAAGGGCACATGAGGGAGGGGGGAGCGGGGAGGGAGGGGGGAAAAAAAGAGGACCTGATGCAAAGGGCTTAAGTGGAGAGTAAATGCTTTGAGAATGATTGGGGCAGGGAATGTATGGATGTGCTTTATACAATTGATGTATGTATATGTATGGATGGTGATAAGAGTTGTATGAGTCCCTAATAAAATGTAAAACAAGAAAAGAGGAGAAAAAAATGATTAGAGCAAAGACTGTACAGATGTGCTTTATACAATTGATGTATGTATATGTATGAACTGTGATAAGAATTGTATGAGCCCCTAATAAATTGTTAAAATTTAAAAAAAAGAGTTGTATGAGTACCTAATAAAATGTAAAAAAAGAAAAGAAAATGATTAGGGCAAAGAATGTATGGATGTGCTTTATACAATTGATGTATGTATATGTATGGATTGTGATAAAAGTTGTATGAGCCCCTAATAAAACGTTAAATAAAATAAAAAAAGAACAGGTCCCCAGCCCAGCCTCCAGCTGACCCGCCCATCTCTGGGTTCTCAGGAACCTGAAGGGGGCAGAGCAGGGGAGACCTGGGGGAGACCACCTTCTGGGGTCTGGAAAAGGGGGCAAAGCCCCTGCTGGATAATTGTCTGCCAAGGACAGGTAACACAGACAAGAGTCAGACATGGTGAGAAGGGCAGGTCACGGAGGTCGGTGTGGCTCTGTGCGCTGATTCAGACAAGCAGAGATCCCAGAGCAGCTGGAGACGCCCCTGATGGGGGGTCAGGGGAGGTGTCTAGAGAGGCATCAAGCCTGGGGGGGGGCTCTCAACAAGTCACCATGCTAACTGTAATTATTTGAATCATGTGCCTGTACAGGCTCATCTGATCTCCCCCTTATCTGCTGACCCCTCCCCCCAAGGAAAGAAAGAGAGGCATCATGCCCCACCCCCGCATTGCAGTCCAGTCTGGAGGCTCTAGGCACCAAGGTGGGGTGTGGTATCCAGGTGCCTTGTGCATAGGAAGTCAGAAGTCAGAGCCTGACCTCGGGAAGCTCTCTCTCTCTCTGTCATGTCTGGAGGGAGACCCTTGTCCCTCAGCCTCGGCTCTGGGCAGCCACCATGTCTCCCCCCGCCCTGCTCTCGGCTCCTTCCTTTCAGCTCTACCTCAAAAGAGTGCTGGAAACACACCCTGTGCTGAGCCTGCATCATTAACTGAAGCAAGACCATGCGTGGGGTCCGCATTCAATTGGTGGCGCTCCACCATGTCCGTGCCACGTCCCAACACACTGAACCCTTCAAATCAGCCCCCAGGTCTGAAACCAGCTCCACATCCAGAACCCCGCATCGGAACCATCTGAGCCCAGCGGTGGGGACTTGGGTGCATGACCCCCTGCAGTGGGATTGCTCTTCTTCTTCTGTGAGGCCAGAGAACAAGCTCCCAGCTCCCAAAGCCCACCACGAGGCACTTCCGTCACAAGGACACGTGGAAGGAAGGGGACAGTAAGGTCCAGACCCAGCTCCCACCTGCAGGACCTTCTGAGAGAGCCAGCCAGAGGCGGGGACACATCAGCAGCGGTGGCCCAGGTGTGGGAATGCGTGCGGGGACGGGGGCGAGGGAGCAGGGTTCCGTGTGTGACAGCCCTCAGCCACGCACGGGAAGCTAGGAGACTCAGGTCCTCCCCAGGCTGCCTCAGAGGGAAGGCCTGGTGGCCTGCTTCTGCAAACTCATCCACAGACTTGTGAGCACAGTCCTGACCTGAGCCCGTCCCCACCCCGCCGGGCGGGGATGCGCCTGGAGCCCAGATGGACCATGGGATTGGCCGGCTCTGGCCTGCCTGAGGCTCCATTGGCAGCTGACCATCAGCTGCAGATGTGGCCAGAGTGAACCTTCCATTTGCGGCACCTGGGATTCATGTGCCTCCTCTGGCCTGAATCAGCAGGGTCCTCAGGATGCAGGCGGCCAGCCATGTGTTCCCGAGGAGGCCTGGGGGCCTGGGCTGCCTGCTCTGGCAGCGAGCCCACCCCCAGTCAGTTCCAGATGGGTGACTGGCTCCTCACCAGGTCCCATGTGAGGAGGCCAGGTGAGCTCTGTGTCCCCACAGTCACCAAGGTGTACAGCAACACCCCAAGACGAAGACTGTGCCCTGTGCAGGGGGCCTCCCAGGGCAGGCCTGGCTCTCTCTGTATCTCTGGAGGCCAAGGGGGTTGAACCCAGGATAGGGTCCCACAGCTGTCCAGGAGGGCAGGGCAGCATCCCTCATCCTTTGCTGCTGCCTGGGGGCTGCCCTCTACCTGATTCCTCCCTTGACCCCTGTCCACAGCTGGCTCTGCTCCGACCCTGAGTCCAGGTAGCTGCTGCCACGGGTCTGTGTGATTCACTGGGTGTGGGCGGTGGTAGGGGCAGAGTGGTGGGAAGGCCTAGACAGCAGCCCACAAAGAGTCTCAGAAGAGGAAGCCTTGGCCCAGAGGTCTGCTGGCTGAGTGTGGGGTGGGTGCAGGATGGGGAGGGGAACAGGGCTGCCCTTTATGGGGCAGGGACACCAAGCTCGGGGAGGAAGGACAGTGAACCCAGGCAGAGACCAGCAGGACACGGCCAGCCCTGGGGCCACTCAGCCTGCAGCCCTGCTGAGCGTCTGAGGAGGCAGGTGGCTGTGCCCAGTGTCAGGGCAGGAGGCACCAACCCTGGCCTGGCAAAGTGACCATGTCTGTATACCTTTCCTGGGGAAGGGACAGAGGGAACAGTAAGTGCCTTGTGAGGGGTGGGGAGCAGTAAGGCCAGAAGAGGACAGGGTCTCATCTCTGGGCCTCAACTCCTTGTCCCTATACCCTCGAGCTGCCAGGAACCAGTGAAGCTGTTCTAATCAACCACATTTAATTTCCAACTGTGAAGTAAACGTTGACACTGCCACAAGGAGCCCTGGTGGCACCGAGGCCAGCACCTGGCTGCCAACCCAAAGGCACCCACCTGCATTTCCACTGCCAAAGGGCCTGCAGTCTGCTCCCAGAAAGACAACAGCCTACAGTCCTCAGGGGCAGCTGCCCTCTCACCTGGGAGTCCCCAAGATGGTGCTGACAGCACCCTTAGCAGGGGGTTCTCACCGAAAGCCCAGGTGGGCTGGTACTTTACCTCTGGGTCTCAGCAAAGCTGGGGTCTGCTGCAGCCTCCGGGCCCAGTGAAGGGCTGACTGAAGCTGGCAGCTTTGGAAAGTGTCCCCCGCACCAGACAACCCTCGCCTCCTCCCCTGCTGTTATCACCAGAACACCAGGCAGGTTCTGGCAGTCCCCAGCCAGCCAATGGGAGCGGAGCTGAACCCTGCTTGGGGCTACTATCCAGCACCCCCACCCTCAGCACAAGACCTTCCGGGGAACCCCCACTCTCCACAGCTTTCTGCCTGCCCCCAGTGGTCAGGGCTCTGGTGGGGGTGCCCTAGGGAAAGAGCTGGGGGCCACTCCCATTCCCTGGGGTGCCCAGCAGCCGCTCACACTACACACTGCTCAGGGAGGACCCCGAGGCCCCACCCACAGTGCATTCCCCATACTTCCCCTCTGGGCAAACCCCTGAAACCCCGCTTTCCTATCCTTGAAATAGGCCTTGGGGCTAAGTGCTGGTGGGGAATTCTGGATGCTGTGGAGCCCTGCCTACCAGGATTCAGGTTGGGGGTCAGGGGTGGGGCAGCCCTCACTGGGAGCTGCTGCTGAGCAGACTGGGCCCCTGCTGAGCCAGAGGATGGAGGAGGGGACAGTTCTCATGCGTTTATTTGAGATACACTTAGAAACTGTGGGCATCTATTCCTGGGCACCTCATGGTACTGTTGTAGACAATCCCCTGAGGGCTTTTACGGAGGGGGGGGGGCTCCTTCCTTCTGAAGGACCTCAGGTACCTGGATGCTCACCCAGGTCAGTGGCTCCTGGACCCTCTCTGTTTAATGAGGCCAGTGGGGGATTCGTCCCCCAGGACAGGGCACTGCATGGACCCACACTGCTGAGGCCCAGAGAAGGCCCCACCCAGATTCCACCCAAACCAAGGGCGGGCTGGTAGGGATAGCACAGGTGGACAGGACGCTCCAAGGACAGCCACAATGACGTTCCCTTCCCCTCCAGAGCCCCTGAGGCCCTGGAGGGAAGCACCGCCCCTGCCTCTGGCCTGATGCCTGAGCTGGGAGGCAGCTGGAGGGCCATTGTTTGAGACTGAAGCTGGCCCCCAGGGAAGCTGTCTCCCCAGCCCAGCGATGCCCTTCGCCCCACTTCCCACAGAACCAGAGCCCCCAGTGAGAACCCACAGCCACAGCTGGTGCTCCCCAGGATGAAGGCGCCTACTGCTGCCCTGCTGGCCCTACTGCTGCTGCTGGCCCGGGAGCCAGGTGTGTGTGGGGGGGAGGGAGGGAGCACAGCATGAGGTCAAAGGCCATCGGTGGGGCCCCCAGCCTCAGGGCAAGCCATGGCTGGGGAGAAAGCAGGGAAGAGCTGGGCTGGAAGCTATGCCATCTGATCCCCCACCAGATACAGGGGCACAAGTTCCACAACCAGGCGCCTGTAGCCCTGGGCTCAGCCTGCCATTCTGTGAGGATTTGGGGGTTCCCCTGCCTCTTCTGGCCTCAGTTTCCCCTTCTGTAAAGTGGGAAGGTGGGGTGAGGAGCTGCTGTGGGGGCCACGCTCAAGCAGCAGGTCTGTGGGCACAAAGATAGCAGGTTGTGGGGTGTGTGCGTACAGACCGTGAGGAGGTGGGAGAGGGCAGAGGGATTGGAAGAGCAATGCTGGAGAGTACAGAGGTGGTGGATGTAGGAGAGCTAGTGAGAGGGCAACACTGAGACACTGAATGGAGACAAGAACGTGAGGATAAGAGCGGCTTTACTAGGGCAGGGAAAGAGCTCCCAGGAGGGAAGGGAGAGCAGAGAGAGGAACAGGAGCATCTTGAGCCCCTGGGAGGCTCCGAGACCCAATGAGTTGGGTCAGAGAAATGGCAGCTTGTCGGTGAGGCGGTGGGAGATACAGAGGACTTGAGCTAGGGAGGTGTACGTTAACAAGAAGGGAGATTTTTTGCTGCCGCTGCAGGACCTTGAGTCAGGATGCCATGCGTGTGAAGTGCCTTTGTTGTTTGCCAGCATACTCCCTGGAGTGCTGGGACAGGGGCTGCCCAACCCTGGTCTAGAGAGATAAGCTCCTTGGAATGTTGGGGCAGAAGATGCAGACTTCAATAGGTCATTTATCTTCCTGAGAGGCTGCAAATGGGGGCCTTGAAGTTCTAGCCTCCTGAGGAGCCAGAGAGGAGATGGGGGCTGGGTAGTCCGGACCGGCCCAAACAGCTAGGAGGTGGGGGCAGTGGGAGAGGACAGAGCCCTGGGTGGACCAAGGTGAGGCCCAGCCTGTGTCTGAGAAGCCAAGGGTCACAGGTGTCCATTGCCGCCAGGGAGGGGGCAGGCTCAGCTGGAGGAGGAGGAGGAGGAAGAGAACCCAGGGCTGGAGGGCTACGAGGACGAGGACTATGATGAAGAGGAGACCAACCTGGCCCCTGGGGGCACCGGAGGCAGAGGTGACACCCCACCCCGTCAAGAGCTAGCGCCCAAGGGCCCCTTCACCTCCCAGAGGGTTGGGAGGGTGCTGACCCCAGACAGTGCCCCCCCCCCCCGCCCCACCAAGCAGAGGGTCTGGGGAAGGGGTTGTGCTCCAAGAGCAGTGCGATGACATGTAGGCAGCAGAGGATGGGTGCCGGGAGACTGCGCGTTGTGGGGACACTGCCACCCCCCTCCCAGCCCCGCCCCTGCCGCGCTCTGGCTGAGGGCTTGGATTGGCTTCCACAGGCCATAGAGGAATGGGGAGGGTGGGCTTGATGAGCGAACGTCCCCCTGCCCCTCCCCAGACAGCCACCCCTAGAGTGCCCGTGGCCCCCTGTAGGGAAACCCAGGCCCTTCTGCTACCCCCTACCCTGCCAGTGCAGACAAGGCCCAACAATGCCTGGACCCAGGCCCTGGGCCGCGCCAGCTCAGAGCAGTGGGCCTCGAGGACTGAGCCCATCGCCCACCCCCAGCCCAGTTACAGTGCTACTCCTGTGAGACCCTGCACCCCGGCGAGAGCTGCGACCAGCTGCAGAGGTGCTTCCCTAGCCAGACCTTCTGCAAGACCATGGTCTCTCACAGCGAGACTGGTGAGTGGGAGCCGCGAGGGGCGGGGCCGAGGCGGAGCCCCGCCCCCACCACTCTTGCCCCTCCTCCAACCCACCTCACCACACCCCCGCCGGCCTCGGCCCTCCTCCACCAACACCCCCTCTCTGTTTCAGGGTACCTGACCACCTTCTCCGCGTGGTGCACGGACACCTGTGATTCTTTCACCAAGACCGTGGAGGGGACGCAGCTGGCCGTGTCCTGTTGCCAGTCCAGCCTGTGCAACCAGCCGCCCTGGCAGAGTCCTAAAGGTCAGGCACCGCCTGGCAGCGTGGCCCGAGGCCCCCAAGGCCCAGCCCGAGGCGGCCTGCCAGGGAGCAGGGCTGCGGGCTCCAGAGGGAGCCCCCCAGCTGTGGGCGCAGCCCTCCTGCTCACCCTCCTGGCTCCCTGGCCTGCCTTGGAACTCTGAAAGCAAACCATGCCCCACCCCTCCCCTAACCCTCCCAGGGCCCTTCCCCCTCCCCCCCTACTGGGTTTCGGATAATAAACTTGGGTCTCCTTGAGTGCTTGGGCCCACTGGCCAGTCTGTCGCTGTGCCCCTGACACACTTCAGGCCCTCCTCACTGTCCTGGAGGCTAGGTACCCAGCACTGAAATTGCTCCCTCCACCCACTGTCCCCTTCCCAGAGGGGGGAAGGCCATTGGAGGAGTGGAGGCGCCGAGAGGGGGAGGCTGAGAGTGGGGGGCTGAATGAGGAGTGCAGTGAAACCCCAGCAGTGGGAAGGGCGAGGCACCCCCATGGGACAGGGGAACAAGCTTCCTGAGGGAATCCAGGCCACTTGGGACTTCCGTGCCCCGCAGTGTCACACACGCACATAGTTGGCAGCCACAGGCTTACACTCCCCCACGCATATAGTAGGCATGTGCACCACCCCTATGGGAATACAGCTAGTGCAGGCTGCCTGGATTCGGACTGGACACGCCTTTCCCACAAGCTCCCTGATGTGGGGGAGACTATCAAGGTCAGCACCCCAAGTCTGATCACCCACACACACAGCACTGCTCAAGAGCAGACTTAACAGAGTGTGGACTGGACGTGCTGGCCACCCACAGGGGCGCTCACCAAACTCTCCTGTCAGACACCTGCTTGGCCCTGCCCAGGTCTGGGGGGAACAGACCCTGCACGCTGCCTCCAAGGTGGTCCCACGCCACCTCTGACTCCTGGAAGACCCCTGAGCAGAAGACACCTTGACCGAGGCCATGGCGGCAGGGCGTGTGGCACAGGGTGGCCAGGACAGCAGGCTGGTCTTGCCCACTCCTGCCTCCCCAGCACTGCCTCTTCTGCAAGCAGGGAGCCTGCTGGCCACTGGGTTTCCCATTCCACAGGGGGGCAAGGAGCAGAGGGCTATTCCCTTAGGCTCCAGCTTGCCCCAGGGCATGAGGGGCCATTTGTGGGCTCAGAGAAGCCCATCTGTGGGTACCCCTCGCCCCACAGCTGGCTGGCTGGCAGCAACACATGCTCTGGGTGGGAGAGCATGCCACATGGAGCTACGTGCGGTGCTCTGCCCAGGAAACCCCCCCCACCCCGGTCCACCTGACCAAGCCCAAACAAGACCCCAGGGCTCACCGCGCCTCTTGAGGGCCACACGGCCTCAGTACCCACCCTGGGCATCCTACCAACTACAGTGACCTTTGCAGCATGGCACGTTGAAGTGGACAGGGGCCCCATGAGGTCTGTGCTGTGCAGGGCAGGCGGTGCTGGATCCAATGGGGCAGGGCCACTCACCTGCTCACCCACTTTGGTCACTGCCAAGACCTTCCTGCTCAAAGGATGGCCAAGTTACGGAGGCCCTCCAGCAGGCCACCGCCTCCTGGGCCAGGAGGTTTCAGAGAGTGTGTCCATCCTGTGGGCTCCCTCCTGCTGCAGCAGTAGCCACCCTGGGAGACTGAGATGGGCCCTGGGACCATGTCAGTGCTCGCTCTGCTGGAAGCTCTGGGGACACCATGCTCACACCCAGAGTCCATCTCCCAGGCCCGTCCCCCTCCCTGCCTCTGTCCTCACAAGGCCCTTGGTGGTCAAGTGTCCCCTCACTCCTGCAAGGACCATGTGGCTGCATTTAGTGCCACCTGGCTACACCAGTCATTACCCTTCTACAAGCCGTGTCATGTGCAAGCACCCACACCTCTGTGAGGGACCGTGCCCTCCAGCCACAGAGCCAACACCTGCTGGGCCTGGCTGGCTGCTGGGAGCCATGGTCCACTGGCCAGGGAAACACACACACACATTCATACACACAGACACACATTCACATGCACTCACACACACGCAATTCACACACATGCACTCACACACACTAACACACATTCACACACTCTGACATACACATGCAGGTCACGCACACACATTCACACGCTCTCACACATTCACATACATACATCACACTCACACAGTCATACATACACACTCACAAACATTCACACGCACATACATTGCAGTGCTGCAATGTGACTGTGAAGGGCTCACGGAGTGGGGTGTGGAGCGGGACAGAGACTGGGATGAGTGGGTCTGGAATGGGGGGACAGGGGAGGGTAGAGGGGGACTGGGATGAGTGGGGTCTGGAATGGGGGGACAAGGGGAGGGTAGAGGGGGACTGGGATGAGTGGGGTCTAGAATGGGGGGACAAGGGGAGGGTAGAGGGGGACTGGGATGAGTGAGTCTGGAATGGGGGGACAAGGGGCGGGTAGAGGGGGACTGGGATGAGTGGGGTCTGGAATGGAGGGACAAGGGGGACTGGGATGAGTGGGTCTGGAATGGGGAGACAGGGGAGGGTAGAGGGGCACTGGGACAAGTGGGGTCTGGGATGGAGGGAGGTAGAGGGGGACTGGGATGAGTGAGGTCTGGAATGGGGGGACAAGGGGAGGGTAGAGGGAGACTGGGATGAGTGAGATCTGGAATGGGGGGACAAGGGGAGGGTAGAGGGGGACTGGGATGAGTGGGGTCTGGAATGGAGGGACAAGGGGAGGGCAGAAGGAGCTGATGAGGTCCAGAATTGCCTGGAATCCTCCCATCTCAGAAGATGGGGAGAGAGGGAGGTGGGCAGGGCCAGAAATGGTCCTTGGGGTTTGGGTAGGTTCTGGTGGGGCAGGTGTGGTGTGGGTCCGGGTAATTGTGAGGTTGGCAGGACCCGCTCCACGCCCTGAATTGACGTCCTGAATTGCCAGGACGAGGAGGGGTATCGGGGTGCCCCATGCATAGGAAGCTCATTCCAAACAGCTGGCCGCTGCCTGCGCACCTACAGTCCCCTGGCTGCGAAGACAGGCAGACCCTGGGTACAAAAGCCCCCTTCCAATTGTCTCCTTGTTGCAGTGAGCCTCCTGGGGTCTCCCCCTGGCTCAGGGTGCCCCCAAACACCAGGGCACAAACACTCCAGGCTGGCCTGAGCCATCCCCAGCAGCGCTCCACGGGCTTCTTGCGGGCTGATTTCAGAAGCAGGTCGCTGGGCTGTCCTCCCTAGTCTCGGTCTGGATGTACCTTCACAGACTGGTAGTTACTGCCCCAGGTACCCCTCCGGGCCTGGAGCCCCGGTCTTCTGCATGAGGTGATGTTTACCACCCAGCCAGAAAGACACCCATTCCAGCGTGGCCAGCTCACACTCCCTGGCCTCCGACGACCCAGGGTGGGGGTCCCCAGCATGCAGCAAGCAAGGAGGGCATCAGTGTCCTGAAACCCAACTTACAGAGACAGCATTGTCCTCCGGGGGTGGCCCAGGGCCAGTGGTGCATGGTTGTGGTGTGTGGGTCGTGATGATTCAGTGGCCCCTCACAGGGACAGCAGGAGAAATGCACCCAGGTGGGGATGAGGCTGGGGTGTCCCTAAATGGAACACATATGGCCAGCCAGGGTTCTGAGGCCGGCAGCCTGCTCAAGGAGACCAGACCGGAGCCTTGACTGGCATTGCCCCCTCAGGCCCCCGCTCAACTGCAGAGAATTCGGGGCTCAGAAAGCCTTCAGTGGGAGTGGGAGCGCCGGGGCCCTGAAGGGCCATCCTCTGGCTGTGGGTTGGGGGGCAGAGGAGGGGGAGGTGTCCAGTGTCCCCCTCGAAGGCTAAGTGTGTTGTGCTGAAGGAGCTCTGATGGCACAGAGCCTATGACCTGGGCTGCTAACTGCAAGGTCGGCAGTTTGAGACCACAGTGGCACTTTGGGAGGAAGACGTGGCTTTCTACTCCCATCAAGAGTCACAGGCTTGGAAACTCACAGGGGAGTCTGACCCTGGTCCGAAGGGACGCTGTGAGTCAGCATCGACCGGATGGGAGCGAGATGCTTTTGAGTTGCAGTTAGACCACTGTATCCACGACTCCACTTCTGTGGCTTGCAGGGCTCAGTGTGTGGAGTTGGACCACGGGGCAAAGCAGGGCTGGGGGCTCTGCACTGTGACCAGCCCAGCGGGCCCTGGGGAGCCCTGTGTATGGACCAGTTTAGCCTCCTCTTCTGCGGCACTCAGTCTCGGGTCCCATGGGCCTCCTCACCTGGTCAGTCACCCTGAGTTCAGGCGTGGCACGCAGCCCTTCTGCCTGCTACGATGCGGCGGGGCGGGGGCCTGCTGACCCCCTTGAGCAGGTCTCAGTGCACCCAGCGGTGGGTCTGTGTGTGGCCCTCCCCACTCCCCGCGCTGGGCCCCAGCTCCGTGTCTGCAGGTTGCTGCATTCTTGTGCACCGCCGGCAGGTGTGACCTCATGGCACCCTGCGCACCATGCCTGCCTCTGCTCAGCAAAGCCTGAGGGCCTGGGGTTGAGCTGCCCACCCCTCCTGGGCCGCGGGCCGCGGGCCCTAAACCTGCATCACCAACTGTCTTTGGGGAGACCCCCCCTCACTCCCACACTCTTCCTCTGAATGTCAGGGTCCCGCTTCGCAGGCTGTTGAACTTTGACCTCGGGAAGTAGGTGTCCACTCAGCTGGGACAAACATCCTATTTCCGTCTCAGCTCTTCGCTGGGAGGTTGGTTTTCTTTCCGGGGCTGTTTCCTCAGTCCATGGGAGCAGCTTGCTGGCCACCGGTCACTTCCTCGTCGTCCCCCTGGTCAGTGCAGAGGGCTGCCCTTTCCTGCTGCTGGTCGTCTCCTTTCTCTCACAAAACAAAACCTGCTTCTGGCCCTTTCCTGTGCTCTGCTGATGTCACTGCCATGTGGGCGTACGGAGGGGTCCCCCACTGAGGCCAGCAGGCTGCCCAAGGCTCGACCGCAGTCTTCAGAGCCCAGAGCCTGGGCCTCATCTGTCGTTGGGATCCTGCTTCACATTAACCAAACTCATACAAGTCCAAAACATAGCCTCCCAAAAGGCCAGGGTGGCCTCCCGGTGGGAAGCTCACTTTCTAAATGGCTGCAGGAATCAAGGCCAAGGCCACACCTCTGTTCCCAGGTGAACTGGACCATGCAGCTGTGGAGCCAGCGGGCTCAAGAGCAGAGGATGGGAGTCCTCTCAGAAGGCCTGGCCCAGTGCCATGGCCTCTGCTGCATCGATATCATCAGTCAAGGCAGAGCCAAGGGGTGACTGTGGGCACACCTTCAATTTGCTCACCTTCAAGTTCAAGTGGAAGACAACTAAAGCCTGTCTACAAGCACCGAAATATGGCCTTGAAGACTCCCCCCAGGATCCAAGACCCCTGTAAGGAGTGGCTTGGTTTTCCAGGTCTGGCTCCTGACACTCCAGTTGCCCGATGGCGTCGACGTCCAAGGAGGAGCAGATTGCTCCCTATGGACTCCTTTTCAAGGAGGGGATAACAGTGGCCAAGAAGGATGTCCCACAGGCCAAAGCACCCGAACTGGCAGGCAAGAGCATGCCCAACCTTCCCGTCATGTGGACAGTGCAGGCGCATGCAGAGCCTGCGTCCCCCGATTATCTTTGGGGAGAGTCACGAGACTATGTAAAGAAACATTTCTACCAGTCCCTTACCACCAGGGGGTGCAGTACCTCCTGGATGCGCCCCCGAAATTGTGCCTGCTCCCCTGCGCCGTAGTCGCCCCTAGACCAGCAGGCCATGATCGGGAGGGTTTTCAACCAGCGTGGCAAACAGGAGGGGACACCCACAGAGACGCTTGCAGACGGAGTGCTGAGCCCCTGGCGCTTGGTGCCAACAGGAATGTCCAGGCCGGGGCCGCGGCCACAGGGGGACTACAGTCTCGGCAGAGGTGGCTTAGCCATGAGTCAGTCAACCACCCCGGTAAAGTCGGAGCAAATGCGTCTATTGAATAAACCAGCAACCAGACAAGAAAATGAGAAAAGAACAGATTTGACTCACGAAACACAAAGGACTGAGGACCAGAGGAGTAGCGAGTGGACATTGGGACAGTCCAGCTCTGTGCCACCGAGCTGAGGGCAGCCACCGCGACCCTGCAGGACAGGGGGGGAATGGCCCCCGCGGGTTTCTGAGACTGTCATGCTTTACAGGAGGAGAGAGCCCCGTCTGCCCCCTCCAGACACGCTCTCTCTACACGCAGAGAATGAAGGTCACGGAAAAGCAAGTGGGGAAAGACCCGCATGGATGCCAAGAGAGACTTGGACACGTGCTCAGAACGAAGTCGCCGATGAAGGGGTGAGTCGAGGATCTGAGCAGCCGATCCCAAAGGCTGGCTCCAAAGGAGAGGTGCAAAGACCTGCGGTCAGACCCCTGGCAGCTCTCAAGCTGAGAGAGCTGAAGAGGGCACTTCAACTTCCCCTTGAGAGATCCCAGCAGCAAAAAGAGGAACAGAGCAGGAGGCATGAAGAGAAGATAGAAGAATGCTGCACCAGGAAGCAAGCCACGGCTCGTGTCCGTGGTTGCCGCACCGTGCAGAGGAGGAGAATCTCCTTCCCAGACACTGGCTGCCAGCAGCTCACTGCCGTGGACGATGAGCCCAAGCCTCACACCCCTTCTGAGAAGGCCAAGAGAACGAAGGAGTCAAAGACGCACATTAAGAGCAGAATGCCAGGGACGGAGGCTGGCCTCTCAGAGAGCTTCTACCTCCGAGGCTGAAGCCAGTCAAAAATAAAATAGATTTCTAAGAGCCTCGAATAAACAAGCTCATCGATTAAAAAGGAAAGGAAGAAAGAATTGGTTGACCTCCACCTACTTCAAGAGGTAGCATGTGATCAAGAACCACAGGGGCTGAAGGAAGATGGGCAGGCTTCAGGAAGTCATTGCCCCCAAGTGGTGACCACCAAGTGAGCGGCTGCAGTGAACAGATGGGAAGCTGGAAGGGCTTACTCATCGGTGCCAGGGAATTTGAAAGACCATTACCTGGTCAACCGGCTGGCAGAGATCCATAGTCATGCCCCTTCAAAAAAAAAAAAAGTGACCCATGGAGTGGAGAAATTATCAAACAATATTAACATCACATGCAAGCAAAATTTGGCTGAAGATGATTCAACATCAGCTGTGACCATACACCATCAGGGAGCTGCCAGACATTCGAGCCAGATTCAGAAGACAACACAGTGCTGATCTTGGGTCTTGGGAGAAAGCAGAGGGTAAATGGTGGTTGCCTGCCTTGTACTGGCTGCACAAAGGCATTCCACTGTGAGAACCACAGCACATTGGGGCTCTCAGTGTGGCGAGTGGGGGTTCCAGTCACTGAATGGTGCTCCTGCAGAGCTGTACAAGGATCCTACCTGGGGCAGTGGTGCGAGGAGAGTAAGGGGTTGGGGAAGGTGAGGGGCTGGGTTGCATCCTCTCACCATGCAAGTCATCTGAGAAGCTGGAGGATAAGAAGAAGAATGTGGCATCAGGATGGGAGGGAAGGCTCTTCCACAACCTGTGGCTGGCGGACACCACAACCGTGCTCGCTGAATGTGAAGAGGACTCCAGCACTCACTGCTGGAGATCCAAGACGAGGGCCTTCGACACAGCTTACAGCTGAACATACAGACAATGAGACGCTCACAACTGGGCCCATAAATTGCCCTACGGAATTTGGAGAGAGATTGAAGCAGTTGAGGATTTCGTTCCACCTGGGTCAAAGTCGACACCTGCAAACGCAGCCATTAAAAAACCCAATGATGTATCATGGCCTTGGGCAAAGGTCTCTTTGAATGCCAAGAAGCAAAAGTGTCACTTTGATGTCTAAGGTATGCCAGACCCAAGAGTGCCCTCGGGAGAAAAGAGGGGACTCAGGGCTCTGTTGTCCCCAGGCCAGGGGTGCAGAGCTGGGGGTCTTGGGTGGCCCCTTAGATGGAGACTGCCGGAGACGGGGACTGGGCACAGGCCTGGGGGGCAGTGGCGTCACTAGGAAGTTGCAGGGGGTGCAGACAGCACCAGGTCATCCTATCAATCTCATAGTCCATAAATGATTGAGCATTGTTCTACCAGAAATGGCTTATTTTAATGAAAATGTCCCTACAGCTCCTTATGGCAAGAAACTTTATTTTTCCATAGCCAGTTTATAAGTGTCATGATAGCCTACAAGGCCGATACCAACTCGATACCATTTTACACTCTGAATCTTCTAATGACGTGCGAGGGGAGGGGGGGGGCTGTCATTATACCCAATCACAAGGCGTCCTGGAATCACGCTGTTCGGTGCGCACATGCGCAGTCGTCTTCGTAGCTGTGGGTGTGTCCATAGCAGCTGATCTTGCCAACACTGGCAGTGTCTTAGTTACAAAATTGTGGTAAAGTCGGGTTTGTGACACTTTAAAGTGTTGAAAAGTAAGGATGTTGAGGACAGAGGTGCGCCACACTCAAGCCATGGACTTTTCCATTTCTTCACGTGCAGGTGGAAGTTGGACTCCGAGGAAGAAGAATCGACGCACTGAATGGTGGTGCTGGCGGAGAATACTGAACGTGCGCGCTCTGCTAGAAGGACAAGCAGTCTGTCTGGAAGAATTACGGCCAGAGCTCCTGACCGCAAAGATGGGCACGTTGTCGGGGGAGTGCAGTCCCTGAAGGAGGCTCTCGCGCTTGGTAAAGCGGAGGAAGGCCCTCAAGGAGATGGGCTGGCACGGTGGAGCATCGGTGACTCGGGCTTGGGACAAGTGCCAGGATTGCGCAGAACTGGGCCGTGTTTCCTTCCTTGTGCATCAGGTCGCCGCAGATTCGAAGCACCTCACAACAGGCTTGGTGAACCTACGTCGATACCTTCTTTGAGGAAGGAGGCGCGATTACCACGAAGGAATCGGCGTGGTCTGGCAGGGAAGGAGACCCTGGGCGGGCTGGCTGACACCTGCCCACGCGAGGATGCCATGCTGCGCCTCGGAGTCGGCCGGCCGGGAGCCGGCGAGGGCCGCGGTCCTCCGAGGCCTAGAGCGCCCGAGAGCAGCCGGAAGTGCGCCGCGCGCGCCCGGGGGCCGGCGGCCGGCGGGGTCCAGGCACTCCCTGCGGGTGCACGGTGGCCGCCTCCGGGCTCCGAAGGTGAGTGGGGGCCGGCGGCGGCTCCGGGCGCCTCGGTTTGCGTCCGTCCCGAGTCCCCGCGGCCGCCCTCGCCGTGATCTCGGACTCCAGAGGAGGGACCTTGTCTCGGGAGCCGCTCCATCTTGCAGCCGTCCGCGCCCCGGCCCGTCACGATCCCGACCTTGAGGTTCCGTCCGCGGGGTCCCGCGGCCAGCCTCGCTAGCACCGGGGGTTCGTCGACACCCCTACTTTGCAGATGGGAAGCAGGCTCAGAGGGGGGCTGCCTGCAACGCCTCCCTCCCCCGCGCCCTGCGATGGAGCCCCTCCATGGAACAGGGCTGAGGAGTGTGTGCCCCGCCCCTGCGAGCTGAAGGGGCGTCCACCCTGAGGCCCCGCCCCCGGGGCCGGCCTGAGTCCCTAGTTAGTCAACTAACTGGTGACCTAGAGGCCTGGGGATCTTCAGCCCTCCCCTCGTGCACCGGTCAGGCTGCGGTTTTTCCTTCTTCAAGGGACGATCACACACACACTTCAGCTCAATGTGAAAGGAAAGCACGCTTCTCACGGTACACTTGGCTGGTGGCGCCATGGGTTTATCACTATGCCAATGGCTCACTGGAAGACCCGGGGTCCAGCAGCTTGCAGGGAGGAAACTGGCTGGCTGCTTAGGCCAGGACTGACCACCTGCCCCCGCAGCCCTTAGGAGGCAGCTCTGCTCTGCCCAGCAGGGTCAGCCACTGGGAGTCGGAAGGACCATGGCAGAGGGTTTGATTTGAATTTTGGCTTCTGGCCCCAAAGGAGCCCGAGGCTGCGTGTGACACAGGGGAGGCGCTGGGGGCTGCCTGGTCCAGGCAGGGTCTTTGCCTCTGGAGCAGCCCCTCTGCTCTGGAAAGCTGCCTGGCCCCACTCTCCTGCTGCTCACACCCCTGTCCCAGCTGTAGTGGACTGGGCGGGGTTGTGACTCCCAAAGTCTCATTCTTCACCACAGCCACTGCTAAGTCACAGGAGAGCCAGTCCGCCCACCTGACACTGGGAGCAGACGCCCCGCCCCCATCCTGCTCCTGTTCTATCTCCCCAGGTGCCAGGTGTCAACCTCTTCTGGAGACTTTGGGAGGATGGCGGCCTGCGCTGCCCCACTCGCTGTCAGACCCTCTTCACCGCAGACACTCAGAGTCTGCCACAGCCCCGGGAGCCGGCTTCACCTCCACGACCAACACGGTACTCAACTGTGACTGTGCCCGCCCTCACCCCTGCCCCGTGCTTCACCCTGGGAGCAAGTCATCCCCTCCTGGAGTCTCTCCAGGGTGCATGTGACTGGTTCTGTCCAAGACCCATGGGCTTGCACAAGCACCACGCCCGCCCTTGACACCCTGTCACCTGGCAGGGTCTGGGGGGAGTGGCTTGGTGGTACCCGAGCTGCTTACTCACAGAACCTTTGTGCTGTGGCCACAAGGCCCCCGCTGGGCGTCCTCACCTTCTTGCTTCCCTACCACCCCAAGCCTTCACTGGACCGGGAAGAAGAAGGTGAGTGTGGACCGGTTGGCAGGCCCACTGAGGGGCCAAAGGAGTGGCCTGGCCTCACCCAGGAGAAGCCAGGGGCCAGCAGGGCTCCTCATGATGCTGGTCACCCATCTCCCTGGACCCAGAGCACCCCGTCTGCACAGGCTAGGGCTCGGCTGGCCTTCTGGCTGAGAGTTGCTGCCTTGCGGCCCAGCCAGAGACCCAGACCCGAGGGAGAGGAGGCTGGTGATGTAGATGGACACGTGGGTGAGCGGGCGGGGAGGCCAGCCTCAGCACTGGCCGTGAGCAAGGCAGGAAACCCTCCCTGAGCAGCGAGCTGTTTGGGCCTGAGGGGGTGCTCTGAGGAGGCTGAGCCAGGTGGGCAGGGTCACCTGTCATGGACATTAGGGAAGCTGCAGTGGGTGGCGGGTGGGGTCAGGTGGACCTTGTGAGTCCAGGGCTGGTTTCATGGGCAGGAGGGGGATGGATAGCACCTGGTTGGGACACAGGCATAGCTTTCTCCTGGCTTAGGCACTGCCATCTTCAACGCTGAGGTGACGGCCAAGCCCCATCCAGAGCAGGACCTATCGCACCTGGGTCCACAGGACAACCTCCAGGCAGAGAGCAGGAGGGACGCCTGCTGGCCAGGTGAGTGGGGAGACCCCCTTGCATGCCAGGCACCCTACTGCCCCCTCCACTAGGCACTCGTCCCCCTGACTCCACCCCCTAGGGGCTCCTGAATGCCCATATGAAGACATGGCCACCCCTCTCCCCAGGGCACACTATTGGTGTGGCTGACAGCCACGTGCCCAGGTGCCAGCGGCTACTCCCTTCCTCACTGCAGATCCAGAGCTGAGGCCCCAGAAACCATGCCTTCCTGAGGGGGGCGTGGGCCAGGATATGGGGGTGCTGAGGACCCTGCCCAGGCGATCCATGTGTGGGGACAGCTGTGGGCCTGAGGCCAGTCTGGAACCACCAGATACTGCACGGTGCATGCAGAAGAGGGACACGTGGTGCCTGGCGCTCTTGCAGCAGGGGACCCTGGGGACCACCCCAGAGCTGACCGAGCTGGGCAGTAGCTACGGCCGCCGCCGGGGCACAGCCCTTGGGGGCCGACCAGCTGGTCCGCTGGGCGGGCAGCCGCACCCCTGCGAGACCTGCGGCAAGACCTTCAAGTACCATTCGCTGCTGCTGAAGCACCGCCACGAGCACACGGGCGAGAAGCCGTACACGTGCCGCGAGTGCGGCAAGGCCTTTCGTGGCTGGTCGGGCTTCATCCAGCACCCCCGTGTGCACACGGGCGAGAAGCCCTACGAGTGTGTCGAGTGTGGCCGCGCCTTCTGCCACAGCTCTCACTTCACGCAGCACCTGCGCGTGCACAACGGGGAGAAGCCCTACGAGTGTGGCGAGTGTGGCCAGGCCTTCAGCCAGAGCTCCGACCTGGTGCGGCACCAGCGGCTGCACACGGGCGAGAAGCCGTACTCGTGCGGCCAGTGCGGCAAGGCCTTCGTCTGGAGCTCCGTGCTCGCAGAGCACCAGCGCATCCACACGGGCGAGAAGCCCTTCGCCTGTGCCCAGTGCGGCAAGGCCTTCCGCAGCCGCTCGCACTTCTTTCGCCACCTGCGGACCCACACGGGCGAGAGGCCCTTTGCTTGCGGCCAGTGCGGCAAGGCCTTTGGCCAGAGTTCGCAGCTCATCCAGCACCAGCGGGTCCACTTCCGGGAGTAGGTCAGCTGGCTCTGGCCAGGGCCAGGGCTGGCGGCCACCCTCTGCCTGCCCAGTGTCTCCAATAAAGCCTGTCTGGTTGTTGGAGGGTGCTGGCTGCTGGCCTTACAGGAGAGGCGTGGCAGGGCCTTAGGGAGGGACCTGCTGGTCTCACAGGCCCTCATAGCCTGGACACCCACAGCTGCCAGGTACACTTCCCGCCTGGTCTGGCCTGGAAGCACTGGTGAGCCAGATGACCTGAGACACAGGGCTCTGGAGCACTCTACCGGGGTACCCTGCCAGTTCACTGTTCCCCCTCCTTTGAATGTCCTGGACAGATTTGGGGCCCCTCAGCTTGCCAAGTTCAAGGCTGCAAGCCCACAAACCTTGCCACCTCATCCCCATGCCTTGAACCTGTCTGGAGCTGGGTCCTGCATAGGGCCAAGAGGTAGGCCTCACATTCAGGCTGCGTGCCCCAGGCTGGGCTCATCTGTAGAGTCCGACATGTCCCCGAGGTGGAGGTGTCAGGCCTTATCCTCAGTGGGGTCACCCACCTGCCCTCCGGGGCCTACCCCCAGCACTTCCCTTCCTCCCTCTGTCCCCAACTGGGCACTGCATTGGCCTCTTACCAGTGCCTGACAAACGGCCAGACACCAGCCACCTCCCCAGACCCAAGCTGAGGGGCACCAAGTGGAGTAGCCAGAATGCTCTGTGCCCAAACTACTGGTCCACCTGAGCAAGTGACCTAACCTCTCTGTGCCCTATTGCCCACAGTACAGCCACAAGCATGCTCCTCTCAGGAAGCGTGGGGATGTGAGCTTGGGCGGCAGCTGTGCTGAATGCTGGGAGAACCGGGTAGGGACCCTGCCCATCACCATCGGGTAAGTCAGAGAAGATCTACTACCGACAGGACCCTTGATCTGGCCCAGGCTTACTGCGTGGAGGACGGCTGGTTTTCTAAGTGACAGGAGCATTGCAAGAAGATGGAGATGGCATGTAACAGAGTTGGCACTTCCTGTGGGACCCCATGGGCTGGTCACAGGTGGAGGGCCTGGCTCCACATGCTTGCTGCCACCTCTAACCCCAGAAGCTAGAGCATGCCATCCTCGCCTGCTGGCCACAGGGCAGGACCAGCTCTCAGAGACTTTGAAATTATAACAGCCAACTAGACTGACCTGTAAGTGGTCCCCTGGAAGGGCAGGCCTGCCATCCCTCAGCTTTTCCTAGACCCTGTCAATTCTGCCAGTGATGGCCGCTGCATGCTCACTGGTCACCCAGGCTCAGGCTGTGAGGTGACAGCGGCCCCTCTCTGACAATGCAAGCTTTCCCCGGGGAAATGACCCCCTGAAATACAGGGTTAAGACACCCTGTGTTTGTCCAATGGCTTAGTGAAAACCCCTCTGAGGTACCCCATGCAAGGTCCTATCACCTGCGGACAAGCTCCCTGCTCATCCCCATGGGCCAATGGGAACCAGGTGCCTGCTCCTCAGCTCAGATTAAGTATCTGCTTTGCCATCAGCCAGGGCTGGTCCCACAAACCCTCCATCCCGCCTCCCACTGCCAGTTCTTTGCAGCCCCTGATCACTGTTGGTACTGCCAGACTCGGGGAGACACAGCTGCCCCTGGGCTCTAGGGTCTCCCCGCTGCAATAGGCCTCAGTCCTGACTGTACGCCCCCATCCCAAGCCCAGGGGTCCGTAGGGGCACATGATTAGCATGCTCAGATGGTGTTGAACCCACATGCGGCTCTGATGGGGAGAGGTCGGGTCCTATGGAACCCGTGGCCGTAGGGCCCCCTGGTGTCAGCACCCAGGCCTGGGTCTGGTTTTAACAAGACTCAAGCTCAGCAGGCAGCTCACCGCCCATGGCGTGGAAGGGGCACTGGGACTCCGTGAATGCAAGGTGGAGCTGGACCTCAGACCCCAGGGCAGACACCTTCTCTGCTAGGTCCCACTGCTCCCTGCTAGGTACCATCGGTTGGTTCTGGCCCTCAGCAGGAGTGTCTTCATGGAAGTGCAGAAACCCCCACACCCACAGATCTGTCATTCTCTCCCCAAGAGTGCTGCCACATCCACAGTGCCTGCCACCGCTGTTCTCGAGGGCTGGCTCATAGCCTGCTGTGTGGGTTTGGTGGCCTGTTCCAGGCTCATGGCAGCCAATCTGAGTCACATACCTGACCTCTCCAGACCTGGGGGTGCTGGCCCCTCACTGTGCTCCACAGAGTGGGGAGACCCCCTAGGAGGGGCCCTGGCCAGGACACTTGCCAAATTCACTTTGATTTTTCCGCGCTTTTGTTTGTTTTTGAAAGTTTGATAGGTCGATTACTTGACTCACATATCTTAGATCTCAGTGTCACAGCTCTCCTTGAGACACGTGGGCATTTGCTGACGGGGAAGGACAGGCCCAGGCCTGCCCCTGTCACTGCAGCCCCAGCACAGGGCCCAGTGGGCTGTTCCTGAGAGCCAGGGTCTTTTCCAACTTTGTTGCTCTTTTCAGAATATTTTTGAACCGCAGAGATGGCCACTGCGCCATGTGCATGTAGGTCAGCGAGGAGCACAGAGGATCAGCAGGCAGGGTGTGTCACCGGGCAACTCTCCAGTAATTTCAGCAGAGAATTTAGTGCCATGACTTGTTGACTGGGCATGAAGTGGGCACTACACACTGAGGTGGTGCCAGGGTTGTGTCCTCTCATCATACTCAGGCAGTCTGTTTGCTGAGCGAGCACTAAACCAAGAAGCCACGGCTAACAGAGACTTCGGAGCTCAGGATTAAAGGGAGACACGTTAGCAACCAGCATATGCTCCACAAATGGAATTCTTGCCCTTGGTGATTAGCGACCACAACCTTCAGTGTGGATTGCACCTCAACATGAAGAAAACGAGAAACTTCAGATACCAACAGGCAGCATCATGATGAAGAAAAGGGTGGAATTGTGGAGGATTTAGGTTTACTTGCATCTACATTTAATGTCCATGGGGGCAGCCTTCAAGATCACATGACATATTGCACTGGGCCACTCCCTGCAACAAGACCTCGTTAAAGTGTTGACAAAGAAGCAGCTTTGAGGACCCATGCCGTGCGATGTTCAGTCACTTCACATGTAGCATGCAAAAGCTGGGCGGGGAGGGAATCAGGAAGACAGAAGAAGTGGTGGTGGTGGAGAACATTAAGTACACCAGACTGCCAGGGGTGCAGATCTGCCTTAGCAGAAGCTGAGCCGGAAGTCTCCCTTGAAGGGCAATGGCCAGACTCCATGGCACCAACTTGGCACGCGTCATTAGCAGGGACCGGTTTCTGAAGGAGGGCATCATGCTTGGTAAAGAGAGTCATGATAAAGAGAAGCCCTTCAAAGAGATGGCCTGACCCAGCAGCCTCCATGATGGATTCGCCCACGTGGCCGTCGTGAGGATGGCGCAGGACTGGGCTGTTCCGACGATGCTAGAATTCTAAGGCACCCCGGAGTAGCGACCACCCTAGGGTCGTGGGAACCAAGGGAAGGAGTGGGATTAATATCAGTCTGACCCTGCGGGTGGAGGGTCGGGGATACGCTGGTGCAGAGGGCGAGGTAATGAAACTGGTCGGGAGACGCTGGGAAAGCTACAAGAGGCTCTTATCCGCTGCAGAAATGGCACAAGGACCGGAAGTCATGGCAGGAACCGAAAGGAGCGGGTCCCTCGGGCTCCCCCAGAGGTAGGAGCCGGGGTGGCACCGGTGGCGCGTAAAGCTAACCCCTGGCTCGGGAGCGCGGAGGCTGCTCTGGTGAGCTGATCCCCAGCCGTCATTACGCTGACCGCGGTGCCGCCGTCCCCACGCGACACAGGGAGCCCCCTGGGGTCTGCGCAACCCTGAACGTCGTGGAAGCTCTTGCTGGGCGAGGTGTTGAGCATGTATGGGGCCAGGCCGGCGCGGGGACGCGCCGTCAGAGCGTCGGCCTGGCGCGGAAAGGCATTAGGAGTGCACCCAGGCTGCGCTCCACACCGGAGGTGCGCACGGAGAGAAACCGCCTGGCACAGTCCAGGCGGTGCACGTGCAATGTCAGCTTCTCGCACCCTGGGGAATGGGCGGTGGCCAGGGGTTGGGGGAGGGATCCGAGCATTCACACTGCGGAGCGACCCAGGATAACCCCCTCCCGTCGCTGTACACAGGCCCTCTCACTGCCGCTGGACAGGCCTTAGTAGTGGCTAGAGATGCCACACAAGGAGGCCCGCGCGGGAGGCAGCCTCCAGAACCTTCGTCCAGAAGGAGGGGGCTGCTATATGCTCTCTGGAGCTCACGTCAGGGAGACCCCCAGACACTCACGGGAAGTCACCCCAACGCGAGCTGGGAGAGAAGGGGGCAGTGCTTGGGGTCGCCTTGACAGAGTTTTCCAGATCGACCTCCGAGGGTCCTGGCTGAGCAGGAAGCCCTACCTCCGAAGTCCTAGGAGGGGCCGTTCCCACCTAGGGGAGCCTGGGAGCCCACCAACCGCGAGGGTCCTCCGGCAGCCTAGAGCGGCCGGACGCGGGGGGCGGGGCCGAGGCTTCCGGATCCGGTCCGCCGCGCCGCGCGGTTCCAGCCCAGCGGTGAGTGGCCCCCGCCGTAGTGATCCCCGGGCTGTCCCCAGCCGATCCGGCCCCAGCCTTTCGCTGGGCCTCCCCTGGGCGTCGGGACAGCGCCATAGCTCGGCCCGGCCCCGCCGGCGCGCTCCTGCCCTGGGTGGCCGCCCTCTGCGAGACCGCCAGCCCCGGGCGCCCTTTGTCCGGAGGTCCGCCCCACAAGATCGAGCTTTGCCCGCAGTTTCTGTTCCGAGGTGCTGGTGCTGCAGACAGTTGGGGACCGCGGCTCTTAACCCGCAGCCTGGAGGCCAGAGACGCCTGGAAGTCATCGGGAGCCCCGTGGGGCCAGTCGGGTTCTGACACACGTGGGGTCACCAGGCGTCGGCACTGGCTGCGCAGCGACCAAAGGGCTTGGAAATCTCAGGCGAGGGTGAGTCCTCCCCTGCTCAGGTCCAGCTCGGGGCTGGGGGAGGGAGGTGCTGGGCGGTGCCCAGCTGGGCGCCCAGCAGGATCCCACCGCACCCAGCATGGCTTTCTGCCTTCCCCAGGGCCAGCCTACAAAGCAGCAAGGAGCCCTGGCCAGCTGATGGCCTCCCTGGCAGCTGCAGGCGAGGCACAGCCCAACACTGCTCTTCTGGAGACCAGGATCCAGCCGCAGGGTACAACCCCTCCACGCCCGGTCCTGCACGTACCTGGTGCAGCCCCCTGGCACCACCAGCCTCTCCCTGAAGCCCTGTGCAGAGAGCACTAAACCAGAAAACGCCCACTGTTGTCCAGGCGACTCTGGCTCCTGGTGACCCTTAAGGCAAGGTTCGGGCAGGCGGCCACACGCTGACCAGAGCACCCTGCACACTACTGGTGCTTGGCCTTGATGGCTTCAGCTGGTGGGCGGGGCACCAGCGTCCTGTTACAGGCTCACCACAGGGTGATGTGGACCCAGGCCCCGGCCATGGCCAACCTCACACGCTCGCTTCCTGTCGCTGAAGTGGACACATGCTGCAGGGAGGCCACCCGCAGGGCCCAGGGCATCTGGCCTCCAATTCAGTGTGTGCTGTGTCCAGTCCAGTGGCTGCTGGAGGGGGGGACGACATGCTATCCCCGTATCTGCCCACCCTCCCTCACCCCTGGCAGGCCCCGTGGTGGTGGTGGTAGTGGAGGAGGAGGAGAGGTGTCATCCCAGCTGGGTTCCTTCCCTAGGAGGTGACTCCCCTCCAGCCTCGCCCATTAGGTAGTGTGGAACTGACTGCGCTGCTGCGCTACGGCAGCAGAGGGCTGTGGTGCGGCCTCTGTGCCTGCTCTGCTGGGCACCCGTGAGTGGTCCTGGGAACCGGTCAAAGGAAAGTGGGGCTTTCACTCTTCCTCATGCCACCCTCTGAGATGTGTTGCGACAACGGGAGGCTGGGAGCTGCAGCGCTGGGGTTGGTTCCACCCAGCACCATGATTCATGGCGCTTCGTCCACCGGGCGTGGGCCAACCAGTCTGCAGGGGAGGCTGCCTGAGCGGAGTGACCAGCCATCCCCTGCAGCCCGGCCTCTCGGCCTTGGCCAGTGCTGGCGTGCACCCACTGGTGGAGTAGGGGGTGAGGGCCACATAGATTGACAGGTGACACCACAGTAGCACTACCACCTCCACAGTTCCCTCCCTGCAGTACTGAACACGGGGATCATTTTGGGGGTCCTTGTGGTGTCACCCTCTTACAGGTGACACCCCAGGGTGGCACTGTGGCCCAGACTAGCCAGTTGAGGCGCTTTGCTGGTGCCCACGTGGCACAACGTCGTCCAGGGATGAGAAAAAGAAAAAAGGCCAGGGCTTTGTTTTGTGACCTGGGTGCTGATGGCGCCCGAGCAGGGGGAAGAGACAGAAGCCGTGCACAGCCACCTATTGTGCTCCGGGGAGTGCGGGCAGCGCCCGAGGCGACTCCCTTCTTGCGTGCATGGAGGAAACCCAGCTGTCAACCGGTCTTGAGAGAAACCTTGTGGTGCTGTGGGGGGCCGTGAATAGCAAGGTCAGTAGTTCCAAACCACCAACCGCCCTGTGGGAAGGAGACGAGACCTTCCACTCCCTGAGGGCCACAGCCTAGGAAAGCCGCCGTTCTACCCTGCCCTTTAGGGTCACTGTGAGCCAGAATCGACTTGATGGCAGTGTGTTGGTGGGTGGGTGGGTAAAGGCATCAAGATGTTTTCCCTGAGTCTCATCGTGGCCTTGCTCTCACAGAGCACAGAAACCAGTGTCCTCCCCCTAAGCCGCTCCTCCCCGTCACGGAAGCACTTGAGGGAGGCAGCCTGTGGGGCCTGTCTATGTCCTTTCGGAGCTGCGCACCTCTGTGACCCTGTGTTATGGCCAGGGCCTCCCTGCCCAGTCCACCCGCCTACCTCCTCCCCATCTCCGGTCCCTAATGCCCTGTCCCATCTTACCGCTCCCTGTTCCATAGCAATCCCCTCCCTTCTGTTCCGCCCCACCCACAACTCCATCCTCTGCCCTGTGCCTGGCCCCTGCCCCATCTGGACACCCATCTAGTCCTCGCTGTCCCTGTGCTGTCCTGGTCCCAGCCTGCCCAGCTCCACCCCGGCTCTCTGGTCCTTTGGATCGAGATGAATGGCCTTCTTGAGCCCTGAGACCTGTCCTCCTTTCTGGTTTCAGACCACGAGGACCCGTCTCTGAGCGACGGGCTGACGCTGAAGCAAGAACCCCCAGAAGAGGCAGAGCCCTGGGGTCTCCAGGGCCCACCACCAGGTGGGGAGCCAGCCAGGCCCTGCAACACGGTGGCGCAGAGGCGGAGGCAGGCTACCCCTGGGGAGCTGCGCAGCCGCCGACATGGGCCCAGAAACAAAGCCAGTTCCGCGATACCCCTGGAGGCCCTTCAGGGACCCCCCGCGGAGGGTGACCCTGCCACGGGTGAGCCAGGAGTTGGTGGGTCACCTGGCAAGGCTTCAGAGCGCAGGAGCCCGCGGGCGGGAAGCGGGGCAAAGCCCCACACGTGCCGGGAGTGCGGGAAGACCTTCGGGCGCAGGTCTGACGCCCTGAAGCACCTGCGTGTGCACACGGGCGAGAAGCCCTACGTGTGCGGGGAGTGCGGCCGCGCCTTCGTGGACAGCTCGCACTTCACCCAGCACCTGCGCGCCCACCGCGGCGAGAAGCCCTTCGCCTGCCCCGAGTGCGGCCTGGCCTTCAGCCAGAGCTCCAACCTGTCGCAGCACCGGCGCGTGCACAGCGGGGAGCGGCCCTTCGCCTGCCCCGAGTGCGGCCGCGCCTTCAACCGCAGCTCCTTCCTCCGTGAGCACCGCCGCATCCACACCGGCGAGAAGCCCTTCGAGTGCGCCATCTGCGGCCGCGCCTTCCGTGCACTCTCGGGCTTTATCCGCCACCAGCGCGTCCACACCGGCGAGAAGCCCTTCCGCTGCGCCCGGTGCGGAAAGGCCTTCGGCTTGAGTTTCCACCTGCTCCAGCACCAGCGGGTACACGGCCCCGACTGACCCGGGCAGGCACTCGCACATGCGCCTATGTCCCCGTGGGCAGCAGGCCAGCTGCAGGCGCCAGAACCAGAGGGGCGCCTTGTGCCTGCCCCTGCCCTTCCTTAGGAGAGTGGACAGCGCCCCCGGTCACGTTGAACCAGGTGGAACCTGTCTGCCCACCCCCTATTCCTGGGGAAGACACCTACCGTCTAATCCCCTACACACACGTTGCAGGCCACTTCTTCCCCGTTGTTGCTCTTGGGGGGGTCTCTGGCTGAGATACAGCGAGGCTCCTGCGCACACCACCCAAAACTACCTGCACCTCCGGTGAGTTTGCAGAGATGTCGCCTGTGTGGATCCCTGTAGCCACCACACTGGAGAGCCGGACTCTGAGGTCCCGCTCTAGGAGCGCCTGTGCTGGGGGGAGGGGGGGTCCTGCCATCGTATTGTGTGGACAGAGCCTTCTTACTGCCGCCTTCTGTCTCTGTGACTATGTCTGAGAGCCACCCGGCGTCCATGCCCCTGGCTTCCAGCCCAGTGTGACCCCTAGCAAATTGTAAAAGTCACTAGTCACTTTCTACCTGGTTTCAGAGCTGTGTGAGTCTGTCTGTCTGTCTGTCTCCATCACACGGTGAGGCCCCTGTGAAGGACGGAGTGGAGACAGCTCTGAGGAGAAGAGTCAGAGGTGCCCCGAGAACTGGCCGGGTGGGGACAGACGCCCATTGCCTATCATGGTCCACCCAAGGGGACATTACCGCAGTGCACCGTAACTCAGCCCCACCCTAGTTGCAGGGAAGCCTGGGCTGCTGGGTGCCAGGGTCTCCACTGCTTCGGCCTCTCAGAAGGTTGGCCTCACAGAACCAGAGGGCAGCCCCTAAGGCGGCCACCCTCCTGCCCTTCCCCAGCATGTGAGCCAAGGTGACAGGTGGTACACCCTGTAGGGTCTGGGTAGCCCTCACTGGCTTCTCTGGCACCGCAGCTCTTGAGCAATTGGGAGGTGGGCTGGTGGAAGACACTTGTAGCCTGAAAGGCCAGCACCACTGCTCTGAGGGAAGTGGCCCCACCAAGGCTATGTGGGCCTGCAGCCACAGATCCCCAGGTACATGCCTGTGACAGGTGTCCGGCACAGAAAGTGAAGACATCACCGGGTCACGCAGGCAAGCGAGCTGTTAGGTTTTGAGACTAAAGGACGCACTGCGGAAGAGCCCACAGTGGGGGCATCTCGTGTGGAGGAGATGCGGTCTCTTCACAGGAAAAGTAGGATCGAAACAGTGGCACTTGGTGGATGTGGCAGGTAGCAGATTAGACAGCTGCCGAGCTCATCCGTGAACTGTAGCCAAAGAAATCTGGAATGTGAAAGAGACAAGGGGGTGAAAAAAAGACAAAGAAACTGGTGTGTTTGAGATTTTAGAAAAAATGAAGATCCTGGCACGGTTGAGATCGGAGTCCCGAGAGTGGGGAGGAAGATAATATGACATTTTCAACCTTGAGGCTTGAGCCGTAAGTGAAAGCTAAGCAAGTAGGAGACGGGCAGCCACGCGGCCTTTGAGAGCCTCCTGTGTGGGACCAGTGTGGTCACCACTCGGCTCCACAGGGACACGGTTCTTCACAATGACACAGCTCAGCACTTGGCATGATTGGTTGCTGCTGCTTTTGACTGAGGAGTAAGTAACGTGGATTCTCAGACCCTGGGAGTGGAAGGCACATCTGAAAGGCTAGATCACCCACAAGGCACCGCAGCCCCTGCCGGCCACAGTCCGAGTCAGAAGAGCTTTGGTGAGTAGCTCTCAGTCAGGCGTCTTCGACCACTGCTGCCCCCACCTCAGTCTGGCTGGCCGGCTGGAAGGGGCAGGCCAAGTCTTTCAGTGCACCTCAGCCGGTGGTGCCAGGACACCTGGGTCTCCCCACACAGAAGCACAAGGTTGGATCCTGACCTCACGCCCACACCAACACATCCATGTGGAATCAGGCACCCGCATGGCCTTGGGTCAAATGACAAAGGGGAAGATCGAAATTCATCCAAACAGAAAACTTTGGGGCTTGAAAGGACATCATAAAGCGAACATAAAGCAGAACCCTATAAAATCAACAAAAACATTCACAAATGACCAAACCCAAATCATAGCCCTGGTTCATAGAAACGTGTGGGCAGGGCAGAGCCGCCTCAGGGTCTCCCTGGCTGACTGGGATCAGGCTGCCACATTCTTCCATGGGCCTTCCAACCTGTTAGCACAGTGCTTTGCCCCTGCACCACCAAATATGTACAGAGCCCTACAGCTCAGTGTGGACAGGACAGCCGGCTCGGGAAGTGGACAGAATCCTTGAACAGACACTTCCCAACAGAGTGACACAATGGCCATGGTGTGTCCAGCTGTCTCCGACTCCCACTGAGCCTGAGCACAGGATGCGCTGCTCACAGGAGACAACGCTGGCATCCAGCCACAGACGAGTGGGCATGAGAAACGAGGCCCGCTCACACAAGGAACCTTCCAGAATCCACACTGTTCTTGATCACATTGGTTCTGTCTCAGGGACCGGAGGGGGCAGAGGTGAACCGCCCCTGTGGTTCTAAGAGCAGCTGCTGTGCTCGAACATCACAGTTAAGTCCAGCATGTAGCCCACTGCACCACCAACAGAGCCCTATTCAGCCTTAAGGTGAACTGAAGTGCTGACACTAGCACTTCGGAGAGCCTCATCCACATCATGCTTAGTGACAGGATGGTTGATCGTGTGACCCCTGAGGAGGGGAAGGATGGGGGTCACAGCTGGTAGCTGCTTTGAAGGCCTGGCCCCACGCCACGTCCTCTTGAGTTGACCAGTGGGTAGGCATGATCTCAACATGGCTGTGGCACCAGGCCCGAGTCACACAGCAAGGCCGTGGCACCTCAGGGCCAGCACAGCTGCAGGTACCTCGAGCTGGGGCTCCAAAGGCCGACTTGATGGCACTCCTGATGTTTTCCACAGACCTCTTCCATCGGGGGTGGGGCAGCCGGCCAACCATACCCCTCAGGACCGTGCAGGCTGTGCTGGAGCAGCATGGTGGGGAGGCCAGTGTTCCCGGGATGACCCTGCTCGATGTCCTCATGTTGGGGTGGTCCTCAGCACCTGGGACAGCCCTGGAGGCTGACCTGAAATCCCTGTCTGGGATGCTGGATTAGCCTGAGTATAGGGGCCCACGGCCACTGGGTGTCCTGGCTGGGAGCGGGTTGGTTGCCAATGCCTGGGAGGCAGGCCGCCCGCTGGCCAGCTTGTCCAGAGTGTGCAGGGCTGAGGCGGAGGCTGGTTCTGCCCGGGGCTGCGTGCCTGCCTGGGGGCAATGCAGACCGACTGCACTGCCAGCCTCAGCAGATGCCATGTCTGCATCCTCTGCTGACACCTAGTGGCCGCAAGCTGCCTGCTTGCTCCAGTTCCAGGCTCGGTGCCCCAAAGGCCAGGAGGTGCCCCAAAGTACAGAAAGTACAAGCTTCCTGGAGGTGCCTCCAAAGACCAGGAGTAATCCTCAAATCCACAGGGTGCCCCCAAAGAGCAGTGCATGTCCCCAAGCTCACAGGAGGTGCCCTAAACCCATAGGAGCCCCAGGGTTCCCTGAGGATGTACGTGCCAGTGCTGGCAGGCTCTGTACACCTGCTCTCTGACCATCTGGGGACCTGGCAAGCAGACCCTGCATTCTGAAACCTGGTGATCCAGGCTGGGGACGTGGACCTTCCACCAAGCCCAATGCCCTGGGGTCCAACAAGAACAGCATGGGACCAGGGTAGAGGGCCATGCCTGCAGGCCCCCCAGATCCACAGAGGCCCTCTGCAGCCTGCTGCTCAAGGTCACGGCTGGCTTCACTCTGTTGTACACGGGTTCCTTGAAAAGGGATCAACGTCACAGCACCCCTAACAAGTGAAGAGACTCTTCAAATACCCTGAACACACCACCCAGATCCCAGACAGGACGCACCATCCAGATCCCAGGCAGGACACACCACCCCAGATTCCCAGATAGGACAAGTCCTGAGGACTCTCCACCCTAAGCATGCCCCCCCCCAATTTGGCCCCTGCCTCGCCCTGTCCACACTGTGATCTGTCCCTGCCATGGGCCCCTATTCTGCCCCCACCCCACCCAGTGTACATAATGTTCTGTCCTCATCATGGGGGATGTCTCCCACTCTGCTTCCACTCCACCCTGATGCACACGGTGCCACATGCCTGTCCCCTCATGGGAGGATATCCCCACTCCACCCCAATGCACACAGTGCTACGTGCCTGTCCTGCCTCCAGGCCGCTGTCTGGTCTGTCCTGGGTACCAAACAGGGCCAGAGGGAGCAGGGAGGGATGTTGGCTGGCCTGGAGAGCCTGAGGCCCTTGGGGACCCCAGGCAGCACTGAGAGGTGTCATCACGAGCCCTCACCTCTGACACCATCACACCTCCGCACGGCTGGCTGTCGAGTTAGTTAGCAGGGAGGATTTTTCTCGGTTCCAAATTAAAATACAGACAAGGCCTGTGCTAATTTGAGCATCAGCAGTGAGTAAACGCTACAGGGATATGAGACGTGTTAGAGGCATGGACTAGATGGGAGCACACCCTGACAGCCGGCAGATGGAGCCACCAGGAGTGTCTGCACCTCGCCAGTCAGGCCCACGTGGGGCTCAGACTGCTAGGGAAGGCCTGGCGTCAGGCCAGTCCTATGTCCACAGCTGTGTGAAGCCCTGCATGTCTTCCCTGCTTGGGTCACACCCACCAACCTCTCAGTGGTCTCAGGGGCAAGGCGATGCTTAGAGACAATCAGTGGGGGCTTTCGGTGGCTCTGGCTGGGCCCAGTGGCACGGGAACCTGGAGGGCCAGCAGGCCCTGGCCCAGGGACACTGAGCCTGTCATGTATCCTGTGGAAATGGATAGCCCAATGGTGAAAGCGTGAACCCAGAAGGAGGGGACGGTGGCGACCCCACCCTGCTCCACACCAGCCATCCTGAACCCCTCAGAGGGGCCACAGCATAGTCTCTCTCGGCTGTCACCATGTCCGAAGTGCTACCCCAGCCTGTGGGGTCGTCCCACCTCAGACCAACCTCACCAGACCCCATGCCCGGACCCTCCCCTGCCATTCAAGCCCAAAGCAGCAGCTGCTGGGTTATCAGAAAAGGGAAAGATTGCAGCTCCTCCCCAGGGAGGACAGCGACCCAGCACCATGACCCCATGGAGACCACCTGCCCTGGGGTCAGGTGGGGGAGGGTGGCTTGGGTATGGAGCAGAGTCCTGGATGGTCCAAGGCCTTCTCTCAGTGTCCTACTGTATGACCCCACCTCACGCCAGCAAGGGGAGACATGTGAACCTCATGTGACCACAGGCACATTAAAGGCTGCATTTTCTTGGTTGGGGGGCAGGTAGGATGCTGACGGAGTGCACAGGGTGCATGTGAAAGGTCAGAGGGTGGTCTCAGGAGCCAGCAGGTCACAGGGGCCTCAGGGCGCTGCCCCATCCGCCCCGGACTGAAGGCGCTAAGCCCACCTGCTCTCATCTGTCCGCTAGGGCTGAGGCCCCCGGGGGCTGCTCTTCCAGACTGCCAGCAGTGCCACAGGGCCACCCTGGGTGAGGGCACCAAGGAGGGCGAGGAGCAGGGCTTCCAACAGCAAAGGCAGGGTGGAAGTCTGTGCCAAGCGGCTTGGCGTCAAGCCAGCCACTGCGAGACAGACCCTGGCCAGCTCTGGGCCAGCTCTGCCACACGGGGACACCAACCCTGCATGACAAAGACTCCCAGGGCCATGCCCGCTGCCTGGCGGACCCTTGGGACAGGATCTGAGTCCCCGCCCACAGGGCCCACAGCTGCAGGAGGCCGCTCCGCAAGAGGTGCCCTGATCACAGTAAGTCGCAGGCCTCCCCAGAGAGAGGATCACAGCTGCTGAAGACCGAGCTTAACATCCAACCCTGAAAGTACAGCCCCTCTGCCAGCAGTGTCCCTCAGCTGCCCACTGCCCATGGGCTGAGCCTGGCACAAACCTTCAATTCTGCCACCCTCCTGTGAGGAGCCCTGGTGCCACCATGGGTGGGGTGCTGGGCTAGTCAGCCCCTGAGGTCAGGAGAGGGGTGCAGAGCCAGGTCTGGGAAGCTGAGATATTGACCCCAGAGGGCAGGCAGGAAGGAGCTGTGGGGGGACAAGTGGGGGGAGTGGCTACTCCCTGCAGGGGTCTGCTCTGTCTGTCCAGTGCTGCAGCTTGAGGGGGCAGGGCAAGAAAGGGCTTCGGGCAGCTGGGCTACGTATGTCCAGTGAACCTACTCTGAAAGTCGCCCATCCTGGTGTCCACAGGCCACCTACCCTTGGCTGGCCAGCCCTGCATGTGCTAGGGAGGTGTGGGTGCATGTGCTAGGGAGGGCTGGCCAGGCTGTGGGCCCCCTGCTGTGGTTGCCCACCCCCCTACCAAATGTCAGTCTTTGGGCCTCAGGGCAGCTGGGGAGGTCGAAGGATTCTGGAAGGTCAGAGCTCAGAGGAACAGGTGACTGAGGGGCCCTAGACCCTGGGAAAGGGACCCATCTGGACGACTAGGGAGGCAGGAAGAGGACCCACCCAGCCCCAGGGTGCAGGAGCAGCAGGCGCCTGAAGAAGTCCCCGTGAGAATAGAGCGGGGCACCCAGCAGAAGGGCAGATGCGCGAGCCCTGCCAGGTGGGGTCAGGGGGCGCGGAGGAGCGGTTAGGGGAACAGGACTCACGGGCCGGCCGCGGGGGAGGCGACAAAGGTTGTGCCTCTCCCGTGGGCAATGGACGTCGGCCCAGTGGCAGCAGCGCCTCAGGCTGGAGGGGGTCCTGGGGGTAGGCGGGCGGGATTTGGAACCTGACCCTCCTGATTTCCTCCTGACAGTGGGCGATGGAGCCGGCCATGTGCAGCGTGCACTGCAGGGAAGCAGGTCTGCGCTCTGCGTGGGCGGTGGCAGTGTGCTGGACAGATACAGGTCGGGAGGAAGGGGTCCCTGGCCTGCGCAATGTGAGAGCAGAGAAAGGCGGAGGGTAGGGGTGGGCTTGGTTCAGTCTGAGGTCCTGCAGCCTCTCTTCCCCCTACACCCCTCCCCCTCCCTAGCATGACGTCCTGAGTGGGTGACCCAGTGGGTCCGTGACCAGGTCCTGATTAGACCCTGTTGCCCAGGACAGAGGAGGCTGGCCAAATGCACGGACAAGTGCCTCAGTTTCCCTGAGTCTAAGGGTGCTTCCCAAGGGGTCCACCCCCTCTCTCCCTCCTGCCTCCTCTCCAGGAGCTGTCCCCTGGCCCTTTCTGCTAGGTTTCCATGGCCTCCAATCCGCTCAGGGTCTCCACTTAGGGCTCAGCCATCAACTTCCCAGCTGACCAGAGTGATCAAGAGAGGGGCCTCCCCGTCACAGGGGTCATACTCATAGGAAGGGCCAGCCCCCCAAAGGCTTCCCAGAGCCCAAGAGCAGGTATCACGCCAATTAGTCAGACTCCACTCCACTTCCTGGGCCCTCTTCCTGCCTCTGCCACCATCCTATGACCACTTCCTCTATCTGCTTCCTACATCACTTCCGGTGTCCACTTCTGGCATCCACTTCCTCTCCTCCCCGACAAAGCAGCCTTGTGTCTACACTGAAGCCATTCTTCTCAAAGTCCCTGCTGATCTCGCTGGCAGGTCAGTCGCATGGTTGGCCCATCCGTCCTGGCTGCCTTCAGGGCAAGGTGGTCTGTGTGCTTCAGGAGTCTCCTCCCAGGGTCCCTGCTGCTGGTCAGCTCTGCCTCTTCCTGACCACAACCTTAGGATAGCCCAGGCTTGTGACCCAGTTCCGGCCCTCTCAGTGGTACCCAGAGAGGTCCCCTCACCCCTGAGCACCAGGCTCAGAAGCCCATGGAGCTGGCCCCCAGCCCCCAGTGGCTGCAGTCAAGAATTTCCCTGACCCGCGCCTCCGAAGCTCCCACCTCGGGGATAGCCCCATGCCCCCTCGTGGTCGTGCCCAGCCCCCCACTGTACAGACAAGGTCTCGTGGGCGCCTGACCCTCCCTTTGCTTGAAGAGCAGGTCTAGCAGGAGGTGTGGCCAGAGAAATTCCCACTGTGCCCCATTTAGGACGAAAAGCATCCACCCCGGGTACAAGGCCTCTTCCCTTCACTGTCCAGACAGCGGACAGCTCCTGTCAGCGCAGCAGCTAAAGCAGGCAGGCCCTGGAAAGTTCTGGAATAGTGGAGAATGGGGGCAGGGGCCTGGGTGAAGCATCTTCTGAGAAGCAGGTTTTGCAGGTTTCCCCCTCCCAAACGGCTGAGCAGTGACAGGCAGATGCTCTCTGTTGCCCTTCTCCTTTTAAATAGCTCTCAACTTGTCTTCTTTTTAGAACGAATTCCCCGTGTCACGCTGCTCCAAGCCGGCCCAGCCCCGGGATGGAGGAGCCTGCTCCCCAGAGCCGAGCCCTTTACCCAACCCCAGTGGCTTCTTGATGATGCATGGCAACCTGACCATAGAGGAGTGGGTTGTATTTAGAAACAATTCATTGTCCCGGGCCTCTGCTGCCTCTCCTACCCCCTAGGCAGGTGATGCTTTGGCCACTATTAGGCCATTGTAAAGGCCCGCTGCCCGTCCCACCCGCAGCCCCACCCTGGCCTGCCCGAGCTGTGCCTGCATCCTGCTTCCCGGCCGCTCATTCTGGACACAGTGGACAACGCTGTCTCATTCAGTCCTCCCTACCCTGCCCCTTTCTGGAAAAATGCAAAAGTCAACAGCCATGCCCAGAGGAATGTCAGCGTCAGCACCCCGCTGGCCACGAGGACTCCAGACCTGGGGGTGCAGGGAGCCAGAGGTGCGCAATGGGAGAGGTGGCCCCATGGGGCAGGGCAGAGCTGTCCCAGACCTTGGGAGGCAGATCCGTGGTCCTGACCTGCAGGGCACCTCTGGGAGGATCACTTTACCACCTTACCAGGTGCTCATTCAGCACCCCTGTGCACTCCCAATCCTAAATTGGGGCCCTGACAGGAGTGTATGAGGGAGGCATGAACAACATGGTGCTGCGGCCCTGGGATCCCCGGCTCCCAGCGGCCCAGAGTGCAACCGAATGAGGCACACGCTGGGTCCCACAAGGTTCTACACTGCGGGATGTTGGCACGCACTGTTCCAGCCAATCGGCCGCCCCCTCACTGAGGCGCTTCCTCTGCTTCAGACCCTCTGCATGATGTCCGCCTCCAGGAACTGGTCCCCTGGGACCACATGTCCAAACGACATGAGATGAAGTCTGGCCATCTGGGTTAGTCTGGGTTAGACTAGAGAAACAAATCCATGGACACATATGTGTATAAGAAAGAGATTAATATACAAGAGCAGTTGACTATTGAGAAAACATCCCAACCCAGTCCAGATCAAGTCCATAAGTCTGATATTAGCCCATATGTGCAATATCAATCTATAAAGTCCTCTTCAGACTCACGAAACACCTGCAATGAAGCCAAACGCAGGATGATTACAAGCCAGTGGGTAGAAAATCTTTGGGTCCAGTGGCGTTGTAAGCATCTCAGCACTGGCTGCGGTCTCTCTGTGGCTTCTCCGGCTTCCGAGGTCTGGTCGTGTCCATGTGACTTGTATTCTGCAATGTCTCCCAGGGAGTGGCAAAGAGAGAGGAATGTCTTCCAGCTCCAAGGAGGAAGTACCAGATTTCCCAGAATTCTCAGGAGAAGGCCATGCCCACACAGAAGTCCCATTGGCTATCTCCAGATTGACAGACTAGACTCCACTCCTACACTCTTAATCCTTAAATTGGCACCAGATTAGGTGACTACCACATCATACTGAAGAAGTATGGCGAGAGGATACATCTTTTCTGGTTTTAAACTATGCAGTGCTCCCTTTTGTTCAAACGACTATCTCTCGGTCTATGTACCGGTTCTGGCCTTCCCATTCTCTGAAATGTCACCCTTAATCTGTGTGAGCCATGCAGTGAAATGTGTCTTCTTGTCAGTAAGACAAGCATCGTTCTGGCTCTATCTGTTCTCAATCACCAAGATTCATCGGATGTCATCAATGTCATCCTCCTCTGAATCCAGCTACAAGGTCCAGCACCTCTCTGTGGATGTACTACTACTGTGGTTTTGTAATTATCTGCAGCAAAACTTTACTTGTGTACAATACTGTTTAAGAATTTTTTGCTGTTGTTCAAGAATTTATGTTGGGCTTACCTTTCTTTGGAATGGACACTACCAAGAGTATCTTCTAGTCTGTTGGCTCTGTCCCTAGTGAGGAGGGTCCTGGTGGAGGCTCCGCCCCTGAGAGGAGGGCCCTGGTGGAGGCTCCGCCCCCAAGAGGAGGGTCCTGGTGGAGGCTCCGCCCCCAGTGAGGAGGGCCCTTGTGGAGGCTCCGCCCCAGTGAGGAGGGCCCTTGTGGAGGCTCCGCCCCAGTGAGGAGGGTCCTGGTAGAGTCTCCGCCCCCAGTGAGGAGGGTCCTGGTGGAGGCTCTGCCCCCCAAGAGGAGGGCCCTGGTCGAGGCTCCGCCCCTGAGAGGAGGGTCCTGGTGGAGACTCTGCCCCTTGGTGAGGTCCTAGGACCCTGGTAGAGGCTTCACCCCTGAGAGGAGGGTCCTGGTGGAGCTGCCCCTTGGTGAGGTGGGCTCTGTGGAGGCTGCAAGGAGGGCCTGGGTGGAGGCTCCGCCCCCAGGAAAGGAGGGTCTTGGTGAATACTCCGCCCCTTGGTGAGGCGAGCTCCATGGAGGCTGTGAGGACCTGGGTGGCAGGAGGCACTATGCCCGGTGGGCTAGCTATGGGCGCAAGAAGGTTCTAGAAGGCAGGCGGGTTTCGGAGGCCGTTCCCGCGGGGCGCGAGAAGAAAGCCGCCTTTGTACGGGGCTCCACAGGCGCTCGCCTACAACAAAATCGCCTGAAAACCTTTTGTGAACACCGGGGCAGCCCTCCCGGAGGGTCTCGTTGCCGGGGTGACGGGGTCCGGGGAGACGCGGGCGGCCCAGACCTCAGGGACTGAAAGCTCTGCCGGGAGGGGTCGGAATGGCGACCCCGGGCCCGGATCCCACTTTGCTGTCACTTCTTGCGTTCCTGTCCCCGAACTCCGAGCGCGGTCGGCCCCGGCGCAGGCGCACTGCGCGCCCGGCCCTCAAGGCGCTCCGAGCCCGCCGTTGCCCGGGTAACCGCACTCCCTCGGCCCCCGGTCCCACCTAGGGCCCGCCTTCTTCGCACGCTGGTTGGCAGCGCCTGCTGTTCGTCAAATTCGCTGCCGCCGCCCATTGGGCGCAACAAGTTTTTCAGTCTCCGCACCCTTCGCCACGCCCCCGGTCCTGGGCACCCCACCGGGGACCCCGACTCCCTCGCGTCCCGCAGGGCTCCGCGAGCGACTGTCGGACCCGCGCTCGGGCGCGCCGTGGCAGCGATGATACTCGAGGAGAGGGCGGACAGCCCGGGAGGCGAAGACAGTGCCCGGCTGCAGGTGGCTGGCAACGACAGCGAGGTGGGGACGCAGGGCGAGGAGGCGTGGGTTACGGGGAGGCACTGCCGGACAGGGGCCGGTGATAGTGAGGGTTCGAGGCTGGAGATGGGAGATAGGAGACTTGCGGGGTGCCCTGATGCAGGGCGAAGGCACGGGAGTCCCTGAGGGAGGCTGAATGAGGGGTGTTGCCGGGTGAGGAACAGGAGCTTGTGTCTACAGGGGTGTAGGCCGGAGCCTGGCATGCTTTGGGGGTCTTTAAGGCACAGGAATACAGCAGGACGCAGAGCATAGGTCTGTGGGTGCTGGATGTCAATGGTAGGACTCCCAGGGTGTAGAGGTGCAGACTGTAGGGGTGCAGGCAGAAAGTCCAGGGCAGCCCTCTGTTCTCCGCTGAGCTCAGTTCAAGAGGGATGGTCTCGCCAGCCTCGCCCAGCTAGGCCGCTTTCTGGTCTCTGGTGGCTGCTACTCCCCACAAGTCTCACTGGCCACAGAGGCAGGCAGAGCTTTGCCACTGAGAAAACGGATGCCGGTGGGGAGGCCAGACTTGGGTCTCGTGCTGCCCTGTGTGGTGTCACAGTGGCCTCACAGGACTGGGGACAATGAGAGTAGTGAAGCCACGGACCCCACACTCCAGCAGGCTCTTTCCATTGGCTCTATCTGCAGATGCCCTCAACGTGTTTGTTTGTGCTTGATCCACCCCTTCCTAGCTCTGTGCCTCCTGCCGTGGGGCAGCTAGGTCACTGGGCGTGGACGTTGCTGACGTCAATGGCTGGTGGACTTATCTGGAGGACCTGCAGCCCGGCAATGCCCTCACTCCTCCGTCACTTTGTGTACTTTCCTTTCCTCCTGGAGTCTCTAAGCCCGGGGTGCTGAGCAGGGCGGGGTCAGGAGCTGGGCACCAATCCAGGCATGGATCCTGGGGTGACTGAGACTGCTCCATGCCAGGCGCCTGTCCCCAGCTCTCTGTCTGAGGCTGCCCAGAAGGGGTGGCGCCTGAGCAGGGCCCAGGTAGCCCCATCATGGTGTCATGGTGTCCCACCTCCTTCTCCAGTGTCAGCTTGTGCCGTATACCGGCTGGCTGAGCCCAGCTCTTGTGTCTGAGTCTGTGCTGCTGTGCAGGAGGGGGAGAGAGGCAGGCCATGGGCCAGGTGTGGCGACCTGATCCTCCTGTCCCTGTAGGGCTGGCTCTCAGGCTCCCAACCGCCGGTGAGCAGGAGCCAGTGGAGGGCTTGGGAATCGAAGTGCAGGTGCACCTTTGGGGAGGGGGTGCTGTGGCCAGGCTGTGCACCTGTGTTGGGGACGGAGTCTATGGGGTGGGGACCTGGCTTTGCAGGAGCTTGGGGAGCATGTACTGGGGCTGAGCCAGCCTGCAGGTTGGGTTTGAGTAGCTGTCATGGTTAGCAAGGCCATGGGGGGAAGCAGGCCTAGGCACTGGCCTCCCCTACCCTGCCCTGGGGCCCTGGATGGCATTCCCAGCCACAGGTGCACCCCGACCCCTCCTACACAGTGGGTGGTTTGTTTCCCTTTCTGCCAGCCCTACCAAGGCCCTGCCTCTCCATGCAGATACTAGGGATACCCAGAGGCCACGTGCCCACTGGTTCACGGTGGGGGGAGACAAGACAGCAGAGACCAGGGCCTCAGGAGCCGTCCAGAGCCAGCCCCTGGGTGTGGTGCAGTGGGAGGTCAGGCTGTCTGGCAACCAAGCCCCTGGCCCATGGTAGGGTCTTGAGGCCCAGTTTCATGGTCAGGGCAAGAGGCTGACTCCCCAAGTCCACTGTTCTCACCTTTCCTGGCCGCCTCTTGAGCTGTGTAGGCAGCCTGAGAGCACACAGACCCCCCATTCTAGGCCAGTTCCCCCAGGAAGACTCCCCCATCCCACCCTCAAGGCCTGCAGCTGTAGGCTGACTTGGGAGGGAGGCTGCACCCCAACCCCTCAGCTCCTGGTAGGCAGCGCCTGTTCACAGGGCAGTCCTAAGGGACAGGGCAGTCCTGAGGGACATAGGCTCTGTCCTCACGGAGAAGACAGGGGCACATGCAAGCACCCTTTGCCTCCTTCCTCCTCGTCCCCCACCCCCACCCTCCCACTGCACAGGGCAGTGTGATAGCCCTTGGGAGGACCCACTCAAAGCCCAGGGACCCCTGCACCCAGTCCCCCAGGGGGCAGCAGGTCAGTGGGCATGAGTGTCCATGCAGGTGGGGGTAGACCCAGGGAGGGGCTGGGCGTGGTGGGGCAACAGGGAGGATGGGGTACAGGAGACTGGAGCAGGGTCTCCCTGCTCAGCATGCCCCAGGGGAGAGTGTATAGGGGGCTGAGGCCCTGCGGGGGAGGGGGCATGGGAAGGAGACCGTGTGGAAGGATTATGGGAGAGCAGTGGCAGAGGGTAGAGGGAATGTGAGGGATGGGGGTGCGGGCAGAGAGTGTGAAGGGAGTGGGGCAGAGGAGGAGGAGTGAGGGGAGGGAGGGGCTGTATGACATGCCGGTGAGCTCAGGGTCTTGTGGTTGGTGGGCGCAAGGCATACCCTGGGCCCTGGTGGGATTGGGGAGGACCCAATGGGGAGGGGCCCTGGGAACAAGGGGGGGCGAGAGTGCTGCACTAGGAGACCTGGGGGACACTGCCCATGAGGGCTGGGTGCCTGTGAGGCAGCGTGGTGGGGCGCTCTCTGGGGGCCCAGCGCCCATCCAGGGACCACTGCTCTCTGAGCTAAGCAGGGGCCCATGTCTTTGAGCTCCCCTCCTGAGGTCACCATGGGGCTCACCACCCCCTCCCAATCCCCTCTCCTCAGATGACTAGTTTAACTCTTGGCTCAGCACTCTCCCCTCAAGAACCCCACAAAGACACCCTGTTCCCAAGAAGGATCCTAGCTGAAGGAGGGGAGGGGACATGGCTAAATCCGTGACCCGAGTTGTGACCTCCCGGCAGGGTTGTGACCTGGTCACGGAACCACAGCATGGCCACCTGCAGTACCGCCGGGCCCGTGTCCACCAGCTGATTGACAAGGAGCTCCGCATGCGGACAGGCGCCGAGAACCTGTACAGGTGAGCTGGGCGGCCCTGGGTGGTCCCTGCCCAGGCCCAGACTGGTTGGGGGTGGGGGGGTGCACTGTGACCTAGGATGAAAAGTCACGGCCAGGGACTGACAGCACAGCAGGTCCACGCTCACAGTTGTGGAAAGCAGGTGCCCCGATTTGGGGTGCCAGGGCTCCCTGGTCTTTCTCTATAGCCACATCTCTCCAACCTCTGCTTAGAGGGGACCTAGCACCGACACAGCCCTCTCTGCAGGGAGAGTGGGGCTCAGGGTGCTCGCCGGCTGCCTGGGGGCCCTGCAGGGGCCCAGGGGGCCATGGCCCCCAGCACTGCAGCTCCCTGCTCTCCCCACTTTGCCCAGTGCATACTGGCCTTTCTCACAGTCCTATCCCCCCCAAACACAGAGGGCTCTGACTCCCCCTAGCCCTCTGGAAGGTCGTCTTGAGTCACGTGGGTAGGCCTGTATCTGGGGCTGGGCTGGGAGGTGGGGGAGGAGAATTAGGACCCACCTACCTATGTGGGTGGCGGTCTGCTGATGACGGCAGGAGGAGACTGGGGGGGGGGGGGTCAGGCACACAAACCAGCTGGGGCAATGGGGTGGGGTAGGCATAGGTCTGACCTGCCCTGGCCCCACCAGAGCCACTACCAACAGCCAAGTCAGGGAGACAGTCGCCCTGGAGCTGAGCTACGTCAACGCCAGCCTGCAGCTGCTGAAGGAGGAGCTGGAGGAGCTGGATGTCGGCTGTGTGGATGCACCCCAGCTCGAGGGGTACCTGTGCCAGCAGGGGGCTGGGTTCCAGGACAGAGAGAGAGGGGGGAGAGAGAGAGAGAGTGTGTGTGTGTGTGTGTGTGTGTGTGTGTGTGTGTGTGTGTGTGTGCGCGCGCACACATGCATGTCCTGCATATGTACATATGAGGCTAGATTCTAGAACAATGCATGTGTGCTCTGTGCCTGGACACCGGGGGCACCTGACCTGTGCATGTGGACAGCCCGCCTGGAGGCTGGTTTCTCCAGAGAAGCGGTCACTAGAGGGTCCACATAAGCAGGGGGAGAGACTTGTCTCAGGAAAGTGGCTCCCCAGGGTGTGGAGTTGGCAAATCCCAAGTCTGTGGGTCAGAAGTCAGACTTTGAACATGTGACTGCAGGAACTGGCTACTTCTAAATTCAGCAGGTCAGGCATCAGGCTGCTGGCTTGGGTCCTGAGGGAGGAGGTCAGATGATTATAACATGGGTGGAGGACAGGGAGTTTGAGCTTTGCCCAAACGTCCCTATGTCCTGGCAGCCGCCTTCCCAGCTGAGGGTCAGCTCACAGAAGGAAGCCAGGTTCTGTGCTGTCCACCAAACCACTGAGAGCCACAGCCTGGCAGGGTGGACACAGCCTGCACCCCCACAGGGTGCCAGAGTGTATGTGAATGCGTGTGGTGCTGGGGCTCAGGGAGAAACACGTGTGAACTGGGTCGAGTCGAGAGATGTGTCCGTGGGGTGGGAGTGGTGGTGTCCTAGGGGCATCAGGGGTCCAACTTGGGGGCACTCTGTTCCCAGGGATGGCATCAGCATTCCTATGATCCCTCTGGGCCTGAAGGAGACCAAGGAACTGGATTGGTCTACACCCCTGAAGGTGAGCATTGCCTCGCCTGGGATGGGAGCTTTGGCCGGGAACTCACGGTCCTGGGATCTGAAGGATCATGCCTGCTTGGGGGACTGTGTGGGCAATGAAGGGCCCACTGGTGTGGCCTCCAGAGATGGCCTTCTTGGGGCGAGAGAGGGGCACCGGGCCCTGGGCAGGCTACTGTGCTGACAGCCCTGCAAGCTCTGAGGCTCAGAGGGCCGGTGACCGGGGGCTGCAGGGTCCCTTGAATCAGAACTTTTCTGAGACCCATCACAGGCCCAGTGCTGGGGGTCCCAGCCCAGCCAATCCCTGCTGTGACCAGCCCCTGCCTTGTGCCGCCATTTCTTCCTGCCCAGTGGCTGCTAACACCTGGTCCAGGGGTCACTGGGAGGCCTCAGCAGATGCCACAGAAACAGCACCGCCAGCTGTCCCTGCCCACGTTTGGGAGTGGTCTGTGAGGGGTCCCAGGCTGACGGGGCCAGCTCAGCACACCCATGCCCACCAGGCCCTGTACAGTCCTTCAGGGTTGGGGTGGGGCAGTGCCCTGGACTTGCTCTGCAGGCCCAGCATTCCTGTCCCCATCTACTCAGGAGCTGATCTCCAGCCACTTTGGGGAGGACGGAGCCAGCTATGAGGCCGAGCTGAAGGAGCTGGAGGCCCAGAGGCAGGTGTGCGACCCTCCCTGCCCCCAGAGCCCCCTGCTGCCCACTGGCCACAGAGGAGCAAGCAAGAGTCTGGCAGGAAGCAGCAGGCGTCCCCCTACCATGTGTCTTCACACTACGGCCCGCGGGTCACTTGCGGCCCGCCAAGGACATTTATCCAACCTGCTGGGTGTTTTTACCCCGTTTTGTTATTTTACTTCAAAATAAGATGTGTGCAGTGTGCATAGGAATTTGTTCAAAGTTTTTTTTTTAAACTATAGTCTGGCCCTTCAATGGGTCTGAGGAACAATGAACTGGCCCCCTGTTTAAAAAGTTTGAGGACCCCTGACCTAGACCTCCACCTGAGGGGTCGCTACCAACTAGGGAAGTTGGGGTCCTTCTCGGTGCACTGGGGCCCCCACACCCCCAAGGACAGCCCCTCACCCCTGGCCCATGCTGCTTGCTCCCCACAGGCTATTCGGATGCCCAGCAGGGACCAGGCGGGTCTGGAGCTTCTCCTGGCCTACTACCAGCAGCTCTGCTTTCTGGAGGCTCGCTTCTGCTCACCGGCCCACAGCCTCCGCCTGCTCTTCCACTGGTAGGGGGCTGGGCCACCAACTGATCCCCCCACCAAGACACCACCCTCACCCGCCCTCCCTTGTGGGTCCCCACCAACCCAGACCCCCACCTGGCAGGTACCACTTCCTCCCATCCCACAAGCACCGCTCACACTCAGGCCCCCTCCCCGTGCCCTCTCCCACCATCCAGGTACGACTCAATAACGGGCATCCCCGCCCAGCAGCGGAGCCTGGCCTTCGAGAAGGGCAGCGTGCTCTTCAACATTGGCGCCCTCTGCACCCAGATTGGGGCCCGCCAAGACCGCTCCTGTGCCCAGGGCGCCCGCCGGGCCATGGAGGCCTTCCAGCAGGCTGCAGGTAAGTGCCACACAGGGGGCAGGTGTGCCTGGGGCAGCAGCTGCGGCGGGCGGTGGCCTGAGGCCTGGGGTGAGTGCTCCCCTCTGCAGGGGCCTTCAGCCTCCTCCAGGAGAACTTCTCACACGCGCCGAGCCTGGACATGAGCCCGGCCTCCCTTCAAGTGCTGCAGAGGCTCATGGCCGCGCAGGCCCAGGAGTGCATCTTTGAGGGCCTCTCCCTGCCTGCCCCTGCTGCCCCTCATGATGGCCCGACCCAGCTGCACCTGGCCCAGGAGGCTGCCCAGGTGAGGATCCCACACCCACAACACTGCTCTCCTAGGACCACCCCCACATGCCCAGGGTCTCAACCCCAGTAGACAAGAGGAGCTGGGTGTGGGTGGGTACAGCTGGGACGCACAGAGCGGCCTGTGGGAGGCCTGGGATTTACAGGGCTGGGTGGCTTTCTCCTGGTGCATGTCAGACTCCCAGCAGCTGCCCTAATCCTGGCTCCTGCAGTCCCCCTCTCGATGCTTATGTGGGTCCCCTGTCCCACTGTGCCCAGCCTGATGGCTTCCATCTGTCTGCTGGGGAGGGGTGGCATCAGTCGGAGTAGGAACCAGAGTGTGGAGACTGCAGGACCTGGCTTGTGGCAGGCAGAGACCAGGTCCAGGCAGGACTCTCCGTGTGTCTGCCTGCCGGCAGGTGGCGGCCGAGTATGACCTCGTGCACCAGGCCTTGGCGGATCCACCTGCCCAGGACTGTGTGCCCAGATCCTGGGTCGCCCTGGTGCAGACCAAGGCCCAGTATTTCAGGGCTCTGGCCCACTTCCACATGGCGGTGGCTCTCTGCGACAGCCCTGGTGAGTGCCTGGCTGCCACTTTGAGGGCTGTGTGGGCAGGGGTGTGCAGTCCTCTGGACGGGACTCATGCTGACTCCTCCCCTAGCATCGTCCACAGGGCAGGTTGTGGGGCCACCCTGGACTGTGCAACTGCAGCCTGAGGAGTGCCGAAGGCGCGGTGAGCCTGGGGAGCAGTGGGGAGAGAGACCCCACCATGGCCCCTGCCCAGCGGGACCTGAAGGGTTGAGGGTGGGGAGAGACAGCATCCAGGGACCCACAATTGAGGCCATCTCCTCCCCGCCATGGCCAGCCATTGCTGGGACCCTTGGGCTGACCCAGATGTCCTCCTCACCTCTCTTGCCCACGCGTGCGGTGGGCACTGCCGACCCAGGCAAAGCCCACCTGAGGCGTGCCATCCTGGCTCAGGAGGAGGCACTGCGGCTGCATGGCCTGTGCCCAGTGCCCCGCCAGGTGGACCTGCTGCAGGCCGTGGTGGCCCGGGCACTACGGCGCTCATTGGCCAAGTACTCTGAGCTGGACCACGAGGACGACTTCTTCGAGGTGGCTGAGGTCCCCGATGTTCAGCGTGAGCACCAGGCCCTGGGGGGGATGTGGCCAGGGCGGGCAGCCAGGCACACGTGGTCAGCCTCACCATGGACGTGAGCTTCTGAGGACCTGGGAGGGACCAGGGCTTGAGGAAGGCAGAACCCCAACACTGGTGGGCCTTCAGGTGCCTTTTCCCCCAGCTGGTCCTGCTCCAGAGAGGGACATGGACAGCCCTGCTGCCCAGCAAAGCTTGAGCCCCAGGACCCCCAGCCTCCAGGCTTCGGAGACATTTCTTCCAAGGAAGCCTAGAAGGGCATCCAGACTGGTCCTGGGCCTCAGTGCTCTTGCCCCTCCTTCCCCTCCAGCTAAAACCCTTCAGAAGCCCCAGGTCCAGGCCCCCAGCATCTCCCAGGTGGACGCCTTTGATATCTTCCACAGGCTGGTGAGTGCCATCGCCCTGGGAGCCCCCACCTGAAGCCCCACCTGAGCCCCCATTTGAACCCCCACCTGAGGCCTCACCTGTGGTCTCACCTGTACCCCCACCTGTGCCCTCACCTGTACCCCCACTTGCGCCTTCACCTGGGTTCCCTTCCAACACCCTGAGCCCTCAACACAGGTGCCCCAGGGCCACCCTGTCCATCGAGCAGGCCAGCCTGGTCCAGGGGCTGCCTTGCAGTGTAGGGAGTAGGGTGCTGGTCAGGGTAGGGGTGTGACTGTCAGGACAGAGAGGCTGGTCAGACTAGGGCCTCTGCTCCTAACCACCCTCCACCCCCAAACCCCCTACTACCCTGCCCCAGGGGCCCCTGTCTGTTTTCTCAGCCAAGAATCGCTGGCGCCTGGTAGGGCCTGTGCACGTGACCCGAGGGGACGGCGGCTTCGGCTTCACCCTGCGAGGAGACGCGCCTGTGCTCATCGCCGCGGTGGTCCCTGGGGGCCAGGCTGCGGTAAGCCCCCACCTGTGCCCCTATCCGGACAAGCCCTGCTCCCCGGCAGCCACTCTGCTCACCCGAGTCCTCGTAGGCGGCTGGCCTGAAGGAGGGCGACTATGTGGTGTCTCTGAACGGGCAGCCATGCCGGTGGTGGAAGCACGCAGAGGTGGTGGCACAGCTGCAGAGTGTAGGCGACGAGGGCGTGCAGCTGGGCGTAGTGACAGTGCTGCCCGGCTCGGAGCCCCCCAGCATGGTGAGCCCCGTTGAGGTGGGCTGGTGGCCAGACCCTGCTGCACCCCCCCCACCATGACTATCCTGTCCTCAAGGCTGCCCCAAGCCCACCCCATAGACATCCACCAGGCTTGTATCCCCAGAAGTACCTGAAGTGCCAGGCAACCCTGGCCCCAGGGGGAGGCTGCAGATCCTGCACGGCCTGTGTCCTAATTGCTGGAACCCGTCTGGCAAGGGGCTGAGCGGGTGCCTCTGTCCACCTGCAGATGGACCGCCGGCTGGGGGGCCTCCAGAGGAGCCAGAAGGAGTGTGCTCACACCAAGCCAGCGCCCCATTGGGCCAGCCCCAGGCCCCTCCTTGGCTGGAGTCGTAAAACCAAGGGGTCCAAGGCCACAGGCGGTCCCCAGCCCCACCCCTCCTCTGGGACCACCACGAGGGCCCCTGACCCTTGTGTGCCCCCTCTCACCCTGTGAGTGCCCAGGCTAGCCGTGAGGGACAGCTTCCTCCCAAGGGATTTCAGGCCAGTGCTGACCTGTCTGCCTGCTATTAAAGGTGTCTGAAGTGGAGTGTCTGCCCAGTCCTGTGCTGCAGGCAGCTCGACCCCGCCCCTAGGGGAGCAAGGCATCCTCTTGGGCCTGGGGGCCAGGGGGCCGTCCCCATGTGCGAAAGGCTCTGACCAAGGTGGGCAGTAGCTCCCAGGAAACAGGGAGGGGTAGGTGAAGGGGCAGGGGTTCCCTGCATCCTGGGTCCTTGCTCCCCTAACAGAGAGCCTGTGTCACACGGGCCACTCCATCTCATGGTGCCCAGATCTCCTCCTGCCTGACTGCAGCAACTCCCGGCCACCTCCCTCCACTGCCAGCCCAGTGGCCACTAGGCCACCTTCCTGCCCAGCCCAGTGGGGAAATGCCCTGCTGGATTTACCTGCCCCCATCCATTCTGCCCACCACGACCCCTGCCCCCCACCAGACCGAGGCAAGGAGCTCATAATGCAGACCCCTAACCCCCACCCTGCCTGAGTCGGGATGGGATGCATTGGGGAACCCCCCTTGGGAGAGTGTTCAACAGAGAACCCCAAAGAACAGGCAGGGTCAGATCAGGCACAGGGACAGACCAGGCACGAGGCAGGGACAGTGCTAGACCAAGGTGCCACTCCTCTGTGGCCACGAGAGGGCAGCCACTGCCCACTTGGCAATCCCAGGAGACAGCTCTTCAGGTTGCAGGGGGTTAGGGGCGGGGCAGGACAGCAGGAAACATCCTAATGTCAGAGCCCCTCCCCCTGCAAGCAGGGCCTCCCAGTCACCAAGCTGGGTCATGGGCCAGGCTCCTGGAGTCTGACCACAAAGTCCCAGGAAGTTTGGGGCACAGGGTGCTGTGTGACTGCATGTACAGGTCTTAGCATGAGAATGGGGGGTGGATGTCAGCTCGAGTGTGTCCCTGTGTGTGAGCAGGGGCTGTGGTATGTAGGTGTGAGTGTGGACTGCATGAGCGTGAATGTGCCCAAGCATTTGTGTGTGTGTATGTATGTGTGTGTGTGTGTGTCTAGTATGTGAGTGTCAGTCTGAGTGTGGGGTATGTGGGGGCATGTGTGTGTGTGAGAGAGTCTGTGTGTGTGTGATGTGTGGGTCAGGAGTGTACCTGGTGTGTGTGGTGTGTGCATGCCCAGGTGCACTGTGTGTGTTGGGGAGCATGTGCAGCTGAGGGCAGGCTGAGCTTGGCTGGGAGTGGGGGGCCAGGTGCACCCCTTCCCCACCCTTAGGGAGTATCCCTGGCTCAGCAGAACTGCCAAGGTCACAGGCTCCTGCTCTTATTAATTTGATGAATAAAATTGCACGTGAGAGAGACCATTACATGCTAATCAGGGGTGACAGTGTGGCAGGGCCGTCCCTGAGAGGCACTGTTCCTCTGCCCCATTTGTGAGAGGGAAGGGCTGGGTACTGCCCTCAGCAGACCACCTGCCCTGGACCACCTCTTGGCCAGTGGGGTGGGACCACTCCCACAAGGACACGGACTGGAGGGTCACTAGATACCCCCCACCCCCACAGGCCAGATGCTCTGTCCAGCCTCCTACCTCCCCCAAGTGCCTGCTGCTCCATAGCCCCTCAGTGCGCCCCCCCCAAGCCCACAGCCACCCTGGGGGCCGAGACTGGCCAGCTGCACCCAGGGTGCCATGGGCGTACCTTCCACTTTGCTCTCTGGGTTCAGGTGACTCAGTGGGGCCACAGTGCTCTGTGCCTGGGGGGCAGCAATACCTGACCAGCTGGGTGCCCAGGGAGCCCTGGCAGGAGCACATGTTCAAGGATGGTTTCTCCAATGCCCCAATGCTCCACGGGCCTATCCAGCCTGGCTCCAGGTTCCCTGGAAACAGCTCTGCCCTTGCTCAGCAGGGGCGGGGTGGGGGGTGCCGCGGGCAACACCACCTTGGTCACCACCAAGTGCCAGCCACCGGGGATTGGCTTCAAGGGCTCACTCACAGTGCTGGTGCCTCTGGGAGAGCCCAATGCTGCTCCCCACCTGCCAGGCTGGAGCTTGTGCATGGGCGCTGTGCCTCCGTTTGGCGGCATGGCCCAGCGCAGAGGTCGGCTGTGCGCACGGTGCTGCTTTTTGCTTCGCCAACAGAAACCCAGCGAGGAAGAAGCAGGCCAGCTCTGTTTCGCTGGGTCAGCAGGAGCTAAGCGAGGCTGGGAATGGGGGGAAGGAGCGCTGGAAGTTGGCGCCTCCAGGACACCACTCCCCACCCCCTCCCAACAGGAGGCTACCTGGAATCTCCCCAGAGGTGGGGCGGGTCCAGGTTACAAGCCTGCTGGAGCTGGGTCTGGAGCACGCAAACCATCCAGAGATGTGATCATGCTGAATTCACGCATTTATTCAGCAGAGAGGTAGCAACCCTTGTAGCTCACACGCGCTACCTTAACCCAAAGCACACACACACACACACACACACACCAGGCAATACACCCAGGTGGCTTACTGACCAGTGAAGAGCAGGAATTCTAGCATTCTTCTGCCCACGGGAGGGCTTATATACGTTAAAGGATACAGCTCTGTTAGGTCGCTAGCCCCTGCTGGTGGTTTTGATCAGTTTTACCAGTGGGCGTCTGTACAAGCAACATGACGAACAGTTGATCTTCGTGGGTGACTTTCTATGTGGAATTTCTTTGGCTCATGTCCAGCTGGGCAAGCAGGGACACACTCTGAGGTGCCTGGTGCCCGCCAGTCGCACCTGGAAAAGCGACCCAGCAGTCGGACACAGACAGCAGGGGGAGGATTGCGAGCCCAGTGTGCAGCGGCGGGCACCAGCAGGCCCAGGAATCTGGCTTCTGCACTGGGAGGTTCCACAGGGGCCAAGCAGGGGCCAGAGAGAGGCTGAGCTCAGGGTGCCAGGGAGGGGCTCTGGCATCAACTTTGGTCTGTAGGGTCTAGAGCAGTGGCTCTCAACCTTCCTCATGCTGCGACCCTTTAAGACGGTTACTCATGTGGTGGTGAAGCGATTTTCATTGCTACTCCATAACTATAATTTTGCTACTGTTATGAATCGGGTGACCCCTGTGAAAGGGTGGTTTGACACCCAAAGGGGTTGTGACCCACAGGTTGGGAACAGCTGGTCTAGAATCTAGTGTCAGTGGTTCTCAACCTTCCTCATGCCGCGACCCTTTAATACAGTTCCTCATCTTATGGTGACCCCCCCCAACCATAAAATTATTTCCATTGCTACTTCATCACTGTCATTTTGCTACTGTGATGAATCGGGCGACCCCTGTGAAAGGGTGGTTTGACCCCCAAAGGGGTCACGACCCACAGGTTGAGAACCGCTGGTCTAGGCAGTGAACCCAAGGATGTGGCCACCAGAAGCAGCCCTTGTTTGGAAGTGGGTCTGGGCAGCTGTGTTTCCGTGCGGATGAGGCCGTCCTGGCATGCGACAGCCCTCAGCTCAGGGCTGGTGTCCTTCAAGCAGACACACAGGAGAGGGAGGAAGAGTGGGGAGTGACGTGTTCACAAGCCAAGGATGCCACAGTGCCCTCAGCCACCAGCACTGGAAGAGCCCAGCAAGGCCTTTCCAAGGGCCTGAGAAGCTTAGGACTCCAGACTAGGGACTCCAGGGTGATGAGGGATGAGTGCCTGCTGTCTGAAGCCCGTGTGTGTGCCTCGGCCCAGAGGACGCACGTAGGCCCCATGGAGAGCCCCAGGCCCGGCTGGGTCAGTGGGGGCAGCAGCCTGGGCAGGTGGACAGGCCGAGGGGAGCACAGGTCCCTGGAGGAAAGATGCCTTTGAAGTAACCAGGTGCTGTGACAGCTACGGGCAGGGTCATGCTGGCCCCTTAGTGGGCTATATAGTAGGACTGAGAGCTACTACACATTGGCCCCTCTCTACTGCTCTCACAAGCAGTCTCACCTCCACCTGGGCCTTTAACACTGCCACTCCTGATGTCAGCAGAGGAAATAATACAATCATCTCCGATGTCATCATCACCATACTGCCAACCCCCTCAATGTCAGTAGCAATCTCATTACATCAACCACCATCCTACTATCACCATCCACCATCATCATGTCGACCATTCTACTGCCTCCCACGTCAACATCCACCATCATCACATCAACCATCATCCTACTGCCTCCCACATCAACATCCACCATCATCACATCATCAACCATCATCCCACTGCCTCCCACGTCAACATCCACCATCATCATGTCGACCATCCTACTGCCTCCCACGTCAACATCCACCATCATCACATCATCAACCATCATCCCACTGCCTCTCACGTCAACATCCACCATCATCACGATGTCAGCATCGCCATGCTTCCAGCAGCACTGTCAGTGCCAGTCCCCCCACCATGTGTATAGTCAGCCTCACTGCCATGAGCAATGTCGACATCACCACCACCACCCGCACCATCGGCATCCTCACCGTCTCCAACGTCAGCAACAGCATTGGCTTTGGCACCACCACCAGCGATGCGAATATCACCCTGTCTTGGTGATGTCATTTTCAGAGTAGAGCCTCCCCCAATCTTGCCAGCATAGTCTCAGGCCCCTCCTGTCACCCCACACTGGCTCTGCCACCCCATCGCTAGCACTGTGTGTCTGCTGCTCTGAGCAGGGAGGCCAGGCGGGCCTGCTTGTGAACGGGCGAGGGAGGGTCTGCAGGGGGAGCATGGAGGAGTGCAGGCCAGGAGCATTTAGGGAGGTTGCGGGCCCAGGACCAGGGGAGCCACTGAGAGCTGGGCATGTCCCACTCAAGGTGAGCCCCTGGGGAGTCCGGAGGTATCACCTGGCTTTGGCTTCTAAGGCCTCGGTAGGTCAACCCTCTGGGAGGCAGGGTGGGGAGTGTGCTACCTCAGTTTCTCCCATTGTTTCTGTCCAAAGGGTGCTGGTCTCCACAGGGGCCCAAAGGCCCATCCCAGGCCCAGCAACCTGACCATGTGTCCCCAGCCCAACCCACGCCTGAACCCGTACCCCACAAACATGATCTACAGCACCCCACATCACATCCTGCAGCACACAGCCACTGCCCACCCACACACCCTGTATCCCCTTGCCTGGACCCTGCACCCAACTCCCACATAGGCCACACACAGCCCCTGCAGCCCGCACCCCAGGTGTCCCTGCCCCTGGAACATAATGCAGTATTTACCTGGGGTGGGGGGTGGGGGCGCTGATTGGCAGCTGGACTCCTGGGCGTCCTCATCCCCCACCCCCTGAGACAGTGAGCCAGACATGCATTAAGGCAAAAGTGACTTATCGAGCTGTCAGGGGGAGCGTTTTAAGACAGAATTATAGGGGAGAGGAAAAAGATTTTTACCAAATTAATGAAAAATCAATCTGGCCTCAAAAATCCATTAGGCTTCATAATGCAGCGGTTACAGGCAGCGGCACAGCCTGCTACCACAGTTAAACACCGCCGCCCGCTATCCATCACCCCGCGGTGCTTACTGCTGCCCGTGACACCTGCCCCGGCCAGCCGGCCTCCAGGCCCGCCACAGCCACAGCCAGGCCCAGCCCCAGGTCCTCCGGCTCAGAGACCTGGGGCCTGAGGACGAGCCGTGCAGATGAGGGTACAGATGTGGGTGCAGGGACCATGGGGAGATGAGAGGGATGCTGCCGGGTAGGTGAGTGACCGTGGGTGAGTGGCTGTGGGTGAGTGGACGTGGGTGAATGGCATGGGTGAGTGACCAGGACTGTGTGTGGAGCAGGGGTTCCCCGTGACAGACCAGTAGCTACAGTGACCGACAGGTATGGACGGTGACCACAAGGGTGAGCACAGGGCGTGGAAGGTGTGGCACCACCCCTGCCCCCTCAGGACAGATTCCCTCCAGCAGCAGACAGCAGCACGCTCAGGGGCAGCTGGGACCAGAGCCCGGCCAGACTTCAGACCAGGGAATGTCTCCCTCCCTCAGAGAGAGGGCTTGCCCTGCAGGCCTCCCCGGGCTCACTGACCACTGAAGGTCCTGCTGGCTAGGGTGGGAGGCCAGGGACTTCTTGTTAAATGGACAGAAATCCTCTTCCCGGGACCTCCCTCTGACATCTAGGACGGCAGGACCAGCACCCACCCACTCATCACCCTACAGCCCCCTAGGACCCTGGCTGCCTGGTACAACCCCGCCCACGTGCTGCCCCCTCCCTGCTCATTCACACATCAGTCCTGCACGAGCCCACAAGGGTCTCTGCCCTAGGCCCTGCTCCCAGGAGTTGGGGACTATCCTGACCCCACAGGCATGAAATGAGGCCAGGGGTCCCAGAGCTTGGGGTGGGGCAGAGTACTGGAGTCGGGGAAGGTGGAATTGGCCCTGGAGCTGGTAGTTGAGGATACATACCCCTTCCCACCCGAGCCTGGCCTGCCCAGGCCTGGCCCTTAATGCATCCTAGCCCCCAGGAAGCCCTAGTGGACTGGCCACAGCTCGGCTGAGGTCCCCCCCCCACTGTCCGGAGCTGGGCAGCCCCCCATCCTGTTGCTGGCCCGTACCCTGGAGCCAGGCCATCCTGGTCTCGTAGGTCAATCCCGATTCATGAGCAGTGAGGCTGGGCAGGCCCGGCTCACCTGTGGTTCCGGGGGGCTGCTGCCCCAAGGCACCTGGAGCCCAGGAACCTACTTCTGGTTGTCACTGAGGGCAGCCTCAGTCACTGGGCCCCCAGATGGGGCAAGGCAAGGGTTGGGGCTACCTCCCAGGTGCCCCGGGCAGAAAGGACAGCCGGGGGGCCTAAAGCATGGCCTACGGGAGCCGTCTGCTCACCCACCTCACCCTGCTGTCCCCCCGGCTTTGCCATGGATCAGGGGCTATTTCAGGGCTCTCCCGCTGTCTCTTTCCCTCTGCCTGTCTCTGTCCCCCCCCCCCCCGTCTCCAGGTTGCAGTGGCCTCTCCATCTCAGTCAACCCCTCCTGTCTTGATCGTGGGGTCTCTTCTCTGTGTCCTACTTAGCCCCAAGGATGTCTGGGATGTTCGGGGCGGGGAGTGGGTAGGGAGGGACAGTGAGACCAGCAGAGCCCAAGGCCAGGCCTCCATGTACCTGCCTGGGCTCCCTGGTCAGGCCGCCTCTTGTCCCTCAGGCTGCACAGGCACCCATGGGATGAGGGCCTGGCCCCCAGTCCAACTTAGCCAACATTGGGCAGGGGAGGGGCTCAGGTTGTACTGGGTCGGGTGGCCCACCGTGGCTAGAATAGGGCCCAAGAGTACCCAGCTGACCCCGGGGGAGGCTCTGGGGCCTCTGCCCCCTTCTCGGCGGGCAGTCTGCGGTGAACGGTCAGGCCACGCTGCAGGTGGAGGTGGGGATGGCTTGCCCACTGTCTCTGCGCTCCCCTGCCCCCCTGGCCAGGCCCCGTCCGTCTGATCGATGACCAGGCCCATCCTGAGCGGCGAATCTGCTGACCCAGGTCCGGCCCTCCCATCCCGCCTCATCCATCGATAGCCGGGTGCCGCCGCTTCAGCCCCTGGGGAGGCCGCCTGGAGCCACGCAGGGGGACCTGGCCAAGGTGTGTGGTCAGCGAGAGCAATCCCAGCTCATCCCTCGCCACCCACAAGGGCTCCCAGGCCTACAGGGGACACCCAGCCTTCCTCTTGGCCTCCCTCCCCAGCCCCTATGTCCAGGACAGGCGGGGTCTGGTCTCTCAGGCAGGATCTGCAAGGACAGGGTGCTTGCAGGCTAGGGGTGGGGAAGCACTTCCTGGTAGGGGGGTTTTCCCCAAAACTGTGGGCTGTAGAAGACATCCATGTCAAGGTCAGAGGCCAAAGGACCTGGTCTGACTGACCCCAGGAAAAGCCCCCACCAGCACGTCACCCCTGTTGACCTCCACTTCCTGGCAGGGCAGGGCCTGTCCAGCAGGAGCTGGGCTCAGAGACAGGCAGCCTGTCGGGGTGCAGTCTGGATGGGGCCCCTATCCTGAGAAGCTAGGGCCCAGACGGCAGGCCTGGCCAGGAGGGGAGGACACCTCCAGGGGACCCTGTTGGTCTCAGCCAAGGCTGGGGGGCCGTGGGCCGCTCCCCAAGAAGGGGCTTCATGGCCGAGATGGAGGAAAGACAGAACAATGCGACAGTGGGCCTGGTGGGGCCCAAGGTGGAGGGAGCTGTGCCCTTGACCTGGGTCCGCCCTAGGGGTTCTGGCTGAGAGTACCCTCAACTACAGAGGCACAGGACAGGGAGGCAGAGCTCCTCTGTGACCCCCCAACCTTGCCTCCCGGGCTCTGGGGATTTCCCACAGTCCCACTCGACCTCAAGCCTGAGCGTCTAACCTGTGTGGCCCTGGGGGCAATGGGGACCACCCATAGCCGCTGGCACTGGCTGTTTGTCTGTCCACCGGGTGGTCTGTCTGCTCCACGGGACAGACTGTCACAGTCATGCTAATGCCCTTCTGGTGCCACCTCCGCCAGGGCAGATGGTCCTAACTGCCCTCAGGCTCGGGGTCCACGCTCAGGATTCCAAGAGCGTCCCATTTCCTCCCCCAGCCATCCATTCCGGTGTTTGGGGCAGGGTTTGAGAAGTGGGCCCCCAGGCAGCACAATGCACAGCATAGAGCCAACTGCTCCGCTCGGGAGGGCCAGCGGAAAAGGGTTTTGAAGGGTAAGTAGAAGTTCCCTGGGTCAACTGGCATGGGGAGACTGAGGGTGTGGGGAGGAGAGGAAGAGGGGCGGTGTGAGAGGAGGCAGGGTGGGCTAGGTTCCTAGGGGAGGCTCAGAGCTGGACATAAGCCAGCCCACCTGCCCAGAGAGGCTCTGAGACTTTCAGAGTCCATCAGAATTTGGGGGAATTCCCTTCGAGGCTTGTTGGGGGACTGGCAGCCCCCAGGGGCCCTGGCCCATCTTCCCTCCCCTGCCTATGCAGGGCAGTAGGGAGCCTGGGGGGGGGGTGCTGCGTCTGGCTTCCCGCCCCTTGCTCAGGCCCCTTGGGATGATGACTGGGCAGAGGATTTATCTGTGCTCAGAGCCGGTGTTTATGAACATCCTTCAAAAGGCAAAGCGATCAATTATCCCAGACCAATTTTCGAATTGGGAGAACAAGCAGTTTTAGCCCCTCGGAAGCTGCCAGGGTCGATGGCAGGGGAGCTGCCCTCCTGTCCTGTCCGGGCCTGGCCGCGGGCCCGGCCCCGCAGGAGCGCCGTCTGCCTGCCAGCAGCCCACTTCTCCAAGAAGGCCGGCTGCCGGCCCCTCAGCAGCCGTCTGGAGTCCTCCTGGGCTGGGGGCCCTGTGTTCTGGAAGGCCTGAGGCTGGGTTGCTGGGCACTGCCCTTTCCTTGTCCTGGCTCATCAGCCTTGGCTTACCCCCAGGATGGGGTGGCACCTGGCCACAGGCAGGAGCTGAGTGTTGACCACAGAGAGTTTAAAAACAACTAGACTAGGAACCGACGGTCAGCTGTGGTCTCAACACAGCTGTAAGCCGGCTCCCCGGGGCCAGGCCGTCCAGCCATCCACCCCTCAAGTGTGCTGAGCTGACCACCTGGCTCTCTGCTGCCCAAACAGTGCCCTCCTTGGGGCCCTCGGCTTACCGGGACCTGGGGCGGAGGAGAGGGCCAGTGGACTCCAGGTGCAAGGACAGCCAACCACCTGGGGTTTGGAGGCTGGGCAGGCCATCCCCTTGGGTGGGCAGTGAGGTCAGGGGCTACTGGGCGTGGGCAGAAGCAGCCAGTGGGCACCTCCACCCCCAGCAGCTAACGGCTGACGTGTAAGTGTGCCGAGGGTCAGCACTCGCAGCTCGCCCAGCTCACCATCTCCTCGGAGGCTGGGGGCCTGGGAGAGGGAGTTCACCCAGCCCTCACCGCCCCCGACACCCCCCCCCCCCGTGCTGCCTGCCCTCAGAACCTGCTCAGACAGGGACCCACAGGAAAGGACATCCCGGCCGGCGTCTCTACAGCTGTTTGTCATGGGACCCATTAGGCCTTGACAGCTGTTCCCCATCCACCCACAGGGGTGGGGGCAAACACCCCCCCCCATCCATCACTGGCCCTGGCATGGGAACTACAGCCCACCTTTAGGTCCGGCCCAGTCAGCTGAGGGTTACTCCCACATGCTCCCAGGAAGGATGCTAGGCTTGGGGGAAGAGACAGCCCTGGCCCCACTCCCATTGCGAGGGGCAGCTGGCCCTCAGCCTTGGCCCCAGGGAGGACCCCACCCAGGTCATGGGAGCAGGCCGGGCATGCCCAATGGTCTCCACCCACCCAAAAGAGCCACTGGAGAGACTCCACCCAGTATCTCCCAACCCATCTCCCATGGCTCCTTGATGCCCCCTGGAACACAGTCAAATGAAGTCGACAGGGGTCCGGCCCTCACACACACACACACACACACACACACACACACACACACATACACACACACCCCTCCGTCTCAGGGACCCCAGGCGTCCAGGGACCTCACCCATGGGGAGGACGTATCCTGGCTCCGTGCAGTAGGGGGTGCCAGACTGCCTCTTTATTCACAGCTGAGAGCCTGGGGGGGATGGAGGGAGGCACTCTCGGGGTCAGCATCCAGCTGCTCACCACAAGGTCAGTGGTTCAAACCCACTGACCACTCGGTGGGAGCCAGGTGAGGCTCCTGAGAGGACTGAATGCCTCCAAAGCTAGGGAGGGTCCCTCTGACTGGAGTGGAACGGCCTCCGCGGCCAAGGAAGAAACCCCAGAGGCGCAGCAGGCTGACCCTTGGGCTGCTAACAGAAAGACCCCAGCCTGCTGCCACTGAGACGTGCCGCTCAGGGCCCCCTTGGGCAGCCCCTGCCCCCTGCTTTGCAGGTCTCTGAGTGGGATCAACCCCACAGCGGGTCTGGTTTTCCAGCACATCCTTGCCCCGGTGAGGGGCTATTTCACAGTGAGCTGCCACCACAGGCTGGTGATTTCAACCCACGACCTGCTCCATGGGAGGAAGATGCATTTCAGCCTCAGAAACACACAGTGGGTGTCCTACCTGTGCTAGAGGGTCGCTGTGAGTCAGCGTGGGCTGGACAGCAGTGGGCTGGGTTTTCTGGAATATCCACCACATAGGGGAGCGCAGGCCTGTGTGTGTATGTGTACATGCATATATGTGCATGTGCATCTGTGTGCGTGTGCATGTGTGTAGGTGCATGTGTGTGTATTCAGGTATGTATGTGTGTGTTTTTATGTGTATTCAGGTATGTGTGTGTGCTTATGTGTATTCAGGTCTCTGTGTGTGTGTGTGTGTGTGTATGTGTGTGAGTAAATATATGTATGTATGTGTGTGACTGGTATCTATGGCTATCCAGTACCATCGCCCACCCTCTCTGGGCAGTGCCCGGAGCCTCAGCCTGCTGGGGCTGCAGGACAAGCCTTTTCCAGGCATGTGGGCCAGGAGGCTCTGCAGGGTCCATGACTGCCCCCGGGAGGCTGCCCAGGTGCCGTAACTGTCCCCGTCCGGCTTCCTCCCCGTATTTCAAGCACCCACTTGCCCTCTGCTCCCACCCCTCCCCCACAGGATTAATTTGGGAAGGCCGATGTTTATATTAACCATTCACTTATCGACATTGGCTTGCTGGGTCAATGGCCAAATTTATTGTCTCCTGAGATGAGCTATATCGAGCTGGGTACACGGCCCCACTCCCTGGACAGACGTTGTCAATACCAAGACTGCTGACCTTGGGGCGGATAGCCCCTCCCACCCAGCCTGCAGGGTATGGGGAGGGCAGCCAGCTGAGGCTCACCCCAGACAGTGCCTGGAGGGGCTGCATTCACCTGTCCACAAGCCCAGGGCTGACGGGGGTGCAGCCTGACTTGGGAGGCAGAGGGATTGATCTGTATTGGTAAGTAAGGTTAGCAGCTGGAAGGAGAGCTGGGAGGGGTCTCGGCATGTGCTGGACGTCTCTTGGAACCAGTCCCCCACCTGAGCTACTCAGGGCATCTGAGGCAGGAAGGTGACAGGAAGTGGGGTAGCCAGAGGTCTTGGAGCTGGGCCCTGCATCCACCTGGCTGTGTTAGCACCAGTGGGCTCCATGGACTGTGGGGCAGCAGGTCAGATCCCTGCCCATCAGGCTGGCCGGGTGGGCAGCAAGGCGAGAGCCCCAGGGTCAGCAACACTCCACTCAGCTACACCAGGTCACACCCAGTGGCCCCTCCAGGCCCCGCTCGGCGCCTGGTCCAGGAAGGACCTTTCCCTTGGAGGGCACAGTACCCACCAGGACTTGGTCAGGAAGGGCTCTGCGCCCTGGCCCCCTGCCCCACAGCTCCTGCTCACTGTTTGCTGAGCCCCTGCACATGTGCACTCTGGGGTGCAGGCTGGGCTCGGGGTGGGCTGGCACTGGTCCCAGGGTAGGAAAGGCAGGGCTTACAGGGGTGTCAGCTGCCCTGGTGGACCGCGGGCCCAGTGTGGCCTGGGGCACAGAGCTGTCCTGCCAGCAGTATCCAAGGCAGGGCTTGGGGCTGTGCTGAGCTCAGATCCACAGGCGGCCCTCTGGCCCCAGGCCTCCACGTCCTGCTATGCTGCCGCATGCGGCCACTAGGCGGCAGGCGAATGCCAGCAGGCTGGCCACAGAGAGGGCTGGTCAATGGGCTCATTTGTTGGCCGGCAGGCAGTCGATGGGCCCGGACAGCCACACGCTGATTAAGATGCCACACTTGAGTTAGAACCTCCTGCCAGGTGATGAGCCATTGATCAGCTTGTCAGGGGCTGGAGAGGGGAGAGCCGAGACATAGATGGACAGAGTGGGAGGGGGTGCCAGAGATAGAGACAGAGATAGAGAGTTGGGGAATCAGAGACAGACAGAAAGTGGGAGTGAGCCAGAGATAGAGAGAGCCAGAAGGGGGAGTGGGACAGAAGGAGAGACGGAGTCTGAGGGCAGAGCAGAAATGGGGGAGCGGGGGAGTCAAAGACACAGGGACAAGAGATGGAGGGAGGAGGGGCAGGGTAGGCCCTGCCTCTTCCAGGTCTAACCTCTGCCTCGGTTTCCCCAATCTGACACAAGGCATGGCAGGGTGGGGGGTGCTGGGCACCCCCAGGGTGAGTGGATCCTGGTCCCTCCCCAATCCCTTCCAAGGGCGTAGGGCTTTCCCAGGCCCCCAGACCTTGGGCTGTTCCCTCCCTCCTAGGCCAGTTCTGGGGCAAGCCCTACCCCATGCACTCATGCCTCTGGCTCCCCCATGGTCCAAGCCACCTTCCCTCCGACCAGACCCCCGCTGTCTGTGGGGTCCCTTTCCCAGCAATGCCACCGGGCACCGAGCATGTGTCGAACGGTCACAGGTGCCTTTATTAACAAATGCCAAGCGCCTGGCTGCCGGTGGGCCTGCCCACCCCTGAGGGGGCCGCCAGGCTCTCTGCCCTCCCCCGGGGCCCCTTTGCCTCCCACTGAAATTGCCTTCAAGGGTATGTGGACCTCGGGGTCAGCGTGTCCCCGTGAGTGGGGGGACAAAGGTGTCTGGGGTTGAGGGGCTGTGGGGTGGGCTCTCTGAAGAACATTCTCCAGCCTGGCCCTGGCTACTCAGCACGGAGAGCCCCCACATTGCCCCTCAGCCCCACTTCCCATGGTCCTGGGGAAGAGGAGGAGGCAGGGGCCTACTGTACAGACAGGCACATGGAGGTCCAGGCCACCATGCCAGCCTACCCACCCCGAGTCCTAGCCGGAAGTCTCTGGGGTGGGAACCATGGCCTGTCCTTGGGGAGCACAAGTCTATGGGGGGACATGACCTGTCCTTGGGAGTCTGAGTCTGTGTGGGGACATGGCCCCACCCTCCGTAATTGCTGATCTTGGTGGTGAGAGGAGGTAGGGGAGTCCTGGGGAGTCCCAGAGTCCTGGTGAGTGCGGGGGAGGTGGTGAGGCAGGCAGAGAAGCCTGGGGTTCCCCCCCCCAGCTGAGGTCACCTTCCAGTCTTGGTGGTGGCAACATTATTCACGGCCTGGCAGGGCTTCCTGAAACTTGACCCGAGGTCCCAGTTCCTCTCCCAGCCCTGGGCCAGCCAACCAGTCCACACCACCCTGAGGGACCCTGCCAGCCAGCACACAGCCCCACCACCCAGAGGCACCACCCATCAAGAGTTGAGCAAGGGGACAGGTATGGATGGAATCTGGCGAGCCACAGCCACTTGGCCAAAAGACACTAGGTCAAGCCATCCCCCAGGCAAAGGGACCCCCTGACCACGCCCACTGTCAGGTCTCTGCATGTCCAGGAGCCCCCTCCCTCTCAGGCCCAGTCTCTCTACCCTGCCACGTGGTCAGCCCACTCCTGAGGAAGCCTGGTGCTGGCCCCTGCTGAGCTGCTGAAGATAAAGCCCCACCCCCACCCCACCCCAGCCCTGGGAGTCTGGATTTGTAACCTCCCATGAGCCTGGGGGCGGGCATGTTGGGTTCCGGGTCCCTGCTGGCCCAGAGTCAGAGCCCCAGGCTGGCTTGAGCTTGCCTGAGTGGCTGGTGGGCCCCTTGGCCCTGGGGGCTCCCTGTCTGCCCCTCCCCTTAGTCCTAGCATCAACCCACCCTCCTAAATGTGCAGTCTGTCTGTCTGTCCCTCTGACCATCCACTGGGACTCAGGCCTGAGTGCGAGGACGCCAAGCTGAATCTAGCATTGAGAAAACACCTTGGATGAGGTCTGGGGGCCTGTTCACTTGGATGAAAGTGCGTGGAGCTGAGGTTTCCAGAGCTCCCATGGGGCCCTGCCCTGCCACACCCCGTCCCACCTTCCCATGCTGTCTCATCCTCACCCCCCTGCCTTGCCACACCCCCACCTTCCTTCACCCCCATCCCCTCCTACCCTGTCAACTCCCTGCCACTCCACAATGTCCCACTCTGCCACGCACCCCTATTTTCTCACCTCTCCCCCACTCTGACCCACCCCACTCTCCCTCCCTGCCAACCCCGCCCCTCACCCTACCAACCCCCCAACACTGCTACACCCCACCCACAAGGCTGCTACACCCCCTGCCCTCACTCTGTCTCACTCTGCACCCGGAGAGGTTCTAGTGCCCCTCCAAGCCAAGAGCAGGGTGGCCAGCAAGCTGCCAAGGGCCCTGGAGATGGCCAGCTGCTGGCCCGGGATGAGCCTGCCCTGCCCCCGCCCCCAGCACAGGACCCACGACTTGTGAGACAGGGCAGGGTGGTGAGGGAGGGTCCCTTAACCCCAGGTCCCAAGAGAATGGGCTGCCCCTGCACTGCTGGGGCAGGAAGAGAAGTGTCCTCTGGGGACTACTAGAGAGGACACCCGCCACGACTTCCTGTCTGTGCCCCAGGGTGGGGGGTGGGTGCTTCAACTACTCAGGAGACAGCTCCGTTCCCGCTCCCCCCTCCCCCTCCCTCCCTCAGCCTCCTGCCCTGAAGCCTCCCAAGCCTGCAGCCCAGAGGAAAGTGGGCTCAGCCTCCCTGGTGGCAGGGTGTCCTTCCAGGCCACTCCTGGAAGTGGTGGTCACCCAGGCCAGCGCAGGCCAGAGAGCCCATGGGACCAAAGGGGCAGTGCAGGGCGGGCCTTGCTAGGAGCGCTCGGGCCCGCAGGCAGGTCAGGGTCCAGTCCGGAGGCCAGGGGCCAGTGCGCTCCGAGGCCCAGGGCCGTGAGGACCCCGAAGGTGGCGGGCGAGCGCCTGCTCCTGCGTGCGGCAGGAAGATAGCTGCGCCTCCCTGCTCCCACCTGGCCCGCCTGCGCGGCGGCCGCCCGGGGCACCGGCGGTGGCAACTCCGCGTGTCACCTCCCGAGCCATGCGCGCAGCACAGCAGGCGCGCGGCCCCCAGATGTGCAGGGCCCAGGGCCACGACAGCTTCCAGGGCGCGGTTGGCGCGGGCGGCCTGGGGCGACGCCATCTGATGCGCGCAGCCGCGCACCTCCGCCCCCACCATCTGTCGCCGGTGGAGCGGCTCTGTGTCACGGCCCCAGGGCCGGGCAGCACCAGCCCCTCGTGCGCCTCTTGTGGGGGTGCCCCACACAGGCAGGGAGATGGAGCCCATGAGTCCGGCGCTGGCCAGCCTTTGGGGCACCGACCTTGCGACTTGGGGGGGGAGGGCACTGGCCCCGGGGAGCCTTGGAAACCTGGGTGCCACTCAGGCCTCCTGGAGGTGCGAGTTGCTCTGCCCATGCGGGTTTAGGGATGAGGCCGCCAGGCACTGTCCTCCAGCAAGGCCCTGGGACCAGTCTCTCAGGCCCGCACTCCTCAAAGGCCCCTGTGCCCCGCCCTCCATGGGACAGCCAGCATCTTACACACCATGCAGTCCCCGGGGACGAGTGTCTGCCCCGGGCATCTGTCCCCCTAACATGGGGCAGCCAGCCAGCTAGGGAGGCCCTGGGGCAACAGCTGGCTACAGAGAGGTGGGGACTGATGGGGCAGGAAGGTGAGAGGGGACAAGGAGTCCAACCAGAGAGTCGGGTGACGTAGCAGACACGACACGGGCAGAGTGGCCAGTCCTTGGGGTGACTGGCCTGGGTCCCAGGTCACAGAGGGTAAGAGAGGACACTGGGCAAGGCCGGAAGCCTGGGGGAGGGAGAGCCCGGCCTGGTGGGATCAGAAGGTGAGGTCTGGGATCTGCAGGGGTCTCAGGCAGGCGCAGTGGGGTGTGGGGCAAGCAAGCAGAGCAGTGAGGGCCCCTCCTTGCCAAGGTTGTCCTTCACCCTCCTCCAGTTGCAATAAAGCCACTAATTAGCATCCTGACCACTCCGTTAATTAGGCCGCAAGCTTAATGATGACAGAGTGTGTCGACAGGGGTGGGGCGCCACTGTCAGCCCCCAGCCTCCCTCTGAAGTGGGGATTTATTGACCAGAAAAGACAGATGAGGATCAGGGCCACAGTGGCCCTGCTTCCCCAGGGAGGGTGGAGGCAGAAAGTGGGCAGCAAGGAGCCCACCGTGCTGGAGGATGTCCCCACAAACGCAGCCACCGGCCTGCACCTCTGGCTCCCGCCCTAAATTATCCCAGGGAGGGGTGGAGCCATGGCCAAGCGCTCAGCGTGGGGGCCACACCCCTGGCCCACCTGGCCTTGGGCCCTGGAGAAGGTGTGTCCTGCTTCTCCAGACAGCCTCTGTCCTGAGCTGACTGTGACTCTGAGTCCCTCCTCCGGCGCAGCCCCAGACCCATCCAGTCCCCCTGTTCCTGTTAGCAAACCTTCCCCACACCCAGCATGCCAGGCTCAAGGCTTCCCAGAACCACTGTCCCGGTTCTGCTCCCTGGGCAAAGTGGTCGATTGAAAGTGGTCCTTCTCACGGAGACTTGAGAGGTCAAGTCTATCTCTCCAATAGATCATAAATGTAGCAAGGACCTCAGCCTATGGTCGGCACTGATGCGAATTCAGTGACAGTGGTGACAGTAGGGTGGAGATGGGGATGGTGGTGAGTGTGGGGTGGAGATGGGGATGGTAGTGGTGGTGGAGATGGTGATGGTGGTGGTGAGTGTGGTGGTGGAGATGGCGATGGTGGGGATGGTGGTGAGTGTGGTGGTGGAGTTGGGGATGGTGGTGGTGAGTGTGGTGGTGGAGATGGCGATGGTGGGGATGGTGGTGAGTGTGGTGGTGGAGATGGGGATGGTGGTGGTGGTGGAGATGGGGATTGTGGTGAGTGTGATGATGGAGATGGGGATGGTGGTGAGTGTGGTGGTGGAGATGGGGATGGTGGTGGTGGAGGATGGGGATGATGGTAGTGGTGGTGGTTGTGGTGGTGGAGATGATGAAGGTGGTGAGTGTGGTGGTGGAGGATGGGGATGATGGTGGTGGTGGTGGTGGTGATGATGATGATGAAGGTGGTAGTGAGTGTGGTGGTGGAGATGATGATGGTGGTGGTGAGTGTGGTGGTGGAGATGATGATGGTGGTGGTGAGTGTGGTGGTGGAGATGATGATGGTTGTCAGGGGAAGCCAGCCCCTAACACATCATTACAGGTCCAGTAGGCGCAATTGTACAGCGATAATAAGTAAAGATCATAGTAAAGTTATAGAGAGCATGAGAGATAGAAGTGAAGTATTGAAATGAATGGAGTCATTCACGATTCATGGTAGCATGCTCACCTCAGCCCCGCTGATGGTCCACATGGAGGGAGAGAGAGAGAGAGAGAGAGATCTTTAATGCTAGCCCAGGCCTTTTATATTCTTTGGGGACGTGCAAGCCCCCTATACAGGTGAGGACCCACATCACTGGAAGGTGCCGTCCTATGGGTAATACAGTAATGAGAGAGGGGTGGTTAGGGACATACACACAATAGGAAGGGGAGGGATTGGGGTTATACATGTGACAAGATGGGCAGATCCTAGGTTTAGGATGGTGGCTTAACTTTGACCTATTCCCTCGATCTCCATAGGAACCATTATCAGTAGGGTGTAAACCCCACCTACTGGAACCAAATAGATGTCTGCAGGCATCCATTGTATTTTACAGCAGGGAGTGGGGCCCCCTGCAGTCTGGCAACTGGAAGGATGGCTGAGAGCATCTGACCTCCCCCCACAAATGGTGGTGAGTGTGGTGGTGGAGGATGGGGATGATGGTGGTGGTGGTGGAGATGATGATGGTGGTAAGTGTGGGGTGGAGATGGGGATGGTGGTGGTGAGTGTGATGGTGGAGATGGGGATGGTGGTGGTGATGATGAAGGTGGTGGTGGTGGTGATGGAGATGATGGTGGTGGTGGAGATGATGATGGTGGTGAGTGTGATGGTGGAGATGGGGATGGTGGTGGTGGTGGTGGTGCTGGTGGTGGTGGTGGTGGTGATGGAGATGATGGTGGTGGTGGTGAGTGTGGTGGTGGAGGATGGGGATGATGGTGGTGGTGGTGATGATGATGGTGGTGAGTGTGGGGTGGAGATGGGGATGGTGGTGGTGGTGGTGGTGATGATGAAGGTGGTGGTGAGTGTGGTGGTGGAGGATGGGGATGGTGGTGAGTGTGGTGGTGGAGATGGGGATGGTGGTGAGTGTGATGATGGAGATGGGCATGACAACCCTGGCTCCCTCGCTGCCATTGAGCCCATTCTGACTCATGATGACCTTGCAGGTCAGGGTAGAACACCCCCCCCCCCGTGGTTTTCTGATTGTAACTCTTTACAGGAGTAGAAAGCCCTGCTTTTCTCCCAAGGAGAGGCTGGTAGTTTCAAACTGCTGACCTTGCAGTTAGCAGACTCAGTCACCAGAGCCCCTGATGTGGTGCTGGTGGCGGCGGTCAAGGTGATGGTGGGGACGGTGGTGTGGTAACTGTGATGGTGGTGGTGGCTGTGATGGGGAGGCGATGAAGAGATAACTCTTCTGACAGGGGGATGGTGGTGGGTACAGCCCACCAGCCTGGGGGGTCCTATCTGGATCACACCTGGAGGACTCTGTCACAGGCAGGGCTCGTGATCTGGCAAGGACTGGCAGGTTGTGGGCTTCAGGTCCTCACCAGAGGGATTCAGGGGACTGTGGGTTTCACTTGTGTCCCCTCCCCTTCCTGGGCCTTCTCTCATCCTTTGTGTTGAAGACCCTGCAGGGCAAAGCTCTAGCTGGCCTTCAATCTCCAACCTCTGACCTCTGCCTAGGTCAGCCTATCCTAGACACACAGCAGGGCACTGTTGGGGGCCTGAGTGACCTCTGCCCAGCAAGCAGTGGCACAGACAGTGAGCTGCCAGAGGGGAAACACTGGGGTTGCAGGCGAGTAGAGGCACACAAGGGGGAGGAGAGGACCCAAATTCCAAGGGACAGAGGGACAGAGAGCAGACAGACAAGGGAACAGTTCCATAACCAAAGGCAGGTGGGTGGAAGTCCCTCAGCAGGTCTGCCCTGCCGAACTCCTGCTGCAGCAGAAGCTCCTCACCTTGGGTTGTCCCCTTGGGGAGTCCAAATCTGTGGTCCTACTGTGTGCAGGCTGGACCACCCAGGCCCGGGCCAGGAAAGCCCTTGTTCTAAGGCTCATGTCCCAGTGGGGCTGGTGGACACCCAGCACAGATCAGGAGACCCACCAGGACACACAAAGTCCCGTATGGGGCATCTTAGTGACCAAGCCAGACCCTGTTGAGCACCTGGAGCTGCTATCCCCAGAGCCTGCCCTGGGAGGGTCCCCACAAGGACCCTGAGCCCAGCTATGGGATGGAGCCCAGTGAGCAGAGCTGTTCTGGTGGGTGCTGGGCGTCAGATACAATCACACTCCCAGTACATCACAATTACTGCAAATGGCCCATTAAAGAGAAATTATCATCAATATGATATTAGCAGACGGCGGGGAAATGAAGAAAGAAAAGTGCTTATCTGCCCGTTGTCCCCTTAATGGGGACAAGAGATGGGGCCCGCAGTGGCACCCTCTGTCCCCTGACCACCTCCTCGCTGCTTCCTGCAGCCCCAACCCCAGCAGAGAAAGGGCTTTTTCTGTCCCCTCCCAACTGGCCCCAGACCCCCTGCAGCTCCGGATGCCCCTGCTCTGCCTCTCTGTCTGCCAGGAAATTCCCTGGTCTGGAAGGGTCTCAGTGGCCTGTCCCCTCCTTGGACACATAGCCTGCCCCCGGATTCAGGGCTCTGGGTGTTGCCAAGACACAGCCAGCGATGGGCACCCATGTCACTGACCCTCACTGTCCCCCAAACGCTGGCAATGTGTCGGAGAGAAAAAGACTTCAGTGGTGGAACAGGCAGAGGAGCATTGACAGTGGTGGTTGGGGGGATGCGGGGGGCTGCGACTCAGATCCGGGGGTTCCACCTGCTTGGAAGGCAGGGGACTTGCTGGGATGGCCGGGGGCTGGACTTTGATAGGTCACTAAGAGACCATCCAAAATCCAAGTCCCTCCTTAATAGCAGTGTGTACACCCCACCCCCACCCTGAAGCCCCAAGACTGGGGGGGGGTCTTATCCTAAACTGGGTGGCCCAGAGTGGCTACTGAGGACCCTTGGCCCCTTCCCCTCCCCCGGGAGCCAGCAGAACCAGGCATCCAGACCCACCAGGAAGTGGGCAGATCGGACAGCCACAGGCTGGAGGACCCTACTGGGCCCTACTGGACCATGCTGCCCGGCCCACTCACACAGGCGCTGATCTGGCCCTCCAGAGACACCCAGGTGAGTTCGGGACCAGGCTTAGCTCAGCCACAGGGGCCTCCTCAAGGTCAGCATGTAGGGGACAAGGCTGGGACCCTACCAGGCCAACTGGCCCTTCCTCCTTGAGGAATGAATGAGGGAAGATCCACTGGGGTGCACTCTCGAGCAGCTGTCGCCTGCCTGGGGTCATCAGCACCCTGCCCACAACAACATAAGACATGGGTGGGGAGACGCCCAGCTGCCCCTGCGGGGAGCAAGCCCACAGCACTGTCCTGCAGCCCCCCAGCCCCAAGCAGACTCCCACTGGGCCAGTGGCCGGGTCTGCTTGTCTCACCGCAATGAGAGAATTGCACAGTGGTGTTAGTGAGGACTACTGACTGCATGTGGACTGCCAGGAGGACAGACACACCTGTCTGTCTGGAAGAGCTGCAGCCAGGTGGCTCCATGGTAGAAACCAGCAGGGCGAAGCCTGATCACGCGGACTTTGGACACGTCAGAAGGGACCCATCCCTGGGGAAGGACACCGTGCTTGGTGACATGGGGGTGCAGGGAGCAAGAGGACGGCCCTCGACAAGAGAGACTGCCACTGTGGCTGCCACCCGCCTCGGACAGGTGCGGCCCTGGGCGACATGCGTGCCGCTTCCGGGTCCTGTGCGTCCACAGGGCTGGGCAGCACCGGTGTCTTCATAAATGGTCATCGCCCTTCGTTTGGGGATTGGCAGCATTCCATCTGGTCCTACATGTGTACGTCAATACGACGTTCAAAACACACAGCGCAACATTCACTGCACGGAAGGCTCCTGGGCCATTGACTAGGCTTGCAGGGAGCTCTGGGCCACCGGGGTCAACCGAGGGCTTAGACTCGGGAAATAGGTGGTCGGTCTCTCAGAGGGGTCCTTCCTCTATGGGTGGCATGGGGAGACCCCACTGCTGCCCCCGTGATGTCCGTCAGCCACGTGATCGGCGCTGGCTCTGCTGTCCAGCCCGAGGCCCTGGTCCCCTTAGAGAGTGCAGTATAATGGCTTCGCACTCGCGGGGGGAGCGCCTGAGAACCAGACGTGGCTGACACGCGCGGCGCCCCGATAAGTCCTCATGTACGCACACACGCGCACGCGCGGGGAGCCCTGGTGGCGGAGTGGTTTTGAGTTGGGTGATTAACTGCAAGGTCAGCAGTGTGAAAGCACCAGGTGGGAGACAGACGGGGCTTTCTACTGGCGTCAAGACTGACAGCCTCAGGAGCCCACAGGGGCAGTTGTTCCCTGTCCTGTAGGGATGCCGTGACTGGGAACCGCTCGATGGCTCCGAGCAGTTCTTTGAAGACACAAACCTGTCCCTGAACGGGCTCCAAGATAAGGGGGCGGCCCCGAGCAGCGGAGTGCATGGAGCCCCTGTGGGCCAGAGCCCGGCAGGCACCCAACAGCCTACACATACGCGTGTACATATGCACCCACATCACAGGCTCTCGGGGGACAGGCCCAGTGAAGCCCCCCCACCCTCCCACGCAGCAGGTCGGCTCAGGGAGGAGGATTCTGAATCCCACAAGTGAAGCGGTGGAGGCAAGACAAGAGTCCTTAGGACAATGGAGAGCAAATCCCAATCCCCTGCGCCCAGCGGGCGGTCTGAGCGGTGTAGGCCTCTCAGCCCCTAGGCCCAGCGCAGAGCCGGCCCTGGCTCTCACCTCTGGAGGCCCCAGGCAGTCCCTGGCCTGCAGCTGTGGGGTAACTCTGTCATCACAGGGTGGATGTCTCCAGAACTCACCCTCCTCAGTGTGACCTCAAGTCAACTTCCCTGATGGCATCTTCTGAGGTGCTCACGGGGCAGGCGCCAAGACACCGCAGAGCGTTGGTTCTCTGGTGGGGGGGCAGCTTAAGCCAGAACAGCACTCGGGAAGCCGGGCAGAGGGTACTAGGAGGCTGTCATGGGCAAAGAAGGGTCCTAGTGGCACCGTGGTCCCACCGCTGCTCACCGCAAGGTGGGCAGTTTGAAACCACCAGCTGCTCAGCGGGAGAAAGACGAGGTTTTTTGTGCCCATAGAGTTACAGCCTAAGGGTGACACACTAAATAAAATATGATTGGACTGTGGAATTGTATGATATAAAGCTGCTTTTGAGAAAAATGAGTGACCGCCTCTGAAGGTCACAGGGGCTGTGAGCAGTGCCCACTGGATGGCAGGGGAGGGCGCAGTCCAGAAGTGAGTGTACTTCTTGGGAGAGGGAGCTTAGTCACAGGAGCCAGTTGTTGAGGCGAGGACATACCTCGAGGGCCCCAGCCCGGTCGCCTGCTGGGCTGTGTAAATACAGGGTGACACAGTGTACCGGGAGGCAGGCGAGTATTCGTGGGACAGCCTGGCACACAGCTCCTGAAGCAGGCAGACAGAGCTCAGCACGTGAGCAGCTTGCCCGGAAATGCGGGCAAATGTCCAACTAGCCCCGCTGGGAGTCAGGCGCAGTCCCCTGGGCTTGATGTGGCTTTAAACTTCACGTGTCCCTTAGAAGAAGTCAGCGGGGACAGGATCAAGGGGGTGTGGGGACAGCTCTCGGTGACAGGGACGCAAGAGCATGAATGGGGCCTGAACCCTGGATATATTCTGACCCCTGAGCCCACTCACAGAACAAAGATGAAACGCACAGAGCCCAAGCGGCCAGTGGACGTGTGTCCTCAATCATCATTAATAGTGTTAAGCAGTAAAAAGAAGTGAAAATGACTTAAAAGGAGCCCGTAGCCTGTCAGCACAGAGGCCAGGGCCTGAGCCAAGCCCCTGTGGGAGGCGGGGCGGGCAAGAGAGGGCTACTGGCCCAGGCCAGGCATGGGACTGGGGCACAAATGGAGCAGAGAACCCCTCATGGCAAGGGGCCAGCCGTAGCCAAGTGCCCTCACCTGTGTGCAGCCCATCCACCTGCCCACCCATCCCTCTCCATTCATCCATCCATCCATCCACCCATCTGTCTATCCATCCATGTTTCCACCTGTCCAGACAGCCCCAGAGTGTCCTGACCTGTGGTTGCAGAGTCTGGGGGTGCTGGACAGGCCCAGTATTCGTGGGAGAACCTTCTTCAAAGACAGCAGGGCACGGTCTTTATCCTCCCTGTCTTCGGCATTTCCCACAGTCTAGATGCACAGGTGATGGCTGAGGCTGAAACAGCCCCTTTGGACCAGGAGGCCCTGGGCCTGGAGGTGAGAACGTTTGCAAGGTGGGTGGCTCTTAGCTCAGAGTTCAGCTCCAGTGACCACGTGGCTGGCCACTCTGAGTTGCTGGGTTTGGTCTGGCCACTGCTGAGTCTCAGGCTCAGGGTCAAAGGTGAGGGAGAGCAGGTGGGTGGGCACTCCATCATCACACTCCTTCACTGCGCCATACAGAAAGCGGGCAGATCGCCCTGCCTTCCCCTCCTCCTGGCCAGGCCTTTCCGGGGGAGCAGCCTCATCCCTTGTTCTGCTCTGCTGAGGTGAGGTCTGTGAGGGCTGCTCCAGGGTGTGGGCAGAGCTCAGGAGCCGGCTTTTCCCACTGCCAGTGACCAAACCCACTGCTCTCTGCCCTAAAGGACCCTGGGGCCTCCCTGACACCAAGTCCTCCCCCATGGCCCTCAGGACACCAGACTTGGCTGAGATGGCTGTGGTGGGGAGTGAGGGTGGTCCCCCAGACTCCCTCTTCCATGTCTCCACAGCAGATGAGCCTCCTCTTCCAGGAAGCATTCCCAATGGACAAGGACATGTGAAAGGGTTGTTGCATTTGATCCTCCCAAAGCCAATGTGTGTGCTCATGTGTGCGCCTGTGTGTGTGTCTGTGTGCACCTGTGTGTGTCTGTGTGCCTGTGTATGCACCTGTGTGTGCCTGTGTACCTGTGTGTGTGCACCTGTGTATGCCTGTGTACCTGTGTGTGTGCACCTGTGTATGCCTGTGTACCTGTGTGTGTGCCTATGTGCACCTGTGTGCGTGTCTGTGTGCCTGTGTGTGCACCTGTGTGTGTGCCTGTGTGTGCACCTGTGTGTGCACCTGTGTATGCCTGTGTGCCTGTGTGTGTGCCTGGGTACCTGTGTGTGCCTGTGTACCTGTGTGTGCCTCTGTAGCTGTGTGTGTACCAGTGTGTGCACCTGTGTGTCTCTATACCTGTGTACGCACCTATGTGTGACTCTGTACCTGTATGTGCACCTGTGTGTGTCCCTCTGTACCTGTGTGAGTACCTGTGTGTGCACCTGTGTGTGTCCCTCTGTACCTGTGTGGGTACCTGTGTGCACCTCTGTACCTGTGTGTGCGCCTGTGTGTGTATCTCAGTGTGCCTGTCTGTGCATATGTGTTCACCTCGGTGTGTGTGTGTGTGTACTGAGTGTGCCTAAGTGTATGTGTGCGTGTGTGTGTGTGTACTGAGCGTGCCTAAATGCATGTGTGCCTGCCCCTGGAGGGAGGTGGAGGGAGGGAAGCTCTACTGGCCTTTCTTAGAGACTGAATCATTGACCCTGCTCTGGCTGCCAGCTGGTCAGGGCAGGACTAGGGGTGGATGGCCCAACACCAGCCCAGAAAAGCACTCCATCTACTGCCTTGGATGGGTGGGGTGCTTGGCACCTCACACGCCAGAGGGCCCCCCTGCTCCAGAGAAGGGGGCACGGGGATGTGCATGGCTGGGCCTTCACATGGAGATCCTAGTCCTCCTTCTCCTTGTGGAGGCACTAGACCTGCCCAGCCTGGGGGGGTGGCAGAGATGGCAGGACAGTTCCTGGTCACTTTGGCAGGCAGAAGCTCTGACCACAGTCCACCTCATCAGTCCCCATGGGGGAGGCATGCTGTGCCCAGGCCACAGAGGGACAGCCAAACACATGCCTAGGTCTTCCTTTGTAGCCATGGTGTCGGCTCAACTGGCCTGGCCGGACACAGCATCCCAGGGACCAGAGGCTCTGAGAGGAGGGGGTCCTGGGGCCTCTACACGGGGTGTGGTCTGCCTCCTTGCTCCTGGATGGTGCAGGTGGGAAGACAGAAGGCTCAGAGCAGAGGCAGAGGAGGGAGGGAGGGGGGAAGGGAGGGAAGCACAGAGGCAGGAGCCCCTCATGCTTGTTTGCCCTTCAGGTGGTCTCCTGTGGCCTGACAGTCTCAGCAGAGCTGCTCCTGTGCTTCCCAGGGTCGGCCCAGCCCAGCCTGTGCCACAAACCCGAGACACACCCAGGTGCAGAGGCCACTGCATCTGCAAGTGCCAGCCCCCATGGGCACGGCCCCCACGGCAGGCACACACCTGTCCTCCCCCACCTCTAGGACACCCAGACCCCATCATCTCACCCTCAGGAGTGGGGTGGGGGCCCAGACCTGCAGAGCTGAAGGCTGCATTTGAACAGGGCTCCGTCCAAGATGGGACACCCAGGGAACCTACTGCCCGCACCCCCACCGCCGGCCCCACCCGCACCTCCCCTAGTGACCTCTAGAGCTTCCTGGAGAGAGGGTCCTCCTGTGACAGCTTCTTCCCACCCCCTACCCACAGTGGGTGAGCCGTGTCACTGCGGACTGGGCAGCCCGCTCACTCCCGGGGGCGAGGCCTGAGGGCGGGCAGCTGGGCCAAGGGCGTGCTCGAACGCGGTGCAGAAGGCCGCCTCCCAAGGCACGGAGCCCAGTGTCCTTTTCCAGGTCCTGCCCAGCTGCCGACCCCTGGCCCTCTGCCGGTGCCCTCTCCAGCCAACTGCAAGCACTGACCACCCTCTCTTCTGTGACCCCACCAGATGGCACCCTCCTCACCCACCCCCACTCCTGTCCACTCACGCCTAGACTGCCTCCTGATGCCCCCACTCTCCCAGAAGCCATTCACCCATAGGCCCAGCCTCCAGGGCCACAGCAGGGCCCCCCACCCTGCACCCCCTTGCCCTTCCCAGGAGATGAGAAACACACCTGTGGTGGACTAGCTCTGCCCCACCCCCATAGTACTGCCCACTCCCATTCCTGCTTTCCAGTGCCCCCACCCCACCCTGCCCCTGGGCCCTGTGCAGGGCTGCCCTGGCCCCCACCTCCCTAGCACAGCGAAAGAGCCCCAAACTCAGTGACCCTGTGGGACCCCCAAACTGCTCCTTCCTGAGACCGTGGCTGTGTGGGAGCTGAAGGTCCTGCAGAGACAGCCCAGCGCTTAACCCACGGTGCCACCAGGGACCCCCTCCCTAATTCAAAGTAGGTACCAAATCCATGCTTGGAATGACCAAATTCCTGAATTCTGCCCACCCTTCCTCCTAAACCCCCACCTCCCTAGTCATGTTTTCAAGATTCAGGGTTAGGAGCGTGGGGAAACCTGTGGGGGCTGGGGAGTTGGGCTTGGTGCTAGAGAGGGACTCAGGCAGCCCCTACTGGTGGCCCTTCCTGCCTTCATTGTCCCCTCAGGGGCTGGACTCAAAGCCCCACTTGTGTCCTTCTCTGGGGGCTGACAGGTGGGATACCAAAGTCCCCAAGAAGGCTGGGTTCTTCCCAACATGCATTCTGTCCCAGGTCCCAAAGTGTGTGTGTGTGTGTGTGTGTGTGTGTGTGTGTGTGTGGCGGGGGGCTGAGGCCTGGGGCATGCCTCTGGGTGGTCTCACCCAGAGTCCACCAGGTCTGGTGGGGTAGAGGGGTCTGGCTGTCCTGTACATGATGCTCAGTGCATTTGTCTGAGCCCCATGAGAGGCTGTGACCACATCCATGTGCAGACCCACATCCGTGTACTCGCATGAAGATCAGGACAGTGGCTGAGCCTGGCCTCAACCTCAGAGCCCACTGTATAAAAGCGGGGGCACTTCTGATGCCAGACAGAGAGATGGCGCCCAGGGGTCTCCACGGGAGCCCCCACTGGGGCCTGACTGAACCCACCTGCCCTAGGTAGCCCCTGGCCCTTCTCAGGGACAAGGCAGGCTGAGAGTCACACCTCCGTGGCCAGGTCACCTCTCTTGTGGTTGCCACTGAAACCCAAGCCACCGGGGTTGCAGGGCTCCGGGCCTGATCTGTTGGGGCCCCACTGAGCCTACCACCACCTGCTCGGGAATGGCAGCGGTTGAGAGAATTGCGCAAAGCTGAGAGGGGCCACCCAGCCGTGGGCAGTGCAGGCAGCCTCTGGGGGCTGGGTGCCCTCCAGGCCCCAGTACCATTGAGGAGGGGGTGGTGTGGGTATGCAGTGGACAAGTGTGGGCTGTCCGCTCAGATGAGGCCAACTTACAAAGGTATGAGTGAGAAAGAGTGAGTGCATGTGTGTGTGTGTCAGTGTGAGTGTGCATGCAGGTTAGCTGTGAGGTGTGTGTCAGTTTGTGTGTGATTGTACATGGGTGCTATGTGAGAGGGAGTGTCTGCATGTGTGGTCAAGACAGCCCTGATCCCATCCAGGCCTTACCACCTTCCAGGTCACCCTCTGAGTAAGGCTGGCAGAAGGTGCCCGAAGGTGAGGTCCCCACATTCCCAACCTGCCCCATCTGCTCAGTGAGGCACTTCACTGCTGGGTAAGAAGTTCACACCCCTCCCCCAAGTTCACCCTCCTCCCTGACTCAGGTGCTGGCCCAGAAGAGGCCAGCAGGACAGCAGGTCCTTAACCTCCAACCTGGCTCCAGGGAGGGCTGCAGGCAGGCAGGTGTGAGGGCCCTGTGGGGGTGAGGTGCTGGGAGGCCATCCCTGAAGGAACACTGAGGCTGAGGCCCCCATGCTGTGCCCCTCGAGCTCCCAGACAGAGAGGGGCTGGCTCCACGGAGGGTCTAGACCTCCAAGCTGCAGGCACTCAGTGGTCAACCTGCTCTAGGCCCCCAAGTTGTCAATGTGGCTGTCAGGCTACTTTGAGCTGCCTCTGACACACACACACACACACACACACACACACACACACACGACGCTGCTACCCACAGTCTTAGGCCCAGATAAGGTGGGCACATAAGGACTTCAAGTCTCACATTCTTGCCCCTGTGAACCCAGCCAGGAGAGTTAACACAGCCCCCCTCCCCACCTCCACTTCCTCTCCCCAGGCTGGCCTGGCTGCTGTTACCAAGAGGAGTTGGCCACTGACTAGGCAGCCTTGTTGGTGGAGACACCAACCTCTTGGGGATCCTGACTTGGGGCTGTGGAGGCACCCAGCATGCATGGGGGGCAGGCTGCAGGCAGGAGGGTGGGAGGGCCAGCTGAAGTCTTTCCACAAGGTTTGTAAGCCAAGTGGAAGCTCAGCTCAGCTCCTGTCCTGGCTGAGTCCCCATTCCGTCTTTGACCTGCCAGGTCTTGTCCTAGGAAATGTAGCGAGCTTCCCGCCATAGGATGTAGGAGCCAGCAGGGCTCAGCAACCTTCTTCAGAGTCCCAGCAGCTCCTGCATCTGCTTGAGGCCAGCCTGGAGCTGGGCTTCTCCAGACCTGCTCCGAGACACCACCCTCCCCCAAAAGGCACCGAGGCCTCCAATTGTGTGGGCTCCCACCTGCCGAGAGACAGTTGCACCAGTGGTTACACAGCCTGAGGGGTGTGGCTGCCAGACCCCTCTTCCACCAGCAACCCAGAGGTTCACTGCCCTCCTGGGAGTCCGAGGTCTGGGGATGGGTGAGACAGAGACAGAGAGAAGGAAGACACAGGCCAAAAGAGATACCTAGGAGGGCGCGTGGTGGGGACAGAGGGTAAACCGGCTTTCTCCTGGGAGGCTGGGAAAGCCTTTCCGGAGGAGCCAGCGGCCCAGGCCCAGCCAGGAATGCTGTCCTGGGAGAGCGCCACCAGTGTCTTCCGGGGGAGCTTCCAGGTGGCAACAGGCACTGTCGCCTAAAATTTGCAAGCCACCAGCCAGGGAGAGTGGTGCACAGCCCCTACTGCAGGTTCAACCCGCCGACCCTTGGCGGGGCACCCAGGCTCTGACCGCGGCCCTGCGCTGGGCACTCGCCCCGCCAGAGTGGTGGCAACGCTGGTTTAGACTTGGGCTGGGCATGCCGACGGGGGGTGGACGTGTCTCCAGGTTCCGAGACTTCCTCTGTTCTTCCCGGTTCTTCCCTGTCCGGGGCGCACACCGAGTGAAGATTAGTCCTCTCCGCCATCGGGGGATGCCGACACCGATAGGCCAGACAGAGCAGCCAGGAGCTGGGACTTTTGGATCTAAACGGATTTATTTTGTTTGTACCTTCCTCCCTCTTCCTCAGTTTCATAGCAAATGAAAACAACAAAATACAACCAACCACCACGAACTCGCAGCGAGCTGGCGCGGCCCGCAGCTGTGCGCGGTAAGGGACCAGGCGTCCGCAGGGGACGTGCGCACCCAGCGCCCGCTCCCCACCGCCTCTCCAGGCCATTCCAGCAGCGACCCGGCTGGGGGGAAACAAGGAAATGCCACTTCAGGGAAAATAAACCTGCGCCTTGGCCCGGCTCTAAGCGAAAGCCTCATCTTTACAAAAAAAAAAAATAAAACAAAAACATAAAAACCTGCTAGAATTCCTGCGCGTTACTTTTCCCTCTCAGTTCTCTCGAAGGTTAACATATTCCCCGGGAGTCCCGGATGCGACCTAGTGCACAGAGAATCTACCGAGTCCGGCCGACGCCGCGCGCCCCACCCTCCGCAGCTAGGACAGTCGGGCAGCGAGGTTACGGTTACGGCAAGAAGGGGGTCTGGGCTCTCGGCTCAGAAACGCCCATAACAGGGTGGGGGGCAGGCGGGCAGGCAGGGGGCAGGGGCCCTCTGAGCAGGAGAGCAAGCAACACATGCTGGGACAGGCAGACTTCGGGGGACCCAGCCAGGGGAGTGGGGCTCTGATTTTCTAATCACCGAGCAAAATAAATAGAAATACCTCGAAAATAAGACCGCTTTAAATAGGGGGGGTATAAAAACGGGCAAGGAGAGGGGGAGTGGGAGGGCGGAGGTACACGAGCAGGGACAAAGAGTGTGTGGAGGGGCCCCCATCAGCTTCTGTACAAGCGGACGCCTTCGAATCGGCCCCGGCACGGGAGCGCCACCGTTCTCCGTGCGTAGCTCCACGAGTCCGGGCGACGCGCTGTCCCTGGGCCCCGGCCCCGGGGCAAGGAGAACGCGACGTGGGCGAGGGGCCCCAGGCCGGGCCGGCGCGCGCACGAGTCTCGGGCGAGTGTCTCAGGGTCGCTCACAGGAAGAAGTCCGGCGCGCCCTTGGCCCCGCCCGGGCCGGCCTGCGGCGGCGAGGACTCCCGCGGGAAGCCGGTGCCGCCCGCGCCCGCGCCCCCGGGCGCACCCCGGCCCGCCAGCTTCTCGTATTTCTCCTTGTACAGGTCCCGCTCCTTGGCCAGGCGCCCCAGCTCTAGCTTCAGCTGCTCCACCTGGCCCTGGAGCTGGCACTTCTCGCTCTCCAGGATGTGCCGCTGCTGCACCCGCTTGAAGCGACACGACTGCGCGTAGCCGCGGTTCTTGAGCGTGCGTCGCTTCTGCTTCAGCCGGATCACCTCTTCTTTGCTGAAGCCGCGGAGCTGCCGGTTGAGCTCCCGCACCGACATGGACACCAGCTGGTCGTCGGAGAAGCGCTCCTCCAGGCGCACGTGGTGGCCTGAGCCGCCGCCGCCGTGGCTCGCGCCGCCGTGGTGGTGGTGGTGGTGGTGGTGGTGGTGCGCGGCGTGGTGGTGGTGTGCGGCGTGGTGCGCGGCGTGGTGGTGGCCCGCGCCCATGTCGTCCGCGCCGCCGCCGCCCGCGAAGCCCTGGCTCCGGAAGGCCTCGTAGGCCGCGCCCGCAGGGTGGTGTGCGGCGTGGTGCGTGCCGTGGTGGCCGCTGCCGATCAGCGCCTCCACGGCGTCCTCCGGCGTCAGGTTGAGCGCCTCGGGGTTGATGTGATGTTGGTAGCCGCTCATCCAGTACAGATCCTCCAGCGCCGTCTTCCCTGTGGCGCCCCCGACGGCGCTGGGACCCCCGCTTGGTGACCCGGGGGGACCCCCGGCCTGCGTCGCGCCGGCGCCGCCGCTCGCGCCGCCGCCGGTGCCGGTGCCCGGGCTGGGCGCACAAAAGCTGGGCGAGGAGGGTACGGAGGAGCAGGGCGTGCTGAGGGGCGTCGACGACAGCGAGCCGGGCGGCAGGCGGTGGCAGAAGCGCTCGGCCTCCGGCGGCTCCTTCTTCACCTCGAACTTCATCAGGTCGAAATCGTTGACGTACTCGATGGCCAGCGGGCTGCTGGGCAGCTCGGCGCCCATCGCCAGCTCCGCGGCCATCGCCCGGGGCCCCGCCCGGCGGCGCCCCGACGGGTGGCGGGGGGGGGGGTGAGCCGCGGGACTCTCCCCCCTCGCTCCCCGCGCGTGACGGGGCGCGGCGGAGCCCGGCGGGGGCGCGCGCCCGGGCGCGCAGGGAAAAGTTCTGCGTAGCCAAGTCCGGCGGCCTCCGGGTGGCCCGCGACCCCTCTGTCCGGGGGCGCAGGCTTAGCCCGGCTCCTCCTCCGGGCCCGCCCGCTCCACCGAGCCCGGCCCGGCCCCGCCTCCTCGACCGCTGCGCTAGCCGCGCGCGCCCCTTTATACAGCCGGGCGCCCGGGCCCGCCTCCCCGGGTGGGGGCGCGCGCCCACGAGCCAATCGGAGACCTGGCCTCGCCTCCCTCATCTGACTATCCCCATGGCAACCGCGGGGCCCAGCTGTCAATCTCTGATGGGAAACAGCTGTGGGGAAGGGGTGGTGACCGGCCGGTTCGCGGAGGGGGCGCAGGGCCCTCTGGTGGCCACTACGGGGGACTGCACACGCCCAGGGCCACTCTCGGGGCAAGGGGCCCGACCTGCCTGCGGCCCCTAAGTCCCCGTGTCCGCAGCGGAGCGGGGGGAGAGTCTGCAGAGGAGTGAACCCGAACCTTCTGTCTCCGGGGCTGGGGGATGCTCTGGAACTCCCCTCCCTGCCAACGTTCCCTCCCGCCCAGCGCGGCGCCCGGGTCTGGCGTCCGGAACTTATGACACTCGGGCCACTCCGGACGGACCGTGGCGCGCTAGCCCCGGCTATTTTTAACAGTGTGGTTCAGGCGGGTTCAGAAGTCTGGTCAACAGAGTTGCTGGCACCTCCAGGCGCGGGAGTCACCGGCGGCCGGGCCAGCTTCCAGGACCGTTCGGGGAGGGGCGGGCTGGGGACGGAGGGCCAGGGAAGGACCCTTAGGGGCGGAGTCTGGCGACAAATGGGTGGGGAACCCTTTAAGGAGAGGTCCGGGACGGAGGCATGGCCGCAAGGGACAGGGACGTGGGTTGCCAGACCAGGCCCGAATTAGGAACCTGGGTCCACAGCTGTCCCCCGCGTGGTCGGGCGCAGGGCATGGGTGACAGGTGGGGCCCTTCCACCTGCTGGGAGGGAGCCTCCAGTCCGGGGCGGGAACGCGGGAACCCGGCAAGGCAGCCCTGAGCTGGCCAAGACCTTGACCCGGACCCCGGCTGGGCCAGGGGGCAGGGGTGGGGGGTGGAGGGAGAGGTTTGCGAGCTGCCCAGCCAAGGGGATCCAGTGTTGCTTTCCTGCCTGGCTGCCTTGCCTCCTGATCACCGCCTCCCCAAGAAAGCGGCTGTTGTGTAATTTAAAAAGGAGATCCCACTGGCGACGCTGGCTGAAGAGGCCCAGGCTGTGGCTTAAAACCCCACCAGTGAGCTGGCGGGCACGTGGCCTCCGCTCCCTCGGCCCCCACCCCTTGGGGGACTAGGTGTTTGGGAATTGGACCCTCTCTGGGGCCAGGGCTTTTGGACCACTCTGGGATTTGGAGTTTGAGCCTCTCCCTAGGGGCCCAGGCCTCTCTCTGTGGTTTGGGGGTCTGGGAAGATCTCTGGAGTTAGTGGGGGGGGGGTGTTGGGCCTGTTTCTGGGGTTAGGGTCTGGCCCTCTATCTTGGGTTTGGGGGCTTGGGGTTACAGACCTTGGTTTGAGGGTCTAGGCTAATCCCTAGGGGTTGGGGTCTGGGCCTCTCTGAGGTTGGAGATTCAGGCCTCTCCCTGGGGGCTTGGGTATCTGAGCCTCTGTGGTTTAGGGGATTAGCGGTCTAGACCTTTCCTTAGGGGGGGTTGGGGGTTTAGGCCTCTTGTTGTAGGCTGTTGATTTGAGGGTCTAGACCTCTCTCTGGAGTTTGGGGGTCCAGAACTTCCCCTTCAGGGCAGACCCATGGGAAACAGAGGACCCTGAAGGGTACCTATCAGAGCCTCAGGCCTTGTCTGCATCTGGGTCCCTGAACAGAGCCCCCAGCCCATCCCCTGTCTGCACAGTGATCCCTTAGAGTGGTCTGTCCAGAACCAGTTTGGAAAGCCCTGGGATTAGGACCTGAAGACCAGCATGTGGGCTGGTCTGCCCACCCCAGCATGCAGCCCAGGCACAGCCCAGTGCCCCACAGCCACCAGGGAGGGGACAGAGGGCACCTCACCCAGCAACCCACACCTGGACCCCAGGTTGCACACAGGGCTGTGGGCTTGGGGTCCTGTTAAGAGTCCCCAGTGTTTGGTGGGTGGTGCTGGGTGGCTGGAGTACACAGAGGGGTAAGAGCAGGAGAGGGGAACCCCATGGACCAAGTCGAGGTCCCCGGGTTGGCACAAGGGACATCTCTGAGGCTCCAGGGTTTAGCACAGACCCTACTCACAGCTGGTCACCACGCTGGGCTCAGGTCACCCCTGCCCTGTCCCCAGAGGTGTAGGAAGCCAAGGTAGCTGAAGTGGGTGATCACCACCAGACCATCCTGGCTCCAGACTTGGGGACTGTGCCTCCGTCCCCAGCCTGAGTGTGAATCTGAGTGTTGGGAGAGGCCAGCCGCCCTTCCCTCACCCCCTCACCCTACCTCATTCATCCCTGCACATCATTCATTAATTCCATCCCCACAAGACTCCCCAAGGGTGCAGGGGTGAGTTGGGGTGCAAAGGAAGCTTCAGGCTCTCCCTGTAGGAAGGCGGGGACCCCACCCAGGGCTTGCTCAGGCCTTCTCAGGCCAGCAGGCCTGACTCTCTGCTCTGGGAGACACGCTCATGGGTGGTCCAGGACCCTCACTGGCTACTCATGACACACTTTTGGGCCCTGAAGTCTTCCACCCCCAACCCCCTGGCCTCAGGTGTGTGTCTGAGCTTTGGGCCTTGCTGAGTTCTGTGTCCCAGCAACCGATAGCACAAAGAGGCTGAGCAGCCTCCACGTAGGGCACCCAGCTCCAGGGAAGGCTCTGAGGGCGGCCCTGGCTGCTCAGGTGTGTGGTCTGGTGCTTTCACTTCCCCTGGGGTGCCCTCCCGCCCAGGTTTACTCTGATTCTTGGGCGAGATTGACTCAAGCCCCTGCCCACCACACTCTTGCCTCCATCACGTGCCAAAGACAGGTGCAAAGAAGTCAGGTTCACAGCGGACCTCGGACTCCTCAGGACCCAACTCTGTCCTTAGCAGGACGGAGCCCACTTCTCCCTCGAGTCCCTGACAGGCTGGTGGTCAGGGTGGGTGGACTCTCCCACCCAGGGAATGTCTTGGCCCCCCAGGAGGGGGGAGAAAATCCCATCGGTGCCTGGAGGACACCAGGGAGGTGGACACTCAGGGCAGAGCCCAGGGGGCCCTTGGGGCCAGGTGGTCAGTGAGATCAGGAACAGCTCAAGCAGTCCAGAAGCACTGGAGCAGGCCCAGAGCCCTAGTATGGCCACCCCCATGCCCAACCAACTAAGGTGGCTCCTGGTCCCAGCCCTATGTCCCTCCCGAGCAGCAAGCACCCCATATCCACTAGTACCCAGCCTGCCCTGGAGACCTGGCACTGACAGCACCCATGGGGGCAGGCAACAGCAGGTGGCCCATCGGGGATGAGGCCAAGACTGAGAAGTCGCTGGCACAAATAGCTTTCCAATGTATTCTGTGGGTCCAGGATTGGGCTCTGGGGCAGTGAGTCTCTGATCCTGAGGTCTGAGGGTCAGGCTCATGTGTGGCAGCTCCCAGGGTCCTCTCACATCAGGGCCACCTCTGACTCAGCAGCCCCTCCCACCATGTCCTACTGCCCAAGGCAGGCAGGAAGGACACCCACCCACACTGTAGATCACATGTCCAGACAGTTGTCATTGGGTCTGGAAGATGCGTTTTGCCAAAGCAGGAGTCAAAAGTCAGGGAAGAGGCCATCGAGGTAAGAGTCACCAGAGGACCCCTGTCCTGCTCCTGTGTGACAAGCAGCAGAGGCCAGGCCTGGCCCAGCTGGGAATGGTGGTCTTCGTTTTGTTAATGGGCCCTAGGGTGCTCGCTCTGGAGCCTGCGCCCTGGATTGGGATCCCTAGCCTCCTAAGTTGTGAAAGACCCCCTGAGAGGTGTCCTTTGGGTAAGGTGACCAGATTTTAACATTGGTAAAGCGGGACACCAGCGTAACACCATTGATAAAACTCACATCCTGGCGAAATAGCCACATGGTAGCCAAAAACCGTCTACCCTAGCTTGTTGTGCATTCTTTCCAAAAATCGGGGCTTTTAAAAAATGCTGCAGTACGATGGGAAAATTGTTAAAAATCGGGACTGTCCCACTAAAAGCGGGGCATCTGGTCACCTTCCCTTTGGGGCGCCCAGTGCAGGGATTCTTGGTGCTCTGTGGACATCAGAGGGCTGCCCACTGCAGGGGCCCTGGAGGGATGATGGTGTTCAGTGCATTCACTCCTGGAGTGGCGACTTCTGATGCTTGGGGACCACAGAGCCCGTGTCCAGGACAACCCCCGCCCTGGTAAGCCACCCTGGCCACAGGCCACTCCGGGCTCAAGTGGACTAAGAGGGACTGAGGAAAGGGCAAGGGTAGGGACCTCGTGGGCAGGTGCCACTGGGGTACCGGGAGCCAGACTCCAACCACTGGGCATTCACATTGGACCTAACTGCCCCAGGACCTGGCATCCAGGCCCAGGGATGTCCAGGGGTTATATGAGGGTCCTCCAAAATACCCTCCCACTAAGTACAGGGCTGGGAAGCCAACCGGTCGCTCGGTGCCTGCAGTACCTGGGAGCTAGCACTTGGAGGGTGCTGGAAGGTGAGCCAGGCCCAGGGCTCTGGAGACCCCGCCCAGATAACCCTCCCCAATGCATTGAGAGAGGGGGGCCGGCAGGCCCAACAAAGCGGGGCTCCGTTGCATGTACTTAAGGCTCCCTGTGCCCTGATCTCTGTTCACTGATACAAGTTGGTGCATATGAGGGGCGACCACCACCACCACCTCTGCCCCGCCCCGCCCACCCCAGGGACCAACTTCCTGTGCACCTGCCCATTTGCTCCCCTCCTTCCCACCAGCAGGGCCACACAGCCACGGCCCTCTGTGCGTGACAGGCCCCTGGCAGCACAGCGTTTCAGGGCTCACCCATGGGGAGGACACACCACGGCTGATATTTCAGCGCACGGTCCCAGGCAGCCATCGTCGGACACAGGCAGCTCCCCCAGCAGGCTTGGTCCAAGACATCTCCCCTGTGCCCAGCATGCGTGGTTCTAGGAGCTCTGGTGAGGTGGTGAGATACATGTTGGGCTGCTAAGCAGACTGGACAGTTCAAACCCACCATCCACTCCTTGAGCGAAAGAGGAGGCTCTGTGCTCCCTTAGAGATTGGTAGCCTCAGAATCCTCATCAGGTGTGGCCCTGCTTTTGACTTGGTGGTAGTGGGAAGTGAGCTTGTATTGTGGTTCTGTTTAACTTCTTCAAGATTCGCCCTAATTGCCCACACAATGTTACACCCCACCAGCAGTGACTGGATGGGGGTCCCTACAGCTTCCTGACGCTAGCCAACCCACGCGGTCTCTAATTGTGATGGACACAGAATTGGCGCATGTTCTGCGACACAGTGACTGCAGGATGGGGCAGGACCGGTCAATGGAGGCTCACAGAGCAGTGCTGATTACGTTCTCTGAGCTACACGACCACCCGCTTCCATCCGCAGGCAGGAACCCACTCCCGACCCCTGCCATCTTCAGAGCGGTTGTTGTCAGCAGGTCCCGTGCTCAGCGCAGACACCTCCTCGTTACACGACTGTTTCCCTTTGCGAGGAAGTATTTCCCTTTGCAGGGAGTATTTGTTTAAAGCTTAAAGACGATCTTGGTGCAGTCCCACCTCCACGGCTCCCAAAAGACTGGATTCCAGGAGGATTTTGTTTTACATTTCCCCCTTTTGAGCAGGATTCCTCTAGAGTCTTTCATCCAACTGTTCAAATAACTGTAACTAGATGCCACCCGTTTCTTTCAGTCCCATGGTAAAGGGGCAGTTGTTTATTGAGACAATTAGCAACACGTTCCATGTCGTCCCCGTTCCCTCTAGGGAAAGAGACCGATTGGTGTGCCTCTGGGTGGCTGCTGGCAAACTCTTAAACCATCGGGCACGAGCCATCAAATGGGGTAGAACAGACACACTGAGCATGGCATTAGGCCAATGAGCTCAGCTGGCCCATGAAACCATGACCCCAACCCTCCCTGTCAGGGAGCCACATCCCCTGCGGCACTTGGCTGAGCTGAGCAGCTTTGGCAAGGCTGCTCCTGTTGGGTTGTGACTGTGTCTATCGCACTTGGCCAATTAAACTTTTGACAAGTGCACAACTTAACAAGCGATTACAATATTGGCTACAGAACCTCCCCCTCAATCAACGAACGCTTTCCATCACTGTGAACCCTTCTCCCAGCTTCCAGGTAACCGCTAATATACAGTGGTCTCTATACAATGGCCTGTCCCTGTCCCTATCAGGGAGCCCAACAGTGTCTGGCCTTTGGTGGTCGCTTACTTCTCTCAGCCTTGTGCCTTCGGGCTCGGTCCACGCTGTGGCCCTTCCTCCCACCAGCTGTGCCTTGGCTGTTGCACCTGGGAGGAGTGTGAGTGGGGCCCTGAGGCACAGGTCTCTGCTTTCAAGACTCCGGGCAGGGAGCTGCGGGGAGGGCTGTGTCGTGGGGCCACCCTGCTCTGGGTGTCTGGAGGTGCAGCTGCGGTTTTCCATCAAGGACGTGTCATCTTCCATCGCACAGCCATGGCCAAGGGTCTCCCTTCCCCACATCCTCACTAAGATCTGTTAGCTTTGCGAATTTTTAAGTATATATTTTAAAGAAAATTCTAGCCACCCACCCACAAACCCCACTGCCATCGAGGTCAGAGTCATAGTGACCCGCAGGATAGGCCACAGTGGCCTGCTGCAGGACATACTACAACTACCGCAGGGCGTTTCTGAGGCTAACTCTCTAGGGCAGTGGTTCTCACCTTCCTAATGCCGTGACCCTTTCATACAGTTCCTCGTGTGTGGTGACCCTCCCAAGCATCAAATTCTTTTTGTTGCTACTTCATCACTGTCATTTTGCTACTGTGATGAATCAGGCGAACCCTGTGAAAGGGTCATTGGACCCCTAGGTTGAGAACCACTGCTTTAGAGACACAGCCTCATTTTCCTTTAAAGAACAGCTGGTGGGTTTGAACTGCACACCTAGTTGGCTAGCAGTCCAACACTTAGCCCATTAAGCCACCAGGACCCACTCTTAGTCACTTCCAAAACCCAAGCTCACTATCATCGAGTCGATTCCTGACTGGTGGCAGCCCTGCAGGGCCTCTCGGAATGAATCTCTACAGAGCTGTTCTGTCAGCCACTTCACGGGAGTGCCTCTGGCCTGTGTGATGTGATGTGACGGCAGTGAGCACCGTCCTGGCAGGCCCGAGGGCCTGCATGACGGGCCCTGTGTCCTTCGTGCTGTGAAGCTCTGGCTCACTCTGGAGCCCGGGTTCTCCTGGGCGCAGGATGTACTCGCCCAGAGGTCTCGTGATGAACAAGGGTCCCTTCCGTGTGAGGCCCGTGGGTTTGTCTTTCATCACTGCACTGTCTTTGAAACGTCCAGACAATGTCGCCTGAGCGAGTGTCTGGGACCTTCGTGGTGGCAGCTTCCACGTCCACCTCGGACTGTGGGTGTGTCTGGTGGGAGGTGTGGACCCCATCCTATTGTCTGCATGGGGCGATCGCATTTTCCCAGCCCCTCAGGAAAAGGCTTTTCTTTCCCCCTGAATGGCCTGGGTATCCTTATCATGTGCCCAGAGATGTGAGCTGACATCTGGGTGCTGACACCCTGGGTGAGCTGTCCATACAATGTGCCGTGTGCTCAACCCCGTCTCCCCCATTGGTACACTCCTAAATCAAGACTTGCAAGCCCTCCCTGCTGCATGGCTCTCCAGGGGCCCTGGCCACCCCTCTGGGAAGGTGGTGTGAGCAACAGGCCCATCTCTGTGGCTGGTCCAGAGGGCACATACTCTGAGAGGGTAGAAGCCAGCAGAAGAGGTCAGGAAGAAGAGGAGAAGAGGGGCTCGCCTCCCCCCATAATCCCACAAGCCCAGGCCTGGCACCTACTGCACCCACCCCACATCACCACACACGAAGAGCTCATACCCATGTGGAGTGTCACAGCTGCACCTCCGCCCTGCTACTCAGGGACTGTCTCCTCTCCCACATCCATGGTCACCAAGCCCCAACAGCCTGTCTACTGTCAGCTCATGCCAGAGCCTGGAAACTGTGACCGCAGTAGTTCCCGAGAGCCCCCCCCCCCAAATCCCCTGCCGCCCATCAGCTGCACACCGCTAGCTGCTGGCCCACAGTCTCTGTTCTCGATCTGAGGGTCCCATCTCTTGCCTCCATCTGCTTCCAGGCAGACACACACCACTTTCGTGAAGGGTAGTGGGATGACCCATCACAGACTAGGGTCGGGTATGACGGGTAGGGGAGGCCTGTCCCACACTCGTGTGAACCCAGCACTGTGGGCCTGGCTTGAGGCTCCATCCTCACAGCTCTGTGCAGGCCAGGGAGGGTGAAGGGATGGGCAGTCCCCACCCCCATCCTCTACACTCTGCAGTCTAGGCTGGCCCTTCCCAGAACTCTGTAAGACTGGGTCTTGTCCCCAAGGGGGACATATGGGGTGAAAGGTGGAGCCAGCTGTTGTCCCAGGCTGCCTGGGCCTCTGATCCAGCCCAGCGTTCCTGAGAGGAAGGAGAGAGGCCAGGTGCAGACCTGGTCACTGAAGGTCCATCTGAGCAGCAGTCAGGAGAGGCTCAGATAGGGACCCACCTTTATTGGCAAAGACAAGTGCTACCAGTGGCTGGAGCCTCTTCTGGGGGGGGGGAGCGGGGGGGCGCAATCCTGTCTGCCAGGCCGGGTCAAGCCAGTCCAGTGGCCCTCAGACTGGAGGAAAGGGGGCCAGTGAATGAATGCTGGTTCAAGAGGCAGGGAGGGCAGGGGTTGGGGGGCTGGTGTGAGCAGGTCCAGGAGGCAGGGAGCCCGGTCCTGCCCTGCTGCTGCTGCTGCTGGGCTATGTGGGTGGCTGGGAGGCTTCCTTCATCCAGGATGAGACAGGGCAGCTCCAGGCCTCACAGACGGGGCTTGATGTGCAGCGATCTCCCTGTGTTCCAAAGCAGTGGTCAGGACGCCCCAAGAGAAGAGGCTCCAGTGCCAAGCAGGGAGCCAGGTCCAGTCTGGGGCAGGTGTCGCAGACAACACACCCGGAGGGGGAGTCCCAGGGAGCCCCTTGATGGAGCGCTCAACACAGGGGGCCTGGCTGACACTCGGACACATGCACACACTCACACACATGCACTCACCAAATGTGCAATATCATCACATAAACACACTCCTGCATGTATCTATGCACATCTATAACACATGCAAATACCACATGCACCCCCACACACATGCAGACATCACTAGGGTACATATATGTACACACTCATGCACACATCCATGCATGCAGACAATGCGTCCCAGGAACATTTACACACTACACACTCACATGCATACTTGTGCACATGTGCATGTGTAAAGCTGCCCGGGCTGGGTGTGTGGGAGGGTGAGAGAGGCTCTTGTGCAGGCGACACTGGAGTCTGGAGGTAAGAGGGTAGTGGGACAGTGGGTGATGTCCAGGGGCATCCCTGGGGGCCACACGTGTCTCTCCCAAGTCCCAAAGCACCAGGGTCTAAGCCAGACCCAGATGGGGCCCTGAGAGCCTTGCCACCTGGGGCGCTGTCCTGGCAGGTGAGACAGCTTACTACAGGGTTGTCCCAGGCAGCACCCCATGGTGCAGGGAGGGGGGAGCAGCCCTCCCCCCAGGCCCAGCGCCAGGCGCTGAGCGAGCAGTGGAGCTGCTCGAGAAGGCTGTAGCCAGCATCTTCCATTAACGTTACGACCGTGAAATATGACAATAAAATGATCGCCGTATGGGCGCAAATTTGCAGCCCGCAGAGCTGCCTGGGGTTTATCGTCACTCAAACACACGGAGAGCTGTAAAATGTTTACAGACAGGGTCGTTTGCAGCCATAAAACCCTCTTTTCTCTCCTAAACAAGGCTGAGTGGAGCCATTTACCAAGCCCCGAATGTCCACTGGGGGAAAGCAACATCTGTTCCCGGCAGGAGCTGCAGCTATCGGTGCCAACAAATTAACAAAAATGGGTGCTTTCTAATTAAATCATCCCTCGGCTGGGCTCCTACCTGAGTCCTTGCTGGGGGGGCTCCCCTGGGCACGGACTGGGCTGGGGGAACTTCCCAGTGCGATGAAGGAGGGCAGCTTGGGGGCTGCTCTGGCCGACGCAGGCTGCTGGGCACAGGCCACCTCAGAGTCCACGGGGGCAAAGCTGACCTCAGCTGAGCCGAGGACCTCCCGGGCTCTGGGAGGTGGAGAACTGGGAGGCAGCCTGCTGGGGCAATGGGCAGCAGCGGGCTTCCTAGAGGTGGGAGACAGGCCGTGTGAGAGGGCCTGCCCATCCCCCTCCCAGTGCCCACTGCCCAAGGCCTCAGGGCTGGCAGGTCATAGCTGTCACGGCCTGGGGAACTGGAGGCTCCCACCCAGGTCACAGGCCTGACCTGCCCACCCAGGGCCACCCCTCCCATAGGGTCACCCCTTCACCGCCTGCCCCCAACCCACCAGGCTCTGAGCAGTCAAGGGCCTGGGCTTGGGCGGGACCTCCGAGGAGCACACCCTCAGCCTTGCATTAGGGGGCTCTTTCTGGGTGGAGGCCCAGAGCTGGAGGGTGGGGCTGTGGGCAGAGGCCTCAGACACTGGTCTGTCCTCACCTGGGCCCATGGCCGACAAGGACCCTGCCCCTGAGGGACACGTCACTGGGCACAGAGGCTGAGGGGCTGCGTCTGCTGGCGCGCTTCCGGCTCCGGTGGAGCAGCTGGCACTGGGCGCCACGGGGGCAGACGCCGCGTCGGGCGAAGTCTGGACAGAGCAGCGTGTGCTTCTTCTTGCACTGTGGAGAGACATGCAGTGGGCACCACCCCGGCCAGGGCCCTCCCCACCAGTCTGGGGAGATGAGTGGTGGGCACCGGCCCTGGCCAGGGCCCTCCCAACCAGTCTGGGGAGATGAGTGGTGGGCACCACCCCAGCCAGGAGCCCCACCACCACCGCCAGTCTCGGGAGACATTCAGTAGGCACCCACCCCGGAGGCGCCCCCAAGTTCTTGGAAGACGTGTGGAGGGCATCCACCCCGGCCAAGAGGCCCCACATACCCTGCCCCCCGCTCCCAGTTTTGGGATAAGTGCAGTGGGCACCCACTCAGGCTGGTAGCAGCCCTCTCAGTTCTGTGCCCTCCAGGCAGGGAGTGAGTGGGTGGCAACAGTCTCAGCTATGCTAGTCCCTGGCAGGCTCGCGGCCCTGGGGCAGGGCTCCCCCTGGGCTGGGTGACATGGGTCGGCCGAGGCCAGCACAGCTGGGGGCCAGAAGCGGCTGCCTGCTCACCCAATCCACAGCACCTGTCTGTCAGCTAATTATACCCGGGGGTGGGGTGGTTGTGGCAGGTGCTCTGGGAATGAGGGCACTGCCTTGTCAAGGAGGGCATGAGTCTGTGGCCAAGCCTACCCAGCATCCAGGCCTCCCTGAGGGAGACCACAGGGCCAGCTGGGCTGCATGGACATAGACCACACAGCCCACTGGGCATACCCAGCTCCTGGCCAAGCCTAAGTCCATCCCAACACTCAAACTCACAGGCTCCAGGTCCCTGCAAGAGGCTCACAGCCACCTCCAGAGCCTAACAGAGCTCTTCCCTCGGAGTGGCTGCTGGCCTAGAGCCACTGACCGTCCATAGTCACACATGCTTTAACCGCTGCGCCACCAGGTATGGCTATTACTCACAGCTGCGAGCACCTTGTCCCACCCTCCCAGGGCAAGGAGAGCCCCCATGCAGTGCAGGCACCCTGCTTGTAGCCCCAAGCAGGCACAGGGCTCCCACTCTTGTGGCAGCTCATGTACGGCCCTGTCCTGTCCCCTACAGGAAGCTTCGCCAGGCCTCTGCACCTGAGGCAGCCCTGCTGGTGTTCACCCACCCATGCTTTCCTTCCACACGGGGCTGGCCTGACGTGCGTGTGCATGTGTGGCAGGGTCCTGAAGCCTCCCCCAGCCCTTCTCAGGGAGTCTGCCACCCAGAGGGACTCAGGGCACATGGCATGGCTATGGGTGAAGCCACAGGGATGAGCGAAGCTGGGAAGGACACCAGTGCTGCATAGGACAGTGAGTGTGGGCATGGGTGTAGCCATGAGTGCAGGTATGTGTAGCGCAGGCGTGGATGTAGAAGTGGGTGCAGGCACCTGTAGTGCAGATGAGAGTACAGATGTGGGTGCAGGCAGGTATGGCCTGGATGTGTGGCTGGGATGTGGGTGCAGGCAGGCGTGGCTTGGACGTGTGGCTGGGGTGTGGGTGCAGGCAGGCGTGGCATCACCTCTGTACTCTCCTCTGTTCCGCCTGGAACCCTTCATGCACGGGCTAACCCACCACAGTCAAACCCTAGAGGCGCTGCTAACTCAGAGAGCCCGCCACAGGGTTTCTGAGCCTGAAACTGCTCCCTGGGCAGGCAACTCTGCCTCCTTCCCTCGACGAGCTGGCGAGTCTGGGGCCACCAAGCTCCCTCTCCTCTGGGATCCAAGAACATGTTGCTGAACTCCCACCAGTCTTACTTTGTCATGTGGCTGCCAGAGAGTGAGCAGCACACGCGTGGTTTGCAGCTGTGGCTTACCTCCCCCTAAGAGCCACCCAGGCCACAGACAAAGCGCACACAGTGCTTCCTCACTCTACTGGCCACAGGCCACAAGGCCAAGAATGTGCTAGGAAATGCCTGACCACAGCAGAGGGCGGGCGGGAGTGGACGGCGAGCCAAGAGCACATGACATGGGGCGTGCAGTGTGTAACGCAGGGCCAGAATGGCCTAGGACAGGACCTGGAGACATGTGTGTGGTAACAGGCACAGAGCTACTACTGTGGAAATGGGGACCCCGCTCTTCCAGCCATGGATGGATCAAGGTGGCCAGCCCTAGCAAGGGTAGAGCAAGCCTGGACAACAGGTGGCAGCTGCTGCGTCCAGCAGCATGCAAATGAACAGACTGCTTTAATGAGTGTGTACAGTCCCCTCTGGCCCCAGCTGCTGCCTGTGCTCCTGCCGTGAATTAGGAACATTGCCAGCACCAGGCCGGCCTCAGCAAGCCTTCCTCACGAGGTTCAGAAAGTAAAAAGTAAAGCAAAGCCCACCAACCTGAAACCCCAGAACCCTGGGGATACACAGAAGCTCAGCAATGAATAGTCTGAGAAGAAATGATGGAGACTAAGCTAGAAGCCTAAACCACCTAGTGCAACCAGAGAGCACTTCCAGACCTGTGGGAGGTGGCCAAAGCAGTGTTTAGAGGGAAAGACATAGCCCTGATGTCACAGGAGGTAAGGAGAGCCTCTCTCAAGAACTTGGGGAACGGTGGAACACACCCAGAGAAGACAGAGAGGGTAAAACCCAAGCAGAAATGAGTGAAAAGGAAAAAATACAGTACATATCAAGGGAGCCAAATACTGGTGCTTGGGAAATGTTAATAAATCTAAACTCGCCTGGGAAGACTGCAGCCCAGAACGAGAGGGGAGGAACCCATACCACGGCAGGAGGGGCACACTGGAGACAGGGAAACAATAAACCAAGCCCACTGCCGTCCAGCCGACTGGACAGAGCCCAACTGCCCCACAGGGCCCCCAGCCTGCAGACGGTGGAGGAAGCAGACCACCTCCTCTGTCTCCTGAGCAGCAGCTTGTGTGTCTGAGCCACCGACCTCGCCACCAGCAGCCCAGAGCTCGCTGCCCAGCAAGATGACACAAAGGATAAGCATTACGTCAGTAAATGTGGAAACACTGGTTAATTTGACCAAATGTAGGGGAGGGGACAGCAGGTAAGACAAAAAATAAACGGGAACGTTCTCATAACCACCGAGGAACTGTAATCAGTATTGACAAAACATTAAAGGCAGCCCCAGCACCTCGGGTTTACCGTCCCCAAATGCAGAGTCCCTATCCCACACTGTCCTAAGACAGAGAAACCGAGCGCTTCTGGTGTCAGCTGACAGGCCGGCAGCATCATGACGCCAAAGCCAAAGCCAAAGCCTGGCCAAGACCGCGATAAGGCCTCCAGGGCAGTCTCTGCAGTGCGCAGGGAGGCAGAGGTCCCAGCCCAGCCAGCTCTGCCACCAAGACCACCAGTGGGAGGGAGCGTCATGGAGCTAGGGGGAAACGGACTGAGAGGACAAGGGGCTTTATGAAGGTCTCGAACACCAGGTGGGGCTCGGTTCATCTCAGGAGGGCAAGGTGGGTTTAATGTCATGAAATCAGTGGACAGAAATCAGAACATTACCTGGCGGAAAGAGGGGCCTTTCTAAGGCACCACCCCAGAAGATGTGAAAGAAAGTGTTTGTGTCTTCACCATCCACCCAAAGTCACGAGCCAACCATGAGACCACTGAGCAAACTTGTGATAGAAGGGGATTCCATGGCCTGGAAGAAAGAGGTTCTCCAGAGAACCTTCCAGAAAGCGTAACAGGTCAAGGGGAAAGACTGGAGGCATGGCCACATACTTTGCCTGGTACTCCCCATTATACAGCACCAGTGCTGGAAGAAGCAAAAAGAAAAAAGAAAGACTAAAAAGCATTCAGACTCCAAGGAAAAATAAAGCTATCATTATTTGAAACAATAGGATTGTTTCTACAGGAAAAAAAAATCCTGTCTACAGTACTATGTACATATAACCTCCTCCCTGGGGGGAAGATAACAGAAAAGTGGATGAAGGGAGACATCGGACAATGTAAGATATGACAAAATAATAATTTATAAATTATCAAGGGTTCATAGGGGGGAGCAGGAAAAATGAGGAGCTGATATCAAAACCTCAAGTAAAAAGGAAATGGTTTGAGAATGATGATGACAACAAATGTACAAATGTGCCTGACACAATGAATGGATGTATAGAGTGTGATAAGAATTGTATGAGCCCCCAATAAAATGATTTTAAAAAGAAAAAAGAAACTAGCCCATCAGCTAGCACCCCATGGATATGGAAGCTTCACTAAACCATGGATGGGAAGGAATCTATCCTTGCATGTGAACGTTTCTGTATTATTCATACATACATTATTTGTATCAGCTAGGTAATAGAGTGCACACATTGCCAACTTGTGACAATATGGAAATGTTACTTATGTTGCACACGTTGAACTGGATACTGCCGCATACTTATTCAGAACAAGCGAAAGCTTGTCCGGCTACATAAAATCTAATATTTACCCACAGAAAGAAAGACAAAGTCTGAAGGCAATGTTTCATCAAGGCAGACAGCATAATTACCAAGAACCAACAGAGACTGTGGCAAGCGAGGGGACAGGGAGTGCAAGAAAGAGGGACATGCTCCAAAACAGACTGGGGTAGTGACTGTGCCGGTCTTCCCAATGGGAGTAAAGACGGAACTGGAGGATGTGTGGGTTATGGGCCAGGGCAGCTGCTTACCAAGAAAAACAGTCCATTGGAGAGACCTGATAACAGATCTAAATTGTAGAGGGAAGGGTGGAGGACAAGGAGAAAGGGGGAACCGATCACAGTGATCAATGTACCGCCTCTCGGCCCAGGGGGGGGCGAACAACAGAAACACAGGTGAAGGGAGAAAGCAGGTGTCATATATGAAAATAAAAATAATGTATAAATTATCAAGGGTTCACAAGGATGGGAGGGAAGGGGAAAATGAAGAGTTGATACCAAGGGCTCAAGTAGAAAGAATGTTTTGGGAAAGATGACGGCAACAGATGTACAAATGTGCTTGATACAATGATTTATTAAAATATTTTATCTGAATTGGCATAAGGAATAATAAGTGCAGAGACCAGTAGAGACGCGACCTGTCTGCACCACACTGAGAAAGGGCAGTGACCACCTCAGAGGAGCACAGGGCGCCCTAACCTGAACCCACAGGCGTGAGCAAGGAAACAAAAACTAAAGATAATGGCTGAAATTTGACCAAAATTTCTGAAAAACATTCATCTTACTACAGCTCCAAGAAGTTTAATGAACTCCAAGTTGGATAGATGCAGAAATCTATGCCCAGACCTATCTCAGAAAAAAATGCTGAATGCCAAAGACAAGGAGACCATGGTGAACGCAGTAAGGAAAACAGTGAAGTGGGCACGATGGGGCACAGCTGTGGTCTCGGGTTACAGGCATGGCAGCAGGGGTGTGACAAGCCAAGGTGCTGGGAGGCATCTAGTCCACAAAGACTCACAGGCAGCAGAGGCGCCTTCCAAAGGAAGTGGGAGAGCAAAGGCGTGTCCACACAAACAAACCCGGAACCTTTTGCTCTCAGACCGACCTGGCCAAGAGCACAGCAGGTCCTTCAGACTGAAAGCCAGTGGCCCCAGGTGACAACGGAGTTAATGGGAGACACGTCCGTGGGAAAGGTCACTATGCAATTTCAAAAGGCAGCGTGAATGCACGTTTCTCTCCCTCATCGCTGAATGGACCTGAAGCATCGTGACACAAGACATTATGCAGAGCACTGCCATGGTGGACGAGGTCTGGGGACCATGGGGCCGAGGTGGGGAGGGCCGCAGAGCTGTGCTGGCGCATGGGAAGATCAGCTGATGGTGACCCAGACCCCCAGGAACCAAGGAGAACCAAGAATGACGAACATGACAAACGCTGCAGACAAACACGGAGCTTTCCGCTCTCCAGCCATCCGGAGTGGTCAGGTGGCTCCCACCCACGGTGACCCCAAGAGAAACTAAGCTGGGCTCCTCCCAGCCCCGTGCCCACCTCACAATGGATGGCCTATCGCTGGAGCTGCTGTGCCTGTCCTGCCCTGCTGAGAGCCATCCTCTTTCTCGCTGACCCTCTCCTAGACTGGTCCCCCTGACAATACGTCCAGAACACAGGAGACCGAGGGTCACCACCCAAGCTCCTGGGGAGCATTCTCGCGGGACTTTTGCCAAGACGAGTTTGCCTGTTCTTCTGGCCCATCGCTCGTTCTTGCTCTACTCTAGCATCCCTACGGGCAGGAGAGCTCATGTGTGTCCCAAGGACTCGCAATGTCCACGCGTGGCTCGCTCTAGAAGCCACCAGGGCTCTGGTCTCCTGAGAGACCGTGGTGTCCAATACTCTTCACAACATCATCAAGTCTTTCAAAGAATTCCTTCTCCGCGGTCCAGCTTCCCCATGTATAGGAAGTGACTGAAACTCCCATGGCCTGGGTCCGGTGCACCGTGTCTTTACGGTGACTAGCCTGGCCCCATCCCTCGTCCATCCCTCAACGCTGTTTCCCTGGTTTCCTCTGTCTGTCCTGGGGTGGCCTACAAGCTTCTTCATGCTGAGGTGTGATCCAGACCCAAGACTGTGGCAGCAGGTACTTCGGATCTTCTTCACTTTTAGCAAGCACAGTCGTGTGCAGTTCGTTTCCTGGCATCTTTAGTGGATACTCAGATATGCACACGATCCTCAGAAGGCACGGTAGGGTGTGTGGCGTTTAGATTTACTGCACCTAGCAGTACGAACACAGAGACAGGGCGAGGAAGGACAGCTACGGAAGAGTAATGGCTATACATCACGAGCTACACAGCAGCCGCCAGGAACACGCGGATTAATGCTCAATGTCAAGAAAACCAAAACCCTATAAGCTGGACCAACAGGTAACATCATGATCGATGGAGAAAAGGTTGACGTTGTCCAAGACGGGATCCACGATCAATGTGCACAGACGCTGCAGTCAAGGAGATCCAAAGCCACGTGGCACTGGGTGAATGTGGTTCAGGGGCCCTCTTTAAAGCACAGAAAAGCAAAGGCATTACTTTGGGGACTAAGATACAGATGTCTGAAAGTAAACGCGGGGGGAAAGATATACTGTAGAAACAACAATGAAAATAAAATAAAATAAAAAAAGAAACACCAAAGATGAAATAGCCATGTTAGTATCAGACAAAACAGCCTTAATTTTTAAAGTGATAGGTATTTAGTAACAGGAGTGGCCCAGGGAGGTTGTGACAGTGATACATGTCCCTGACAACAGAGGTCCAAGTGGGTGAAGCAGAAGGCAGACAGAGCGAAAGGGGCAGACTCAATCACAAGAGTTGAAGACTTCAAATCTCTCTCTCACAAAGAGCAAGGATCCAGAAGAGTGACACAAGCTAGCAGCATACTTCATTTTCTCAAATTCATGTGGGACCTTTTCCAGAAAAGGCTAGGAACTAGACTTTATGACAAAACAAGTCTCAATAAATTTAAATCAACTGAAATCTTGCAGAAGGTATTATCAAATCACAAACATACAGAGTAACAGCAATAATAAAATTGGGAAATGGAACAACATTCTAGTAAATAACATAATGGGCCAAAAAAGAATCACAAAGAAGATTATCAAATATTTTAACGGAATGGAGAAGATACAACCTACCAAAATGTATGGGAAGCAGCTAAGGCAGTGTCTGCAGGAAAATGTATACCTATAAATGCTGACATTAAAAAGATCTTAAACTTGGGGGGGGCTGACCCCAAGGGCTCAATGTAAAGTAAATGTATAGAAAAGAACGATGGCAACATTTGTACAAATATGTCAGATAAAACTGATATATGGATCAGAACAAGAGTTGTAAGAGCCCCCAATAAAACGATAGGAAAAAAAAAAGATCTTACACAAACAACCTAAACTTCTACCTTAAGCCAAGGGTGGAGAGACAGAGAAGCCTCAAACAAAGGAAATCAGAAAGAGACAACACTCCCAACTCGGCAGTAAGGGAACACCATGAAGAGCTGCGTGTCGAAAGGTCAGAGGACTGAGATGAAATGGACAACCCCCAGAAAGACCCCAAATACAGACACTGACTCAAGAAGGAGGAGAAAAGCTAAGTAGACATATACAAACGATCAAACTGTAACAAAAATCAAAAATGAAACTTTTCACAAAGGAAAGCCCAGGATTGGTTAGATGGCTGCCCTGGAAAAGGACATCGTGGAGGCGCAGAGTAGAGGATCTGTAGGAAGAGGACGCCCCTGACCAGATGAACGGGCTCACACTGGCCCACTGTGAGGCCAGCACAGCCTGCAGGGCTGCTGACAGGACAGGCTTCGCCCGCATGCGCACCCCACCCAATTCCTTCTAAAAAATAAGAGAGGAAGAACACCTACCAGTCAATGAGTGGACAAATATTCCCATTTAAAAATGGACCAGGATGTGAACAGGCGTGACACAGAATAGAGAAATAGTTCAGAAGCATGCCAGAGCACAACAATTCAGTCCAAACCGACCCCACTGCTATCCAGTCACCTCCAGCTTTCGGTGAGGCTAACAGAAGGGTTTGCAGACCAAGTGTTTGCAGAAGCAGACTTTTCACCGTCCTGTGGAGTGACCAGGGTCTGAGCCTAGGACCTGAGAGTTGGCAGCCCAACATAGCACCAGGGCTCCTCTGGTCAGCAGGTGGGTGCATATGAAATAAAGCCACAGGAAGACCGCTGCACACCACCAGAAAGATTACCCTACAGTCCAAAGGCAGCTACGGCCAGTGTGACCAGTGTGGCCACGGAAGTCTTCAGTTGCCCTTAGCCCTGCAGAGCTGCTGAGGCTGGGTCATTCAAGCACAGTCTAGTAGCTCCCCAAATGGTGCCACCTTGGTCACCACAGGACCCAGCAAGCTCTCCCTAGAAACACGTACCCAGAGATCTGGAAGCCTCTGTCCATGTGTAGTGAATGCCAGCGGCAGCATTACTCACCACTGCCAGGGCTGGGGGCGCCCCGTGGTGCATGCAGGAGCAGAGAATGGCAATGCCAGCCTGCAAGCGACTCAGTCCCGACGGGCCACCCATGAGGGCGGGAATGACGAATGAAGAGGACACTCTCTGTCAGCCCTTTCCAGCCCCCCTCATACTGCATGATGCTCGAATGGCGTGTAACCATACCCTGAATAAAGTTCTGAGTTTTATGCAGCAAAGCCAATCAACAGAGGACAGCTGGCTTAATATGCAGCGTGGTGGGGAAAGGGGGAAGCATTCACTGACAGGGATAAATTAGGCCCTACCTCATACCAGGAAAGAGCCTCCCCAGGCACCTGTTCCCAGCGCTGTCCTGTGAATCCTCACGGCTACCTACCAGGAAGCTGTCTCTAAAACAGCACCTTTCCCTCAAGGGGACACTGAGGCACAGACTAACTTATCAGGGCTGGTCCCACCATGGGAAGTTCCTACCAAGCGGCCACACCAGGTGTGTGACCATGCCTGGGACCTGGAGTGGGAGGCTTCCTGAGCACACCCCACAGGGTGTGCTGTCTGACAAAAATGAGATCCCAGGCAAAGCTGGCAGCAGGGAGAAGTCCTGCCTGCCTCCTTCGGAGCTGGGAACTGGCCCCAGGCTGGAGCAAGGACCTTGGGCAGAGACATCTGTCAGAGCATGCAGCAGGACAAGGGGCCCCTGAACAGGGCTTCTCCCTCTCACCGTGAAAATACCTCCCTTTCTTTTAAAATGACCATGGACACAGCTGGCCACCCAGGAATTCCAGGGCAGTGTCTGCAGCATGGTGTGCACAGGTGTCAGTAGGGGGTGGCCAGCCCAGGAGGCCTCCACAGGGAGGTGGAGCAGCCAGGCGCTGTGACAGGCCCGCTCTGGCAGGCAGGGTTACCCATTTCACTTGATTCAGTGGAATATTCTAAATTCTCTGGGGCCCCTCGGAGGACTTCCACTTCACACGCCAGCGACGACTCAGCACTTCTCCTATTATTTAGAGAACACAGTTAACCCTCGCCAGCCCAGGAGGGATCTGGTGCGCTCAGCGCTTTCCCATATATAATTACAAGCTGCTGCTACCCATCACGCGGGGAGGACGCCACTCCGACACGCCAAAAAGGGACGCAGTAAGCACTTCCTCAGACGGCATTTTTGTTTCAATGGGAATATTGTATGGGGATGATCCGAGGCCTCAGTCCCAGGGCCCCTCACCTGGGCTGGGGTCTGGGATCTGGGGTCACCCCGCCCTCCAGTGGGAGGGTCAGCCAGCTGGACAGCACACAGACAGCCTCTCCAACTCTTCAGCAGGCCTCTCAGGGTGGCAGACCCCTGCCCCATAGGCTCCTCTCACTCACAGCTGGGAGGTCCGCCTGCCCTGCCAGACCAAGCAAGCCCTCCCTGCAACACGCATCCAGTCTGCCCCCTGGCTGCGGCCTCTTCCCTTGGCCCCTTGGCCCCTTGGCCCGCAGCCGGGGTTAGAAATCCAAGGGGCAGGTCCCGGCTTGTTAACAAGGGTTGTTCATGCTCCCCAGTTGCCATCCCCCGCCCTGGGGTCCCTCTCCTGCACCCTGTCCCTTCCCAGGCCCCTCCATCCATGTGGCGGGTGGGGAATGGAGGGCCAAGCTCAAAGTCCATCCACTGGCTCCCTACCCCTACCCCGCCTGGCTGGTCTGTCAGGGCCCTCACCTTAGTGCCCAGTGGGCAGTAGCCCTGGAGGAAGTCCTTGCAGACCTCAGCCTTGCGGGACACGTAGACGTGGCTGTACGGACAGCTGCTGTTGCTGCAGATCCCCTTCAGGAAGTAGGAGCAGACGGGCATCTGCGGGAGGGGGGTACACGGAAGGAGGGGTGTTACACAGGGGAAGGGCGTTACACAGTAGGGGGGAGGGGTGTTACACAGGGAGGGAGTTACACAGGGGGAGGGGTGCTGTTACATGGGGAGAGGTGTACACAGGGGGAGGGCATTGGGGTGTTACACAGGGGTGAGAGGGACCCTCACACAAGTATGCGGGACAGACTGATGTGGGGGAGTGAGGCCACTACCCCATACAACCTGCACCCCAGGACCAGGCTGCTGCCAGCTCAGGGGGAAAACCAGCCTGGATAGTTTCCACAGGGGTCAGGTCCCCCCAGGCGCCTCTCTGGGCCTGACCTCTGAAGAAGGGCCTAGCCTACCAGCACTGGGTTCCCCATACGCCAACCCGCGCAGACCCAGGCCCTAGGGAGGGGCCAGATGTGTGAGGGTATCTGCCTTTGCCTCTGCCCCACCCCTCCATAGCCAAAAGGCCCTTGGCATCACCACCGAGGGGCGGGGCAGTGCAGGGCAGGGCCCTGGTCCGGTAGTCCCCATCCACCCCAGCTCAGGAGGGGCAGTGTGAGTGGGTGGGAGGCCAAGGCACAAAAGGCGATCTGCGGCCACGTTTTAATTGTCTGGTAAAGGAGACCACGAGGGGAGCGGGCAGGCTCCTGCTGGCAGTTCCCTTAATGCGCTTTTTGATATAGAGCCCAAATTAGCGCTAATAAAAAGGGGCAATAACTCCGCCCCCCCTCCCTGCGGGGCCCCTCCTGCTGTCGGAGCGGGACCATTATGGAGAAGAAACCGGCTCTCGTTTCAATTAACCTCCTTCGCACCCACCCCGGCCACACAAATAACAATAACATTCAGTCAGCCCATGCGATGTGCTGCTGGAGCCGCGGCTAATGAACCCGGAACTCGACGTGAGCCTCCAAATGGCTCGCAGCGGAGCTCAGCGGCCGCTCGATTAGAGAGAAAAATGCTGATTCTCCTCAAGCTCCTCAAGGGGAAAAGCTTGTCGGAGCAGCAGCAGCCTCTGCCCCTCTGGGACTGCCCCCCTGGCCGCAGGGGTCATCAGATGGCCAAGGGTGCAGTCACTGGGGCCCACACCCCTCACCAGGGAGCCCAGGTTCAAAGCTCAGCTCTCTGGATGACCCCACCTGCTGCAAGTGCAGGGGAGTCGCTGACCCCATGGGCTGCAGGCAGGCTGCAGGAGAGGGTGGGAGTGGGGGGTGGGGGGACTGGCGAGACGCTGACCTTGTCTTTGGAGACTTGGTGGGAGAAGGGGCAGGTCCCATCTGTCTTCTTGCAGGTGCCCCGGAGGAACCTGTGGTGGGGAGGGGCAGGGGATGAGAGGTTGGGACAGGTAATGAGGGGAGGGAGGGGCGGGATGAGGGCAGGCCAGGGAAGGGAGGCACCTGGTGCACACAGCAACCTTCTCGGGGTCATGGATGTAGGGACAGCGCTCCCCTCGGCTGCAGCGGCCAAAGCGGTTGTAGTAGGTGCAGTACTCCGCCCGCGGCTCCCTCCTCTTCTGCCGAGCCTGGCGGAGGATGGCCAGGCTGCGCTGCACGGCCCTGCTGCACACACGGAGGGGCAAGTGAGCCTGGGCAAAGGGGCACCCTCCCACCCTCGGCCCCATTCCGGGTGCCTGCCTACCTGGCTAGGGAGCGGCCGGAGGTGCTGGCTGGCTCCCAGCGGCCTGTGAAGGGAGGGATCTGGTTAAGCCAAGCCCATGGCCAGGCTGCCACCCCATGACACCTAGCTCCCCAGATCCTGAGCTTCCACGTGTCATCCTGCCCAGTGGCCAAGGCCTTCCTGACGACCTCTGGCTGCCTCTCCAGGGCCCTCAGTCTGTGTCCAGACCCCGTGGGCTCAACCTCAAGGCTCACTACTGCCTCGAGTGGATTTCACTCATGGCGGCCCTCTGACGACACTGTAGGCAGAACTGCCCCTGCAGGCTTCCCGGGCTGCAACACGAGTGCTTGTCTTTCCCCCAGGGAGTGGCTGGTGGGTCCAAAGGCATCAGGCCCAGCTCTGTCTTGTAGGTCCCATCAGCCACGTGGCAAGGGCAAGAGGGCAGCTGCCAGAGACTGGGAAGTGATAAGTCCTTGCATTTGGCCACTCCCCGCTGTGCCTGCCTCCTTGTGCCAAGCCCCACTTTAAGCTAGAGCACTTGGGTAGAAACCGGTCAGAGCCCTGCACTGGTGGCCACGTGCTCCAGGCCGGGGCTTCCATACCAAGGTCATGAACAACCCTCAAAGCCCATGCAACAGAAGGAGCCTCATCCCGGGCGGGCACAGCACATGGGGCAAGCAGATGTCCATGGCCGGCCGGCTGGCAGGCTGCGTGAGCACCCTGTGGGTGAATGAGGCTGCAGCAAGGCCCACCCATCCCTTTCCTCATACAAGCCAGATGCCATTCCCTGCAGGCCACTGCTGGTAAGATGGGTGGCGACCGAGCTGCCCTGGGGCAGTCCTGAGGATTCAGGGGACATGGTGCTTGAGTCCCCAGGTGGCTCCCCACCCTAGATCACAAAGTGCCTCAGGGCCAGCCCATCACACAACAGACTGAGCCCACACACTCAGACCAGCTGGATCCGCTTCCATCTGCACACCTGTAGTACCCGGCATCTCTGAGCCCCAGGCCTGTGGCAGGTGGTGTCCACCTACCTCCTTACCCTCAGGCCAACCACCCTAGGGGCAGTGCGAGCTGCAAGTGGGGGAGCAGGTCCCAGGCTCCTGGGGAGGGCCGAGAACACCTGTATGCCAGCCTGCGTGGACAGCATGGCTTTTCTAGGCTGTCACCTGGGGCACCATGGCGCCACCTGCTCCCGGCAGGAGTCCAGGTACTGCCCACCTCCCTGTGAGAACCCACAGGGGGAGGGTGGTCCTTCCCTCTCTGCTCTGCATTGCAGGAGCAGCGGGTTGACAGGCATGGGACACAGGAAGGTGGCAGTGGGGGTTGACAGGCGCCGGGCAGTGCTGGAAGGCGGCAATGTGCACGTGGAATGGCTGAGAAGAGGTGGCGATGACGGGAGCCAGAAGAGACAGACTGGCTCAGCCCAACTGGGGCCGAGAGCTCCAGCTCAGGGCTGGTTGGTTGAAGGAAGAGCTATCCCTCAGATCAGAGCCTGCTGGGACAGTACCCTTCTAGGCCCTGAACACCACCACTGCCCACAGGGCTCCTGTCCTTGGGGGACAGCAGGTCCTTGTCCTGAGGAGCAGGGTAAGGTGGTGACAGAGGTCTATCTTGTGTGGCCCTCATATTGACCCTGCAATCAGTTGCTGGGTGGGGAGACCTCACCCAGAACATGTAGGGCTGGGCCTCTGGGGGCTCAGAGGGGGCCTGGGTGCTCTGCTCCACTGGAGAGGCTAAGAGTCTCCAGGGGCCACCAATGAGCTTAGAGCCCCGGGAAGGGAGGGCCCTGCAGGAAGGGCTCGAGGGAACCAGCATCCAGGGCCCAGGGCTCCCTCCCCAGAGCCATGTGGACAGTTGGCCTAGAAAGAAGGCAGCTTTCAGGGTCCTTGGTGACCTCAGACATCCTGCCAGCAGGTGTCCCCACCACAGTCTCACCCACTGCCTAGCCAAGATGGAGAAGGCCGGACAGTGGGGGACACGGGGACATGACAGCCAAGGCGATGTCACACCCCTGCCAAGCATCACGTCCTGTGAGTATGTCACTCAGGTCTCTGAGGAGCTTGGTGTGCAGGGAGTGGAACCCACGTACCTGGAGCAGGCTGGGAGCCCTGGAACAACAGAGGCCGTTACAGGGAGGCTCGGTCAGCATCCAACTCCCAGCCTGCACGCCCACAGACTTCAATCACCATCACAGACACCAAGAGCAGGTCCTATGGCCCTCCTCCCAGGACACCCCCCACATCCACCTTTCCTCCTGGGGCTCACCCCCTCCCCAGCCCCTGTCCATTTCTCTACCCTCATGCCCACCCTGCCAGGGCCATCCCCCCTGCTCCCAGGACATGCTCCCATTACCCTCCCTAGCAGCCCGACATTCTCCCCCTCCCCAACAGGGCCTACCCGGTCATAGACCTACCCACCCCTCCCCCAGGCTCCCCAGGGAGGCCGCTCGGGTGGCCAAGCCACAGTGCTGACGAAGGACATGGGGAGCTGGGCTGCCACACGCACCAGCTGAGAGGGTTTGAGTGAGTCTGCCCCTGCTCCTCCTCCAGGACTGCCCAGCCTAAGGCTCAGAGGACAATGGTCACAGGTTCCCCTGTGCTGGCATGTGGGCACCAGCTGATACTGGCCAGTGCTGCCGCTGGGGGCTCACATGGCATCTGTGCAGAGAAGGCCAGGACACCACCTTCCTTGGGAGCCCAACCAGTCTGGGAAAGCCGCAGGCCTCTCAATGAAGGAAGGTGGGCCTGGACAGAACCATACGTCCTCTTCCAGTAGTTTGTACAGTCACCGCAGCAACACCCCTCCCCTGCCCTGTCTCCTGAGCTGCAGCAGCATAGGCAGCCAGGGGCAACGTGGGCAATTAGGGCAGTGCAGGGCCAGGTGCACAGGGTGGGCTGTTACTGACCTTGGCACGGCAGACAGCGAGGGCCTCGCATGGGGAGAGGGATGACCCAGGTCATCTGTGCCCCCAGCCCCAAAGGCCTCCTGAACCCGCTGGGTCGTGGGGACCCAGAAGCCCACCCAATGGGTTAGTCCCAGGGCCACATGCGATCAGAAGGACTTTCAGGCTGGCTGGGCTGTGCCTCCTCTGGAGAGACCACAAGGCTCCTTGGGCACCAGGCAAGCCTGGCCAGCAGGCGTAAGGGACCCCGGGGGGATGGGGAGACAGACATGTCCGGTGGCACTCCTTCCCAAGACCCAGCCCTGACCTGACATGGCTGCTCTGCCAGGGCAGCACCCCACCCCCACTACTCAGCCCTCACCTGCACGGAGGCCCGAGGTCCTGGAGAGCTTGTTAGCCGACACCCGGTAGAGGACCCCTCCGATGCACCTGTTCCGCCACTGGGGTGTGCTGGGCGGGGCTTTCCCAGCCCCGGCGCTTGCTGGGCGCAGGCGATTCAGCACCAGGGACCTGAGAGGACAGGAAAACAGGAAAGGCCAGAACGAGACAGTGGTCAGCTGGGGATAAACTCGGCCCACCCCTGCCAGCAACTCATGCCAGGTGCTGCAGCCCCAGGAGGTATTACTACGCCCACCCACCAGGCTGAGGACACCCTTGGGTGGATGTCAGCTCGGGGCTGGTGGGAAGCCCCATTCTGACCACCTGAGGGGCTGCTGCTGGGCAAGGGGTCCCTGGGCAGAGGCGGGGCAATCGGGCTTTGTGCTGGCAGAGTCCCTTCCTGCCCCGGGAGGGTCAAGGGGTATGTGGGAGGGTGTCCACATCAGTGCTACAGTTGCCATTTCTCTGGGGTCTCACAGGCCACAGTACTCTGGTTCAGGTACTGTGCTGAGGTCCCCCTCCAGAGGCACATGGATCCCCAATGCCACCTGCTGGTCAGCACAGCTGGGCGTGGAGGGATGTATGTAGCTCAGGAGGACAGTGTTGGGCTGTAGGGACCCTCCTGCAGTGAGCACCAGAAACAGAGCAAGAGGTGTGATCCATCTGTGGGTCAGCTGGGCAACCTCTGCAGGCCCTTGAGGACTCACAGAGGGAGGGCCAGGCAGGGGGGTGCCTAAGGGAGTCCTGCTCCTGCTCGCCCGGCCCTGAGGCAGTGGCAGTGACCCAGCCCCACTCTGTAGTGTCACAGACTGAATTGCGTCCCCATCACATGTGTCCATGTGGCTGCACAGTCATTCTCAGCAGCTGGAAAGTTCCGTGGGCATGGTGATGTGAGCTGACATGGTGCTCCTCCTGGCCCCCCTCACTCGAGGCACCGCCTGATCAAATGTTGGCCGCCGTGCTGTGCATGGCCTGCACACGCCATCAGAGACCAAGGCCTCCCTGAACTGAGAACCTCCTAGACCCAGGGGACAGCTGATGCCATGGCACATGCCAGTCTCCAAGGTCCCTAGGCCCACAGGTGTGAAGTGGAGACAAGGACCAATCTCCTGGGCTGGACTCCAGCCTTCTCTGTTTTCTAAAGCCACATGAGAGAACTACGAGAAGCTATAGAGGCCTGACTTCACTGCCTGCAGGTACTCGGTCACCAGCCTGAGCCACCACCAAGGCCACAGCTGCCACTCCAGGCGCAGTGGCTCTGCTCTCACCCTACCCACCCCCACTAGTCCACTCTCAGCTAGGAGGCATGTCTCAAGAACCAAACCCCACCCCCAAAAAAATACTCAACTCCCTTGCCCTTGAATAGTTGAGGTGACCCTGTGGGTTTCTGAGACTGTACCTCTCTAGGAGAATGGAGCGCACGGAGCAGCAGGTGGTTTCCCACCACTGAGCTTGCAGTTAGCAGCCCCACACTCCACTCCTGAGCCTACAGACATGCCTCTCCATTAATTTCCAATGCACAACCAATGAAGGAGCCCTGGGTTGCTCTGGGCTAGGCATTGGGCTGCTAACCTCGTGGCTGACGGTTCAACCCACCAGCTGTTCCGCAAGAGCAGGATGAGGCTGTCTGCTCGGGCACACACTCAGCGTCAGAGGCCCGACAGGGCTGCTGTCAACCGGAACGGACTGGAAGGCAGTGGGTGTGGTTCAGGTTTCTCTGCTTACTGTGGTGATTGTGTCCACCCCCCTTCTCTGCTGTGGGTTGGGCTGTGTCCTCAAAACACATGGTGAAGTCCTGAGCCCGAGCACCTGCCATCACTTTGGATAGATCATTATGGAGCCCGAGGCCAACAACTGGTATCTTCACACAAAGACATGGCTTGGGCCCTGCCGTGGGGAGACAGCCATGGGACAATGCAGGCAAGAGAATGGAATGGGGCAGACACTAGCCCCAGGTGCCAACAACACTTGGGGGTGGGGACTGGGAGAGCAGGAGCTGGCCCTACCCATACCCTGGTGCCAGACACCTGGCCTCGGGGCTGACACTCAGCCCCTCCCAACAGCCCCTGAACTTGAGACAGTGAGATGAGTGGGGTAAGCAGGTGACACAGCCTTCCCCTCTCAGTGCCAGCCACCCACACCCAGCATGCCCAGGAGCCGGGCACATGAGGACCTGGGGGGTTACGGTGGCATTAGGGGGATCCTCTGCCCCCCGCTCCCGCCACCCCCACTGACCTGTCCCTAGTGCTTATCTTACTCCAATAACAGCACCTTTAGCTACACAGGCGCCAAGCATGGGGCGCATGGGGCGGGTGGGCACTGCCCCCTCAGCCGCCTTGTAGCTCTCCACGGCCCCGGTGTCACAGCACTGCAGTAAATTGTCACCTAATGGAAAGGACGGCCTTTGGAAACGAACTGCATTGAGAAGAGAGGATGAAATTAATGAGATAATCGCTGGGCCAAGGACCCATGCGCCCGCCTGCCCTCTCAGCGCAGGCTGTAATTCCTTCTCTACAACGGGCCTCAGATCTAGACTTCTCCCATCCGTCCGCAGGCCGCGCCGCCAGGAAATTTCATTAGCGCGGGGAAATAGGAAAGGTATTAAGCGTGGATAATGAAGGGCAGGGAGGGACTGGCACTCTGAGATGGTCTTCTTTCTCGCCTTTGTAATGGGTGCCGTGAACTCTCTCTTCAAATCCATTCCTAATCCATTTGAAATACTACAGCAAATTATCTCTCCCTCAGCCCGAAAGCGGCCAGCCAATTTACTCCGAATAGAAGTGACAATGAACCAGGATTTATCACCATAACCTTGACTACATGGGGTGAGGGCTGGTCCTCCCCTCAGCCCAGTGGGGGCACCAAGGACGGGTGGGGAGCCGCCGACGCATGGACCGACGACACTCTGTTGGCTGAAAGGCCAGCGCGTAGGCACGCTCAACTGTCCACATAACCTGGCCAGCAGGGACCCCACAGGGCCTCAAGACAGAGGGGCATCCCCAGAAAAGAGGGGCATCCCCAGGACATTGGGACTTCTAACCAGAGGGTGCCCCAGGGCATGGCCTAGAGGTAAGAGGGAGAGGTGGCCCTGGACCCCACATTCAGCCTCCAGGGGGCTCAAAACCTCACTCACAACTCCTTCCTGGATATGTGTGAGCATATGCAAACATGTGCACATCATACAACATGCCAATGCAGGTTAACATATACTTCTACACTGCATGCACTATTCTACACATGCTATATGCATGTGTGAATATGCTCACACATGTGCATACATATACCTGCATCTTGCCTGAGCATACATGCATGCAAACAACGCACACACGCATAGTGGACACATATACATATACACACATCCATCTCGTGTGTGCACACACTCATGCCCCACACATACCACATATGCACACACACCATGCGCCCAGTGTATTAATACACACACAACATATGCACCCGTGTATGCATACATGTGCCCCAAATGCCCAACGTATGCATGCACACATGTGCATCCCATGTATGTGTATGCACCCACCCCCACCTCCCTCACAAGCACACAGGCACACACCCAAGTGCAACTTGCTTGTACGCACATGCATGCCACACACACTCATGCACCTCATGTGTATGCACATACAGTCCACATGCACCTGTGTGCATAGACATATCCCACACATATCACCTGTATACATATGTGCCCCACCCTCACCTCACAGGTATGTACATATGCTTCACATGTACCTCACGTGTATGCACACACTCCATACTAACGTGTATGCACATGGCACATACTGTACATATACAGGTATATGCAAACATGCTAGATGCACGTCATTCGTACATACCCATAAGTCATACACACAGTTCATGTATGGACATATCCCACATGTATACAAGTGTACCTCATTCACATGTGTGTATCTACATGTAACACGCATATATGCACACGTAAGCCCTATACATACATCACTTATATTCACACATCATCCCACATGCACCGTTCATGTGCACACATGCACCTCATAAATCCCACATGCCATTTGCATGTGCACACACGGTGCATGTGAGGTGAGGTGTGTGTACAGTCTCAGCATTGTATCAGTAAGGTCTCATCCATCAGACAAGGCACAAATGGAACACTCATGTCCCCTCACACTCCTGCACAGGTTAGGTCGTATCTCATAGGGCTCAGAGCTTCCTCCACCCCACCCCCTGGGGTCTTATGCAGGCCCCTCAATGTTCCACTCCTACCCTGGGGGTCCTGGCACAGACTCTTTAGAGCAAGGGCAGATCGGACACTACGCACTAGGCCCCACCCAAGTATCCTGTGGGGTCCCCAGAGAACCTGCTCTCTGCACCTCACCCAAGTTCCGCTTGGACTTCCTACCCAGCCCCCAATACAGCAATGCCATTGGCTTTGTGTAAAAGTCATTTTAGATGTCTCCCCGGCACCGCCACCCAGTACCGCCACCCCAGTGGTTCCGCCACCCCAGTAACCTGGAGACTCACCCCCCTCTGTACCGCCACCCCAGTGGTTCCCTGGAGACTCACACTGACCACTAGTTCCTCTACCTACAGGCTTTGCACAGGCTCCTCCCAGCCATACCCTCAAGGAGCCCCCAGGACCAGTGGGCATGGGATGCTGGGAACCCCCTCCTGGAACAGCAATGGTCCGGGGCTGGAGCGCTGACTGGTGACTGGTGACCGGTGCCCTGAGGGCCAGCAGGGGAATCCAGAGATGGGAGCAGGCCTGGTTTATTCTGCTGCCCATTCAGAACCACCATCCAGGAGCAGCACATGAGCTGGGTGTGCAGACACACAGCAGAGGGCCAGGCTGGTAGGGAGGGCCAGGAGCAGTGGCAGGGGCAGGAGGGGGTTCCCAGGCCAGGCTGGGGCTGCGTATCCCTAGGTCTGAGCTGAACATTTAATACTGAGCTGGGGTGGGAGGGGCCAAGGGAGTGGGAGGGAGTTAAGGTGGGAGAGGGCTAGAGGGGTAGCAGCAGGGACAGGGTGGGAATGGCTGGAGCATCCCCCAGGCAAGGGTGGGCGGGAGGTGAGTGGGTGTGAGGAGCAGGTCTAGTGGCAGCCCAGGGCAGCTGCAGGGTGGACCACTAGGCTAGCCGTCAGGTGTGGGGGGCAGGGCGAGGGGAGCGGGGGGCTCCTGGCACAGGACAGGCTGCCCACAGTTACTCAGGCAGGAGCAAGTCGGCAGGCAGGAGCAGGCAAAACAGGCGGGGAGGCATTTTTCAGGAAATGGAGCAGATTTTGTGAAGCTGCGAGCGGAGCAGGGCAGGGATGCGGCGTCAGCAGAAGAGGCTCAGCCCGAGGGAGGAGGCGCTGCGAATCCCCAAGTAGGTCAGGCGCTGAGCCGCTTCACCGTGACAGCCGCCCAAACTGCTTAAGTGGGCCTTTCCACCGGAAACGCTGACGGGGCCCCGGGCGGCTGGGCTGGGGGCGGGGCTGTGTGAGGCCGGCCTGTGTGCAGGGTCATGTGTGTGCACGGTGTCGGGTGTGCAGACGTGGGGGTGGGACCGTGCGGCATGTGTGCAGGCTGAGTTAATGCATTTGTGCACACAGCCCACTCTTAGCAGTCTTCCGCTGCTCTTCACATGCAATCAAGCTACACAGCAGAACACGTACGTACGAGTGAGCACGCATGCCCTTGCGGGGCTGGCCCCAGCCCCCAGAACAGAGGCATCTGGCCTGGTGGGTGGCTGTTAGGCATGCCCTTGCCGCCCAGGGCCCCACCCAAGGGAAAATAGGAGCACCTCTGGGAGCAATGTGTGTGTCCTCCTTGGGCACAAGACCCTCTCAGGGGACATTGAGGCCCTGTGACTCCACAGAGTCCCTTCTCACCTGCCTGAGCCCAGAGCCTGCACCACAAAGAGGGGTCTCCCCCAAGTCTGCCCATGATACCCCAAGAGTATGTGTCCCTACCCTACTACTGTGGGGGCCTCTGGCACACACACTCCCTTCCACAACCAGAGAGTACCTGCTCTTGTGGGCCACCCTGGCCACAACTGTCCAGGGTCTGAGGCTCCTCGCCCATCTGGGCAGGAGCCCAGAAGCCAAGGGACCAGTCAGTGAGCACATGCAATAGGGCCACCTGCCTATCTATCAGTAGCTGTACCAGCTGGGGTGGGCCGAGTCATGTGACGGGGTAAGTCCTGGCAAGAAACTGGGGAGGCTGAGGGAGAGGCTGTATCCAGGGTACACTGGTCCAGCAATGTACAGTATCCTGCCGCTGCCCCCCTCGGGCTGGCGTTTTATGTGGGAACATCCATCTGATCGGTATTTCGATCAATGAACGTATTACAAGCTTTCCCTTTAAAAGCCTAATAAACAACAAGATGGAATGTAAAATTCTCCATAAAATGACACTTTTAAAAATCCATTTTAGCCGAAGCTATTGGTGGTTGTACTTCCCCACAGAAAAAAGGCACCAATGTGGGCACAGCCCTGCTGGAGGGTTGCGGGGGGGGGGGGGGGGGGGGTGAACAAGAGCAGGTGTTCAGACTCAGGTAGTAGAGAAATCAGGCAACACAGGCTCTCTGAAACGGCACCACAAGCCCCAGCCATGAAGACCAGAGGGTGCCAGGCCACAGCACGAGGTCCACAGGTCTGCGTCACCTCACACAGCTGAGCAGTCCTTAACAAATGAGTCCGCTCCCAGCGTGCACCGGGAATTTTCCTTCAGGGCTCAAGCAGGGGCCAGAGGCACTTGGACCATGGGCCGAAGGTAGGTGGCTGGGCGCCCAGTCACATGGTAGATGCTGCTGGCCTGCTGGCCAGTGCTGCACAGTGGCTCCATGGCCGTGAAGGAGTGGAACTAGGCATATGTGGGGGGGGGGGTAACCACAGCATTAGAAGTCATGGGGGGGGGGTAAAGGATGACCTCGGGCACTAGATGGCCACAGAAGGAGGGACACATTTGGTATCACTGAACTGCACGTGGAAATGCCCAGGGGTATGGCTAGAGACAGTGCCAACTGGAGTCCTGCACCTGCCCCTAAGGGACCGTCACAGGTACCAGAGAGGGAGGTGCCACCACCACACCAGAGCAAGCTGAGGTGGTCCCATCCATGTGATCCTCGGGAAAGCTGTGCAAAGGTCAGAATGGGGCCCGGGGTGGAGGTGGCTGAGGGAGTAGGTAGGGGCATAAGAAATCATGGGGGATAGTGGCTGGGGAAGAGGGGCTAGACAGACAAACCCACAGGCAGGATGTCTCACCAGCTACCCCTCAGTACAGGCCCCAGCCTGCCTGAACAAGCAGTGCAGGCTCACAACCTGGCACTGACATGGGGCACCCTGTGGGTCAGGCCCACACCCGAGTGTACCCCGACTCACAACAGCCCTGGGGTTTCAAGCCAGCCTCATCTTTCTCTGGCAGGGCAGCTGGTGGGTTGGACATGCCAACCTGGCTGCCCACATCACCAAGGCTCAAATACCAACAGGGTTCTGCACATGACAAAGAGCCCCACAACGGTGTCCCACTGCTTTCTCACCAGGGCAGCCAGCCCAAAGCAAAGACCCGCAAACCTGGCGCTGGCAGACACTGATGGCAACAACCACACCCTGGGCTCTCAGGCATGGGCTGTGAACCCAGCGCAGAGGTCACGAGGTCAACAACAACAGGTAAGCTGACAGCTCCAGAGCAGCAGCACACTAAGACCAGAGCTGCAGGGAGGGAAAGTGGCCCGGATGGAGGGGCGCTTTCTAAATCCAGGCTGGAACAACAGAGGCCCCCTCCTCCGAGAAGCAGCCCGGCCCATGCAGGCTCTTCGTCGGGGTTGGACGTCACTCCGCACCTCTGGGTGGGCCGGTCTAGGCAGGGCCGAGGGTACGCCCCCCCCCCCCACCCCAATAGAGGGATCTGGTAGCATGACTCCAACACCCAGGACAGTGTAGGGTGGGGCGGGGTGGGGCGGGGCGGAGGCGGGGCCGACAGGGAGGGTGGGGATGAAGGCGTGGCCGGCACGGCCCCGACCCCGCCCCTGGCCGGTCTGTGCTAGCCGAGGGGGCCGCTGTAATTCAGACTCCCCTGCCGATACTTGATGGCTTTCTTAATTCGGCTCCTGCTACTATTAATGTAGTTAATGTTGAGATTATATCTATTTTCCGGCGTCGGCGGTGATTTATCCCAGCCATTTTTCCGGTGCAAGCTCCCACGCTGTTAAATCAAGCGCCTTGCCAATTAAGTGCTGACTTGGGGAGTGGAGGCAATCTCCCGCAAATCACACCGCGCTGCCCCGGGGGCGCCGCCCAGACCTTGCTGACTTCGAGGAACAGGAAAGCACACAGGCTCGCCCCCAGCTAGCAGGGAGGGCAGAGGTCACAAGCCAGCCCTCGGAGCTGCGCCCCCCCTCCCCCAGGGCCCAATGAAACAAAACAAGCTCAGGCGCCCCAGGGGTGTCTAACACGGAGGATTAAACCAGGAGACTAAACTCCGTGGTTTACTACTGCCAAGTTGCGCCGGGAACCACCGAGTCGGCGGTTCAAACACACCATGTCACTTGGCTGGAGAAGGCCATGTGAGGTTGCCCACGCCTGTGAAAATCCACAGCCTCCGAGACTCCAGGTGGGTGGCTTAGAGTCAGCTGACAGATGGCGGGGTTTAGTTTTGGTTACAACTGCACACAGCCCAAGTGAACCTCATTCCAGGGGAACCACCTACACGGCAGCCCCGGACACATGGCCAGCAGTGTCCTGACATCGTCCTGCACCCACCGGGAAGATGAGCAGGCTTGGGGGGAGGAGAGGAGAGTCACAGCACAGCGGGCGTGTACACAGACACGAGCCCCTGAGGTCAGTAGCTAGAGACAAGCACACTGCCCAGCACTTGGTATCCTGCTCCTGTCACTGTAACCTGCTTCCTGAAGTGTCCCTCATCTGCACCCTTACATGGCCCTCAGCCCAGGGCTCGCCTAGGCACTGCCAGGCTCCATTACCTGTGTGGCACACACCTACCCACAGTGGCAGATGCAGAGGACAGGTGGGCCACTCTGCCTCAGGACACCAAGGAGGGCAACTGGGTGATCACACCCATCTGCACCCCTCACTAGACCATGGGCCTTGGTGAGCAAGGATGGGGCATCAGGTGGATGCAGAGGGCAGCTATCCTGGTCCTGCCAGCTCTGGGGCTGACCACCAGGGCCAAACCCTCATGCCACTCAGGTCACTATGTCCTTGCCACCCAGCAGGGTTGCCCCAGGGCCCAGGGCACTGACCTGCTGTGGAGGGAGACCACGTGCTGGGCAGCGCTGGCTCAGGGTTCTGTGTGGCTCCAGCCTCCCCCACCCCCCACCCCCCGCCCCGGCACTGCTTGGACATTGGCAGTGTACACACATGCTCACACACGGGCCTCACACATAGCACACACCCCAAGTACAACTCAAACTCACTGCCACTGAGCAGATGCCAGCTCGTAGCCACCCCACAGGGCAGGGTAGAAGTGCCCTGTGGGTTTCTAAGCCAGAACTGTTTCCAGGAGTAGAAAGCCTTGTCTTCCTCCCACCAAGTGGCTGGGCCTTCAAACTGCTAGCTCTGCAGTTAGCAGTCTACCACGTAACCACTCCACCACCGGAGCACCTCACACAGCCACAACAGCCCACACACAGACCCACAGATGTTCACACAGCACACACCGCGCTCACGCATGGAACAGCAAGGAGGGAGAGAGCAGGGTCCACCTCCTGACCATGTTCTGCCAACCTGCTCTTTCCCTTGACCACGAGGCCACTGCTGACCCTGCCGGTCTCCAGCCCAGGTCACAGAGGGGCTGGACCCACAGGCTCCTGCCAAAGCCTGGCCCCTACTGGGCAAGGCTCCACAGAAAGATAAGGGAGGGCCCAGACCCAGTCACATCTCTGTGCCCATTAGACCAGCTGGTGGCCTGGCAAAGGGGTTCTATCCTTGCCCCTAAACTATCATGAGCAGGATCCCCAGCCTCCCAGGGCCCGGCAGGGGACTTGCCCCAAGCAGCCCACTGTCACCAGCGCAGCGCGGAGCCTAGTGCAGAGAGGTCTGCCTCAGACAGACGGAGAAATAAATAAACACTCGTGCTTTGAACCGACTTCCAAATGAAGAGCCGCCTGGCGCTGTCAGCCCGCCAGCCGCTGCCGGGCACCTCCGAGAGCGCCCACCCGGACGCCGTCTGTTAGAGTGATGAAGGCAGAGGGATCTAAAATTGCACTGTTCCTTAATGAGCAGCCGAAGGGATCGGTAAGCATAATTTCAGAGGCCAGTAATATTTTATATAATCGCCGAGTGGTTTAAATTGAAAACCCCCAACTGAATCAATATTTACTGCGTTGAGACGAAATGAATAGTAATAAGTCACTAAGCTCCCTGTCCTGTTTCATAAAATAAAAAATTATAAAAATGAGCACGGGCGCAGAGGGGCCATCACATTAACTTTCAGAGCACTCGGGGAGCCGCAGCCGACTGTTCTCATAAAATAAAACTCTAAAAAACCTGCCACAGAGACCTGGTTCAGCACCCGCCGGGCAGTGTCAGGGGCCGAACTCTCACTTGAGCTCCAGTGAGATGGGGGTACCCACACCCAGAGCCTGCCCAGGCCCCAGCGCACAGGGTCACAGTCCTCGGGTTGCTTGTGAAGGAGAACTCCCTCTTGGGGCTGGGGTGATCCTCGTGGGTCTCCGTGGGTGGATGGCAGGAGCACTTCTTGAACTGAGAGGGAGGGCTGTGCTTGGGGCGAGGATGGGCACACACAGCCTGGGGCTGGCTGGCCGCGGGTATCCCCAGAATCCATATGGAGGTCCTGGCTGCTGGCCCACAGGTGTGAGCCTGAGTGGAAATGAGGGCTTCTATGGTGACATTCATGAGGCCACACGGAGCAGGCTGCCTCCTGCACCTAACCTTTCTGAGTCCCAGAAAGAGCAGTGCAGACAGTGTCACCTGGGGACATACTGCGTCGAGACTCCAAGCCATAAGCTGGGTGAACACACACTATCAGGAGAGTGTTTGCAGCACTGGGCTGGGCCAGCAACCTGAGGAGCTCCCAGCAGGGCAGGGGCCCGCTGCCGCCAGGAAGACAATAGGGTACAAGGTGTGTGCACATGTCTGCCTGTGCACTACAAGGGGCTTCTTCTGAGTCTGGAAACCCCCCTTACCTCTTGTTATCTTTCCACAGACTTTTTGAAGCCCTCTCTTGGGGCAGGGGGAAGGGTCTATATGTATGAGCATGTTGTGTTTCTCTCTGTGAGCATGTTGTGTATCTGTGTGCATCAATGATGTACATGTATGTCTGTGTGAATGCACAGGAGCATGCAGAGTCAGGCTCCCCTGGAGCAGCCTGTTTGGGGGTCCATCCTGTGTGGCGCTGAGAGCAGCCACAGCTCCTGCAATAAAGGGGCCAGAGCCCTCTGTGGCAGTGACAGTCAAACTGATGAGCAGTCAGCCAGCCTGGGGGGCTTCTGCATCCAGGCCTTGCGGGGGAGGGGGGGTGTCTAGGCCATTTGAGGATCAAAGTAAATGGCAATGATGACCCAGGAGCTCCACGAGTTGTCCCACCCCACCCCACGCTCACCTCCACTGAAACTAAGAGTAGAGTTCAGGGGGGTGAGCAGAGCCTGCAGGGCAGGCTGGAGCCCTGCCCCGTGTGCTGACAGAAGACTGGTCAGTGGCCTCAGTGTAGGGCCAGCTAGCCAGCAGACAAGCTGCTGCATCAGCATGGCCTGGAGGCTGGCAGCCAGTTAGGCTGCACATATGTCCCTGCACCTAGCCACTCACGACTCAGGCACACCTACCCTCAGCCCAGGCCATCCCAGCCCACCTACCAGCAGTTTCTGGGGAGCCTCAGGCTGAGCCTGCCCTGCCTCTTACCCACTGTTGGGTCTACAGGGCCGGGAGAGGGGACTCCTCCCCATCTTTGGCCAGACCTGCTGAGGTGGCCCTCCACACCTGCGTCTGTGGACACCCTTGGTGTACACCACTAGGGGCAGGGCTGGAGGAGTGGGTGCCCTGCCCATCAGCAGCCTGGCTCCTCTGTTTGTGACAGGGCATCCTCAGACCTTGGCACCAAGGCAGAGAAGCCTGAAGATCACCGTGCAGATGCAGGAATACAGTGGGGAGGGGTGTCTGCTCCATGAAGGGCCATTTATCGTCAGGGCCGGGGTGGGGAGCCCATTTATCTGCTCAGCCCAGTGCTTCTGTTTATTCCGCACTTTTGCATCCGATGAATCCAGAGAGCAGAAACGAGGCAGGCAGGTAGAGACATAAGTCACGTCTCTGCCTCTCTCCGGATAAAGGAGCCTGCTGGAAGTCAGGAGAGGGACAGCCAACCCATCCACCTCAGGACCACAAAAAGGGGACCCCTGTTGCCCTTCCCAGCATGAGGGGCAAGGTCATGCAGGAATTCAGCGAGGGGAGGCCTTGAGGAGGGATCTGGGCAGGCACCTGTGGCCTCATTCCTGCAGCCTGGGCAGGCACCCTCAGCCAATGGGCACCAGCTCAGTCTCAGCACAGAGCTGAACCTGGTGTCCCTCAGCCTGGCTACCAGCTGAGGAAGAGAGGCACAGGTGCGTCACAGGGTCATTCCAACACACACACAAACCCACAATCAGAGCTCCCAGCTGTCCATGTGACTGGCCAGGACGTGATGACAGTGCCGAGGGCAGCAGCTCAAGGACTCACTCCAACGGGTGCCCCTGCCCCTGAGGAAGTCTCCAGTGTCCATGTCCCCAACAGAAACCAGCATGTCCCTCCCCCTGCCAAGTCCCCAAAAGGGTGTGGGTCTCTGGAAGCATGATGGCCCAGCTTCTCTACAGGTACCCGTACACCAGCCTGCTGTGAGGGGGATGCCGCGCATGTTTGGGGGGAAGCTGAAGGCCCCTTGGGGTCAGACGTGCCAAAGTGGACACCCACACCGGCTCCCACACTCATGCCCCTCACACACCTGCTCACACTCACATTGATGTACACTCACACCTGCTCACACCCACTCATTCACCCATTCACACCTACTCACCCTCATTCACGCTTCCACTTGTGCACTCACCTGCTCAAATGCACCCTTTCATGCTCATAGCCACCCACCTTCATACTCACAACTCACACAATTATGCAAACCCACAGCTCTTCACACTCACACATGCTTCCACACACTCCCATGAACTCCCTATGCCCAGCCTGGCTGGGCAGCCCTGCATCCTTTGCCCACCATACCACTGTAGTTAGGATCTGCTGACTGTTCAGACGGATGCCAATGGGGCTATGGGGAGCAGGAACCAGCCCACCCTGAACCCATGGCAGGTGGGGGGGGGCACCCTTTCTGCTGCCTCAGCCCTAAGACAGGTGCAAGTCAACAGCAAGGCCAGGTAGGCAGGTGACCACTCTGCTGAGAAGGCAGCACCAGGCCCCCCAGGGACCTTGGCAAGACCTCTCTTTCCAGGGCCTCAGACCCTCACCCACTAAAGGGTGCTCAGGACACCCATGCCTTCTCTTTATGCCCAGGGATAGTCTCCAAGGGTCAAGAACAGAGCCTCTGAGCCCAGGACATGTCCTCCATGCATGACACATAGGCAGGACAGAGGGGGTGTCAGGAGCAGAAGACGGGTCCAGAACACCGCCCCTCACCCACCATGTCTGAAAGAGTCACTGATAGCCCTCAAGCTTTGGGTCTGGCATCCCATTTCTGCTGCCCACCAGCCCCACAGGCAGTCCTCAGGGAGCCTTCGCCAGCCCAACCCAACTGCCGACAGTGAGGGCAGGCCGCAAGAGGATCAATAAATCCGCCCTTGTTGCCATGATCTGGGGCTCTTATTAAGTAAATTAATTTAAGTTAATTTAGCTCGATCACGACTCCCGATCTGGGTGATTTAGTGAGGGGAAATTGCACTCGGAGAGGCCTGCTAACAGAGCGGATGGGCAAGAACACGGCCCACTTAGTGGCAAGAATTAATATGGAAAGAGCAGGTGTAAATTTAACCTGATCGAGAGCGCAAAATTATCTTCATAAATTTATAGAAATGGTCCCCGAGATGCTTATACATCTATTTAAAATAAAAATAATATAAAAGTGCAGTAAGGCTCATGTAAGGGAGACTCCGCTCTGGCCTCCGAGCAGTCGGTGGTGATGCCCAGCACTGCCCATCACCTCTGCCACAGGCCCGACCGGCCACCAACATTGTCTTTACACAGGATATCGGGGTCACCTGCCCCAACGGGCATAGGAGCAGGTCTGCCATTGCCCATGACTGCCCCCTTAGCACAAAACTTCTGAGAGGAACCCCAGGGCTTGGGCCCAACCTACCCTGTCATCTGCATGCTGGCACTCCTTCCCCTCCCCCAAGCTCAGTGAGGCTGGGCTGGCCAGGCAGCACAGAGGTCAGGCCAGCTGTGGAGCCGCACATAACCTGCAAGGTACGCTGCATGTGGGCTCGAAAAGTGAGTGAGTTGTATGTGCACACATCCTGGGTGGGAGCATGCATGCGTGTGCACTCGTGTGGGTGTGAGTGTGTGTGTGCACATGCCCTACCGTGTGTAGCTGTGTGCGCCCATGTGTAGGAGGGAGTCTGCAGGTGTGAGTACCCATGAGTGACAGGGAGCGATTGCACTCAGCACGTGGGCATGTGTGTGCACACTTGCGTGGCCCTGGAGCTGGCTGGCACAGGCTGACAGTCTCTGGGATGGAAAATGCTCAACAAACAGAAACATGAAGCAATTTCCCAGCTGACGCCCAGGGGCTCAGGCAGAGTCCCTATGATGCACAGCAGCCTGACCCTTGAGTCCACCTCCCTGATAGAGGAGCTGTCCCTATCCCCTTACCTGGGCGAGAGGCGCCGGGCACGCCAGGCAGGCAGTGCCTGGGAGAAAGGCTGGGGGCTGGGCAGGGAGGCCAGGCTCTTCTTGATGATGCGGTACCGCGTCTTGATCACTTTGCTGGTGGGGGGTGTGCGTAAGGGGTGCAGGCAGGCTGTAGAAAGATGGAGCCAAGGTAAGTAGGGGCACCCAGAGCGTGGGCTTAACCAGAGGGTGGGGCCGCCACTGAGCCCAGGGAACTGCCATTGAAGCTTGGTCCCACCAGTCCCCAACCCCTACAAGCACCCAAGGACCTAGACTTTGGCTCCAGCCCAGGGTCTCAGGGGCCAATCTGACAGACACAGCCACCTGGGCCTTCACCAGCTGGGCCGTCCCTCCAAGGCACAAGGTCCAGCAAGGGAGCAGGGAACCTGGTCTGCAAAGGGCTTTGGATGCCTGGCCTGACCCCTTCCCGGCACCCCAGCTCTGCCTGCAGACTGATGGATCTCATCAGTGCACTGAGACGCCCAGCGGGGCACGCTTGCTGAACGCTCCCACAATTAGCAGGCTCCCTCCTGCCCAGACTCTGCACTGAGAGCCACATACTTCAGCATGCATGCTGAAGCTCCATCTAACTGCTGGGCTTCCCAGCATGTGGCGCTAACTGCCCCCATAATTAACCTGTCTGCAAGGTCAGTAGCCCACCTACTAGGCAGACAGGCGGGTGGACCCCGGGGAGGGAGGACACAGGCTGAGGTGTCCTTGGCTGGCCCCCTGCATGAGAGGCTGGAGAGGGCCTGGGGTGAGGGGCTGCTGTGGCCCACTGCCCTCGCCCTCCAGCACCCACCAACTCAGCACACCTGGAAGCCGCTCCAGCTAGCAATAATCTCAGGCAGCTGCCCTGGATGGCCGGCAGGGGGCCCACAACTCAACCCAGAAGCCCAGAGCTGCCTGACACAAAGCTAAGATCCTGCCAAGGGGCCCAGAACACAGCAAGGTCCCCTGCTGTGCAGAAGCCCACCAGGGTCAGGGGCTCCATTCAGATAGGCGGGACGGCTGCACAGGCAGGCCTGGGGTCATGCACAGCTAGCAGGGGTATGCAGGCCTGCACCCCACCTCCCAAGCCCTCCACCCTGCCCAGCATCCAGGACCCTCTCAGGCCAGGGCAGGGTCACAGCACCACAGGAATGCTGGCTACAGCTGGGCAGACAATAGCTCTACACTGTCACCAGAATCAGGGGCAGGCCACCCAGGCTCCAGGGAAGTCTCCAGCCTCGCAGACTTAAGAGCAGTGGCCTGTGTCCAGGATACAAGAGCTAGGCTGAGCTGAGGTGTAGCCATTCTGGGCACTGTCCCAGGACCCTGCTGAACCCCTTGTACCCACCAGGACCCCTGCTGTGCCCCACACACTCAGGCAGTGGGCAGCAGGCCGTGACAAGTGTCTGCTGAGTTGAGCCTAGAACTTAAGGCAGCTGCTTCCCCCACTGAAGGTTACCAGCTCACTATGGCCCCATGGCCTCAGCCTATCCCCAGGCTCTCCTGCCAGCTCCGATGTACCCCAGGGGAGGCTCAGTGGCCTTTGGGCCACGCACCATTGGCTGGCCCTGCCCAGTGCCTGGTCCTGCACAAGGCTGGGGCTGCGAACCCGACCATGAGTCTCTTTGGATTCCAGCGTGCCCAGTGGGCAACACAAATGGGTTCAGGGTACAGGCATAGGTTGCATGGCCCGGCATCCCCTATCTGGGTCACCACACCATAACACCCACAGGCAGCCTGTGGCCTCCACTGGCCAGGGCCTGGCCTTCTCTGCACACGTCCCCAGGCAGCTGATGCCACGCAAGCCCTGCTCAGCCACATTTTCCTCACCAACTTCCTGCGTGTGACAGCGTTGAAGCCGACTGGCTCTGAGGTCAAGGGTACCGTCTGTTCGCAGGGCCATGCGGCCTGCACCAGGGCCACTGGGCAGCCAGCAGTGGTGGCAGCCAGGCCCCGCCAAGAGGAAGAGACAGGCAGGCTCCGGCTTGGCCCCCACACAGCGCTCCCCTCAGCAGGGCTCACCCACAGGCCGGCTGTGCCTTTACGGCCTGCGAAGCCCCAAGGAGTGAGCGTTATCAGGCCTGCACACGCAGCCTCGCCCTGCCATGCGAGGTCACAGCTAATGACTAATCGATCTCATTAGCTCTCCTAATTAAAAACTTTACTACCGCCCTGGAAGACAAACTGCAGAAAAACTGCTGGCATCACACGTGAACGGGATATGAGCCCATCGGTCAGGCGGTGCGGCGCGGGCGCGGCCCCCACCCTGCGCTGCCTGATGCCCTGTACCAGGCCAGCACACTCAGCAGGAGCAGGGGCCAGGGACGGGCCTGGACCACAGCCATGCACCCCAACAGCTTCCCTGCTAGCATGGACTCCCAAGGGGCCCCCGAAACTTGGAGATGCAGTCCGATGGGCCAGCTGGGGCTCAGCGGCTGAGTCAGGCAGAGGTCAGGGCAGTGGAGGAGAATTTCGCTGTTTATGGCCCTTGGAAGGGAAATAATGGAGAAGAGAATGAGTTGCTGATTTCACAATTGGCTAATGAATACGATGAAACCAGAATCACTACTTTGTGCAAAGCAGCCCCCCAGCTCAGAGGCCGCTCCAGAAACTCGACAAGTTCACTCCACAGTCTGGCTGCAGCCTGGGGGGCCTGGACAGAGGCCCACCACACCTCAGGCCTGTGAAGGCCAGCAAAGGCAAGGCCTGAGAAGCCCCTGATGTCCCAGCCTCTGCAGAATCCCTAGACAAGAGCCAGAGGTGGCGGCCCGGGGGCACCTAGGCCAGGCTGTGAAAGCTCTGTAAATCCACCCGAGGCTGACTCTGGGCATCAGGTGCAATTCTGAGGAGATCGTGCTGGGGAGCCAGTGGGGACAGTCTGCTCAGAGTTGTGGGGTGGGCGGCATAACCCAGGGTCCAGCCATGCTGGCCTCCAGGAGCTGTGAGAGGCTTGCAGGGCCATGTAGGCCTGCGGAACTGTGCTGGAGGCCAGACACGGAGTGTGCAGTGTGTTTGTCTCTAAGGCCAAGGTGGCTGGGCCTTGGTCAGCAGGCAGCTCCCCGCTGTGGTATCCTGAGTGCCAGCAGGTACCAAGCCGGCTGGCCATCCCTGGCAGACAGAGGTGTGCTTGGCCAGGCCATACTGACTCAAGGCCAGTCACTGACCCGGCAGACTTGGGGAAGTGAAAAGACAAGGACTGAGGCCCAGAGGAGGGGTCCAAGGGCTGTCAGGAAACCTCTAGAACCAGGGTGGCTGGCTGGCAGCTCAGGTCTCTCTCCCCACCCTCACCCCACCCCCAGCCTGTACTCAAGCACGCTGCTGGGGCAGCCACAGCACATCCACTGCAATGCCCTCTCCTACCTTATCCCAGGCCACGGGCCTGCCCCCTAACCCCACCCGACCCCCCAAGCACCATCACTCACACTAGCCACTCAGCTTTCATACCCCACCGCCATCCGAGGAGCTGCCAGGACGAGAAGGGGAGCCCGATGCTCCACCGAAACCCTGCAAAGTCTCTCCAGTCTCATCTGGGCCTCCTGCCCACCTGTAGGGAGGTGGACTGCTGGAGCCCCTCTCCTAGTCCCTCCTGGTCGGGTCCAGAGAAGCCCTCGTCAGCCCAGCCTGCAGCCCCCCAACCCCTTGGGCAGTCGGTCGATAACAGCACAGCTGATGGGTGCCAAGGAGTGCGACTGGAGCCGATGAGCCAAGCTGGCCCGCTGGCCCGAGGGGCAGCCATGCATGAACAGACGGGCTGCTCTGAGGAGCAGAAGGCCCCAAACTGAGAAATGGGCCCCGGGTCGGAACACCTGCCCACTGCAGGTGGGTCCTAAGGAGCATGCGTCCAGGGAATGGAGACAGTGAGCGCCAACACAGCTGAGCAGCAGGGGTCTGGGATGGTGGCCGAGGACATAGTCTGGGTGTCTGTCAGCAACGGGAGGGGGACCTGTGCATTGCTCACTCCCCACCCCTCCCCCTGCCAAGGAGGGATGGGGGGGGGTTGGGTGATGGTGGGAGTTGCCAGGGTACGGGCTCTAACAAGCTTCAGCATCGGATGACTGGCATTCCCGGCTGCATTTTTATGAGACTAATAAATCACAGCACTTTCCTCTCCCTGACGGCTCCCAGCTCCCACACTTTACAGGCACGGGCGGGGGGTGGGGGGGTCTCGGATTGGCAGTGGAACCCCAGGGGCACACCAGTCCTCCCACCAGAGGTCAGTGCCCGCAGCAGCCCCTCAGAGGCCCTGGGGGCAAAGCAGCAGCGGAGGCCCCGTTCTGCGGCAGCAAGGGCAGCCACACAGGCAGGGGCTGTGGCACCACATGTGGCTGAGCGGACAACATGGAGTGTGTGTTCAAGGGGTGGCTACAGGGCACAGTCACGTGTGCATACCCACCTCCATGTGGCTGGGACTTCCAGGCTGCTGGCCTCTCAGTCACAGGCCAGCCGGCAAGTAGGGAGCAGCGTGCATGCTCAATACGAGGGTCCAGGCACAGCTGTGACAAATCTCGCTGTCAGTGCCGCCCCTGTGAGGGGCCCATGTCCCCGTGTCCCACTACCTGGTGCTTAATGACAGCACCGTCAGCGGAGGCGCGTGTCATGGCGGCCTGTCAGAGCCCTATTAGAGGGGAGATTGAGACCCTCCTCTCAGCAGATTCGCTCGAGCGGCACGCAGTGAGGCCCTGTAATTACTGCGCACCAGCCATCGATCCGCACTGACATGGCTCTGCTCTCTGACAGCTGCTTAGGGGGCGCGAGGCAGGCCTTCCCACCCTGTTAAACCACCCTGCACGCCACTGGGCTCTTGAGGGCAGCCCCGCAGGGTCCTCCCAGCAGAAGGGCGAGCTCGGCCCACAGTCTCAGCGGCTGTGGCCTCGAGCCAGAGCAGGGTGCTGGCCCTGGAGCTGAACCCCACCTCACCCCACACACATGCTGGCGCTGAAATCGGGACTTCAAGTTCAGGAGGCAGGATGTCCCATGACTGGGGAGAGAGGGAGGCAGATAAATCCCAAGGCTGCAGCAAGACCCAGTTTCTGCCGGGGACCCCACAGGCACCCCCTCTTTCCTCTAGCCCCCAACTTCTCCATCAGCACCCAATCACTGAACACAGCAAACACCTGTGCATGGGTCGCTGCAGCTGGCTCAGATGGCAACGAAGGCGAGCAGAGAGAACGCTTGGACAGCCTCTGTACCTGACCCGAGGAGCCACATGGGGTGGGGCGGGGCAGCGGACAGCACCATCCTGCAGCTGTACTCACTCCCCTACAAAGCCCTGCTGCCCACACCCACACCCACAAAGGACTCCAGGCACTGAGTGCAGCGGGGCTCTGGGGTCAGGACCCTCCTCGTGAGTGGGGCTTCAGCTGAGAAGAGCAGTACACACACACACACACACACACACACACACACACACACACACACGGCCATGAAGGAGACTAGGTGACAGACAATGGGGGCTGTATCCACTGGCCCTCAAAAGCCTACAACCACTCAAGTGTCCCTGGTTTGTCCCCCATCTTCTTGGCGGGGAACTTGGAGATACCATGAGGTCTCAGTAAACTAGCTGCAGGAGGTCAGGCTGACATGGGCCGCCCCCAGACACAGGCACCCAACTGGAGAGCAAGGAGGGCAATAGGGAGAAGAGCTACCAGAGCAGTTCCAGGATGCGGAACCCAAGCCCAGAGGCTCAGGTCAGGATGGTGGTGGACAGGAATTCAGCAGAGGGACATCTCAGATGGGGTGCAGGGGGAGTAGAGTACTTCATGGTGACTGAGACACAGAGGGAGATGGAAACTCAGAGAAGCCCCCCACCAGATGAGCCTTCAGCCAGACAGGGGGCACTCACAGGCAGATCCTCACGTTTGTTCCCCCACGGAGCCCCCCATCAACTCTAGGCACTGAGCCCCAATCTCACTGGGGTGTTTCTCAGCTCCCCTCACCTCCTCCACCAGGCTCCTCTCAGCCCTCTGCCCTGGGCCTCTGCTCACTGCCACTACCCCCTCTTTAGGTCCCCAGGAAGTTGGCTCTTGTCCTCTCTTCTGCCCCTTTCACAGGTGGGGACACCGTACTCGCTAGCCAGGGTCCCAGGCCAGCGGTGCAGCCAAGCAAGCCCCCTTGGCCCTGGACACAGACCCCTGGGGCACCAAGCCACATCCTCTGCCCACAGCCCACTCAGGCACCTGGCCTGGTGACCCAACAGCAAGAGAGTTGGCCATGGCTTTGGGACTCTCAAAAGCAGCCAGCAGCAACAGCAGCCCAGAGTCCCAGAGCACAGCTCCAAGAGTACCTAAAGGCCTGCCACGGTGGGGGGCCACGGTCCCAATGCCTTCTCCAACACAGGCACAGTAGCCCTGTCTAATGGGGAGCCCGCTCCCAGCCTCACTCCCCCACCCCCAACTGACACCATCTTAGACCCAATGCCAAGAACATACTCACTTCAAAGGGCACTGACCATGGTGGCCCATAGCCCAGGCCACAGTGAGTACCACCGCCAGGCTGGGAAGGCGGGAGCAGCCTGAGTAGGGCCTAGGCATGCCCCCCTGCTAAAAACTCAGAGACCAGGGCTGAGAGGGTGCACACTCCATCCGCTAAGACACCAATCTTAGGGCCTGCATCAGCCTGTGGAGGGTGGGCCACTGCCCCTCTTCCCCAAGTGCTCAGGTTCCTGCCCACTAGCTGTACCCCCACCCGGCTGCCCATCACACTGAGGAGAGCCAAGGACAGTGGTTCTCAACTTTCCTAATGCCACAACTCTTTAATACAGTTCCTCATGTTGTGGCGACACCCTAATCATAAAATTATTTTCGTTGCAGTCATTTTGCTGCTGTTTGAAAAGGGTCATATGACCCTTTGAAAGGGGTTGCGACCCACAGGTTGAGAACTGCTGGCCTAGGCTGACCCGGCAGAGGGCACTTGCAAAGCACAGCAGTGCCAGGGCTACCAGCCCAAGTGCAAGCCTCCTCAGGGGCCAGCTACCCTCCAGCTACCTCCTTGCCCTGCCAGAAACCCAGCAGGCACCGTCTAGCCTCCAGCAACCCTGCCCCCTCAGCGGGCAAGCTGGCCTGGCTTCATGCAGGACACCCAGAATGGGCACAGGGCCGTGGGGCTGAGGGACAGGAAGGGGCCACAGTCTCCCTCTGAAGTGCCAATGGGTCCACTGCTGTGGTCAACAACCACCAAGAAGGGGGTGGGGGCAAACTTGGGCAGGGCTCCAAACTCCACCTACCCAGCACTCACAAGGACCACAGCCAGCTCCTCAGGTCCCTTGGCGTCGCCCTGGGAATGGGCAGTGCTGCCCCACGACCCTGGACTTGGGGTGGCAGCACCGCAGCCAGCTCTGCCCCCAGGAGACCCTCCAGAGGACAGTGCAGTGCAGACCGGGGAGGGGTGGCCTGCCACAGTGCAGGGACCTTTCCTGTGTGCTCGACTGGGACAGGCAGCATGCAGGCCTGCTAGCATCAGCCACTGACAGGCGGGTTGCAGGGGCTCCATCGGTGCCCAGGCCGCCCCTGGGGTTGAGAGGCAGCAGTACGGTGTGTAGGCACAGGCTGGTAGAGCAGTGAGCACAGAGGGGGGCAGGCTCTGGCCCATGAGGCATGCTAGGCTCTCCCAGCATGCTCTTCTCCTAAGGAAGCACATCCCTACGGCCGCAACCACACCCCCTTTCTTAGTGATTGGCCACTGCCAGGCAGTCCATTCCACAAAATGCCCCCCTGGCAGCCACCACGCAGCAGGCTGGGGCTTTCAGCAGGCAGGGGCGCTCTGGGGAAAGGCTGCTGACAGGCCTTCCCCCAGGCTTCTGGGCAGCTTAGGCATGGAGTGCACAGCTCTGCTCCTGAGGGGCAGCGCCCAGGGGTCAGGTGGTGATCAGAGGGGCGGGACTTGCGGAAGAAGGGGCTGCCAGAGAGTCTAAAAGGCCAGCACAGGGCAGAACTTATAAGAGCCAGGGGTTGCTAAGGGACGTGGCCCATCTGAATGAAAGGAAACCAGAGTGGGTGCAGGGTCCAAAGGCACCTGGAGCCAAGGCCAGCAACAAAGGCAGGCACTGGCCATTTAGGCAGGCACTGGCCATTTAGCGACTGGAGTTGTCTCCGGTGGAGCCTGGTCGGCAGCTGGGGGGGTGGGGGAGGGTAAGGTAGGACTTAGAGGCAGGTAGGTGGCATTGAGAGCACCCAGGCTGTACGGGGAGGGCCCCACTCCAGGGCAGGGTACCAGGGGCTCGGAGGGGCCCAGGCTAACACTCAGAAGTGAGCTCATGGGATCCCATGCTGATCCCAGTTCCCAGCACCTCCTGCAAGGGTTGTGGGCAGCCCCTCTCAGGCAGGGTGACAGCTGGACATAGCCTGGTGGTGACACAGGCAAGAGGAGCGCCTCAGCTGCCCTTGGCGCCAGGGGCATGTGGTGAAGACCCCTTTCCTCACCTGCCACCACTCACCCTGACCTGAACAGCTTGGGTGGGGGCAGGAGGCTGAGGGCTGAGGGCAGGGCTGACCAGGTAGCTGAGGTGACACACACCCCCACATCCCCACACACAGCAGGAGAGCTAGCGCCCTCACAGAAGCCTGGCACCTCAAGCTGACTGGAAGCATGGAGACAGTGGGGGAGGCCGCCCCGAGTCCCAGAACACTGAGGCTGGACAACTAACTGCCCTCAAGACATGGTGGGAAGTCGGGGGCCGTGCTGGAGATCTCTAAAGGCTTCACCTCTTCTGCCCAGTTAATTGCCTTGCCAGAGTCCGCAGCCACAGCTGGGGCCAGCTATTCCTCTGGCAGCCACACACAGCCTCCCCCTGCTCCCTGGGGCCCAGGCCTTCAGCCACAAGGCCCTTCCTGCCCACCCCAGCTGCCCCAGCCCATCCAGGAGACCCAGGACTGCCTGTCCTCAGTAACACGTGCCCACCCTGTCCAGCTTGGGCCAGCTCTAGCTAGCTACCCCTCAGGCCAAGGTCCAGGAGATGACCAGGAGGGTGGGGGGACAGTAGGAAGGTGGGGGGGGGCAGCGGACAGAGTGGGGCCAGAGTCTCCAGCTGCTGCGTCCCCGCAGGCAGACGGGCGGCGGGCAGCGAGGCCACACAGCTGCTGAACACTGCAGTTTTGAATTCAATTAAAGCGATTATCTGTTGTGCCAAATAAATTGTGTAGAGCGTCTCTCCCCGGGCACTCACACCTCCGGGCTCATTATTCCCTAACTGTTTCCTCCTGTTTATGCGCCCACAGATTAAACTGCTGATAATATGCGCCAAAATAAAAAATGGGCGCACCTTGTCCGAGGGAAATTGATTCTCCCTTTTCCTGAACCGGGCGATTGTCAGGTTTTATATACTCGGTTCCTGGTGATCATTAGTAATTCAATTTTCTTTTTATTAGCCCCCTTATCTGCTGAGCAATATAGTGGCAGAGCTGACCTCTTTCGCACGGGTAAATGTTTAAAATCTTTTCCCTGATTAATTTTGCCAGTTAAGAAAAAGAGGAGAAATGGCCCGGCTCTTAGCGATCACGATGAATAAAGCTTAATGTTGATTGTGATGGAATTTCTAATGCCAGGGAAATTGATTGAACGCAGCAATTACGCTGCAATAGTAACTCAAGGGAATGGGCTCGGCCAGGAGAGCCGCAGCCTTTTGGTTATTTAAAACAATCCAATTTGCAAGGATAATTATGTATTAGTGTTTTATCTGCCACTTGAAAATGAACAGGGGAGTTTCGATACTGGCCCAGCATTAGCAGGTTATTGCTGCAAATTACTTGATATCTGCTTTCTTTCACATAAAGAGGAAATTAGGCAATCAATTACCAGAAAAAGGTGGACTGTGGGCATGGGAGGGGCAGGCGCGCCCTCTGCTGGCCGCCTAGCAAACCCACAGGGCTGGAGGGAAGGGACAGAGCCTTCCCAGAACACCTGACAAGGCAGGAAACCTGCCTTTGTGACGCAGCCCCTGTCGTGCTGTGACCAGGCCAGCATGTCCCACGGGAGCTCTTCCCCTCTGTGAGCACACTGGCCAGTTGCATCTCCTTGCTCAGGCTCAAGGGCACACTGGCTGGCAGGTTAAAGGACACGTCCCCACCCACTCTGGGATTCCTAGAGACAAGTGCCTGGTACCCACACACTGACTTGGGGAATCCCACCACCTCGCAAAGCCATCTCAGAAGAGGTCTCCTGATGATGGTCCCCGTGCTGTGCTGCCTGGTAACCACACAAGGACAGGAGCCCAGCACCCCACACCTGAGCACCTTTTTGCAGTCCTGCCCACTCTGAAGGATGCTAAGCCTGCACATCGCCCACCAGCCTACTCTGGATCCTTCTCAGACCTGGGCCCCCCCCAGTCCTCTCTGGTCCCCTCCACACTTCACTCTTTCTCTTCCTGCCCCCAGCATGTCACGCAGAGCCACGCCCACCCACCTCCCCATCCTGTTGCTGTCAACTCACATGAGGAGTGTCCCCTCCCTGAGCCCTGCTAACCCTGTGATAGGCACTTTGTCTGCACCTCCAGCTTTTCACCAGTGTCCCTGGCCCACCATGTTCCCATCACAAAGGGGACCAACACGCAATGGGTGAGTGAGTAGGCGGATAGATAACAGGTGGGAACAGGTGGATGGTTGGATGGGTAGGTGATGGGTGGTTAGTAGATGATGAACAGGTGGGTGAATGGATGGGTGGATAGAATGAGTGAGCTGATGCTGGCTAGTGAGGTAGGGCAGAGCTGGGTGGATTAGGTGGGTACATGGCAGATAGGCAGGTAACTGGATGACAGGTGGCTGGGTAGCTTGTAGGTTGGTGGGTATGGGAAGGATGGGTGGATTGTGGGGAGATGGTGGCTGGATAACTGGATGGGGGGTGCCTGGTGGATGGTGAGAGGGCGGATGTATAGCCAACAGCTACATGACAGTGAGTGAGCAGGTGGAGGAGGGGTAGCTAGGAGATAGGGGGGTGGGGGAGTAAATGGACGATGGGTAATTAAGTGGAAGGAGGGGTGGCTGGGTGGGCAGGGGATGGAGGGGTAGTTGGGAGATGGTGACGGGTGGATGAGGCAGTGTGAAGGCCCACTCCCACCACATGGTCAAGAGCTGGGTGTCTGCTCCCTCCAAACTGGAGTGAGCGAGCTCAGGGAAAGGCTGTGTGTCTGCCCCGCCCGAGGTTCCTGAACGTGGGCACGCACAGGACACAACAGCATGTGGCACAGCATGGTGCCAAGTGGAGACCAGTCGTAGCAGGGTTTGCCCCTCGGCCAATGGAGAAAGGCTAGGTAGCCCAAGCCCACACCCGTATCTATGACCCCCATTTGCTCCCCTCAGGGTTCAGGGGGAGCCCCCTGGCACAAAAGGTCTCAGGAGCTGTGCTGTGGAGCCTTTGCTGACATTACTCCAGACCTAAACCCAGAGCAGGCTGATGAGAATCCAGGGAGGCCTCCATCCAGCATCCCAACCACCCTATCAGGCCCCTGCCATCTGTGGGCAGAACTTCTGACCCAGGCCCTGTCACCCCCACAGTCACCTGCCTGCCCCAAGTAGCTGCATCTGGAGCGGTGACCAGGCCCCTGTGCTTCCTGAGGATATTAAGAGAGGGAATGAGTGAAGGGGAGAATGGATGGATGGTTGAGGGAGGGAGAGAGGGAGGGAGGGGAGGAGAAAATGAGTAAAGGGGAGAATGGATGGATGGAATGATTAGTGAGTGAGGTAGGAACAGGAAGACAGGCTGGCTGGACCACCAACTGCAGGCAGCCACCCCTTGGTCCACTGGGCACTGCCTAACAGCCTATGCGATCTAAAACTGGCCTGACCCTGGGCCTAAGCACCTCCCTAGCTCCCACACTTGAAGAAGCCTTCCAGCCTGTAGGCTTGGGCAGGGCCTCAAGGCTAGGTCAAAGGGCAGGTTTTAGGCCCACTGCCCCAGTCCAGACTCCATGAGCGTGAGCAGCTTCAAAGCTGGCCTGGTTGGACATAGGTCTGGGCCCCACTGCTAAAGCACAGAGGAACCCAGGTACCCCTGAATCAGGGAGAACCAGGAGAGGGGAGGCAGGCCCAGTGTCCTAAGGTGGTGGTGGGGACAGGTGAGACCAGGAGCTTTGCCAGGGGGTAGTGCCCACACACTGTGGAGGAAGATCCCCACCTGGAGTCAGCTCCAAGAGGAGTGGCTGGGCCAGCAGGTCACCACGCTGGACCGCCACCCTTACCTTAGGCCAGCGCCCTTGCTGGCCTACAGTGCCTGCCACCCCAGCCCTACTCCCACTTCCTACCTTCCTTTGTGGGGGCAGGGGTCCGGGCGGCAGGCAGGCGGCACAGCCGGTGCCTGGACACCTGCAGCAGGCCCCTGTTGGGCATCCTCTTCAGAGCAGCCGGGCTGCTCTTCCCCCGGGGGGGTGGTCTGCGCCGGAGGCTGAAGCGGCTCTTTGTTGCAGCGGAAGTGGCAGGGGGGCTGCTCTTCTTGTCCCCGGGCAGGCTGTGGAGACCAGCAGGGAGCTCCTAATTGGTTCAAGGGCTCTCCCTGCCCTGTGCGCCCACCCCACATGGCTCCCCACTGCAGCAAGCATGGACTGAGATTCTGATGACCAAGGGCTCTGCCCAAAGCCCAGCCGGCCCCTCCCGAAGGACTGCCACCAAGGCAACCCAGCCCATGGGACCCTCTGCTGTCCCCTCCCAGGCCTCCTGGTTCCCAGGGGGTGCAGATTATGAAGGCTGATTCAGAAGCCCATGGAGGCTGCACCCACTGCTCATCGTTCTGGCAGCCCAGGAGCAGCCGTGGGAGACAGATGACTGCTCCCCACAGCCTGCCTGAGCAGACTCCCTGCCTGAGCTGTCCAGGGCTGCCTGGGTCTCCCCCACCCAAGACCATGCACTACCTCCACTGCTGTCCCCGCCTGATGAGTGCTGTAACACACACGCACACATGCATGTGAAAGCTTCCCACAGAGGCCAGCATAGCACAGGAGCCCCGTAACGGCAGATGCGCCCTTCGAGAATTACCACTGCCCTCCCAGGTGAGGCTACCTGCTCACTGCCCTGGCCGGCCACTAGCCACAGGCACATACCTGGCCCCACTCCGTCGCCGGATGATCTTGGTGCGGCTCTGCACTTTGTACCCTGAGAGCGAGGGCTCCCCGAAAAGTGGCTCCGAGCCACTGGGACCCGCTCCTGCTGCCGCCGCAGCCGCCGCACTGTCCTCAGGAAATGATGGGGAAAGAACTGGGGAGAGAGGGGCAGGGCGGTCTCGGGAGCCGGCCTCTGGCTGCCAGTGGAAGGGGACAGCAGCCGAGGGGCTGGCTGCGGCTTTCCACTTGTACTTGCTGCCAGCCATGGGAGACGGAGTGGCCTTCCTGGTCTTGGCGTCCGGCTCAGCTTTCAGCTGCGGCTTCACCAGCCTCACCACCCCGCCCACAGGGGCCCGGGTTGAGTTATCTGCAGCCACTCTGGGGTTCAGGGTGCGCCGCACGGCCCGGGGATTCTTGGCAGCGGTGGCCACCCATTTGTAGTTGTTCTTCCGGAACCTGCTGGTCCGACAGGATGGAAACTGTGAAGCTTCTGGGGCCTGCCGCGGCCCTGGGGTTGCTCCAGCCGGGCCAGCCACTAAAGGGGAAGGTTGATCCGGGTGGCCGGCATCTGCCCTGCTGTCCACAAGGAGCTGGGCGGCACAGCTGGCTACAGGGTGCAAGCCCATCTTCCGGCCGGGGACCCCCGCGCTGCGTGGAGACTGAGCAGGCGGGGCTCGAGCCTTGACAGCGATGGCGCCCTCACTGACCGTCCGCCGGGGGCCCGGTGGGCTCCTGCTCACCCTGCTGACAGACCTCACAGCCCGGGGCTTGCCTGGTTCCTTCTGGCACACCAGCAGGGACTCCTTCGCAATCCCACCACCGCTGCCACGGTCCTTGACTCTGCCTGCCCTTGAGGGCTGCAACTTGGTGCCAGTGGGCTCGCCCTCGCCCTCTTGGGGTCCCTGGTCACTCCAAGGAGTGCCCTCACGTTCTTCCAAAAGACCCTGCTGGGCTCCCACGACGATGGCCAGGCCGGGCCTTGCTGGAGGTGTGACTCTGATGACCATGTTCTGGCCTGGGCTGAGCCGAACCTGCCTCTGGAGGACACAGGGCTGTGGGCTGGACACCACGCTGGGTCCAGCCCTGAGGGCAGGTTGTGCAGTGCCGTCACCAGGCAGGTCCATGGAGCCCGGAGGCCGGTTCACTAAGGAGTACTTCTTCCGCCACTCAGGGCCCTGGGGTGGCGCAAAGCCCCTGCGGCTGGGGCGAGGGTAGCGGACACTGAAAGATCGGCCACAGTGGTACACAGGCGGCTGCCAGCGGGTTGTGGGCATGGGGGGGCCCCGGGCCAGGGCACTGCCGTGAAGGTTTTTATAGTCATCGATCAGACCTGAGAAAACAGGGTCACAGTGTTGTCATTGAGGGGAGCCAATGGAAGGCCAGTCCTCATCCACCCGCCCCCAGACCCACAGCTCGCCTTGGGCAGTTCAGAGGGGGGAAGCTCCTATTAAAGCTCAAGAGCCGGGGAGCCCTTCCAGGTCCCTGTACGCCTGTAACGGGGTTTGGCTTGGGCTTCCTGTATCTTGTTAGTGACCATCAAGCTAACTTGGCCTCTGGCGACTGTGTGTATAACAGAAAGAAACCCGATGGCAACCCCGTGAGCCACCGTCTGCCCATTCTGTGGCCTCGTCTTCAGAGCCTGCGGGCCCTGCAGGCAGGTGCTGGCCCAGCTTGTCTGGTCTCCTGATGGCGTGAGTCAGTCTCGCCACCCTCCCTCAGAGGAGAGTCCTGTCTGTTTGCTATGTCTGCCCCGCCCGGCTGCCCAATGGGGCTGCCAGTGAGACAAGGTACCACCGAGGGGGATCCAACCCAAGGCCACCCACCCTGTGGTGTGACGTTTCCCACAGGTCTTTCAGGTGACGTTCCTCTCAACATGAAAAGCCTAAGCAGCTCCGCAGTTGAGGCTCCACAAGTAGGGTGGGGTCTGCCAGAGGCAAAATGGAGCCCCGTGAGGGCAGGACTGCACTTTCATCACCCCCTCTACCCAGCCCACCCACGTACAATGAATGCCACAGGACACCCCGCCCCAACTCCAGCTGGCAACAATTCATGTGCCGCATGCTGTTTGTTTTCCCTGTCACACTGTCCTGAGCAAGCGGCCAACCATTCCCCTGTGCCACACTGTCCTGCCTGAGAAAGGCCTAACCAGAAACAAAACCCGATGCCACTCAGTGGATTCTGACTCCCTGCGACCCTACAGGGCAGGCTAGAACGGCCTCTGCGGGTGTCCTAGACCGCCACTCTGTTCAGGAATGGAAGGCTTCACCTGTCTCCGGTGAAGTGACTAGTGGTTTAGAACTGCTGACCTTGCGGTTAGCAGCCCAAAACGTGTTCCACTCTCTCCATCCCCCAAGAGGTCCTTCCTTGAACAACCAGGGCATCAACTCAAGGAACAAGCTGGTATCGGGCCTGGAGGTACCAGTATCCCCCACGCTGAGAGCCTGGTCCCAACCTGGTGCCACCTGAGGACAGTGATGACACAAGAGGGTGGGGGCCCCCGGCTCTCATACACACTTCCCAAATTCCAGGTCTTCTCTTCATGGGCGCTGGTGGCCCAGGGGGTTGTGGGCTGGGCTGCCGACCCTAAGGGAAAGATGAGGCTTTCTGCTTCCATCAGCGTGTACGGCCGGGGAAGCCCACAGGCCCCGAAGACTCAGAGTCCACGCAGTAGCAGTGAGTTCGCCTACTCCTTGCGGCAAGAAGTTTACAACGGGGTTTTTAGAAAATGGTTTGGGAAGTCTAGCGCGGGTCTAAACTGGGACAGGGTGGCGGCCGAGGCCTGGGCAGGCTGGACCTGGCGCGCGTGGGGAGGGGGCAGTGGGGCACACCCGCTGTGGCGGGGCGGCCGCCCCGTAACTAAGCGACTCGCCCACGGTCGGCTGCCGCAGCCCCTGAGGGACTAGGCTGCGGACCAGGCCCGACCAGGCGGGGACTGACGGGCCGGCCCGAGGCGGCTCTGGGTCCCCCTGGGCGGCCCAGCCCAGCCTTCAGCACGGACAGCGCTCCCTCAGCAAGGACTGACCGAGCGACGACGCCCTTCCGGGAGGGCAGAGGCTCGCCGCGCGGGGCGGCCGAGGCGAGAAGCGCGACCCGGGTCTGCGGCCCACCTACCCTGCAAGAGACGGATCTGTCGCCGTAATTGCTCCTTTTCCTCCATCTCAGGAGACCACGACGCCCAGCCAGGACCCCGCAACGTCATCGCCCCGCGACCGTTTGCCTCCGGACGGGGCGGGGCCCACGGGGGGGCGGGGAGGACGAAGCCGGAAGCCCGTGAGCCGACCGGGAGAGCGGAGACTGCGTACTGCGCCTCGACCGCGAGCGTCTCCCTGGCAACGCCCTGACCACGCCCCCGAGGTCGCCGGGGCGGGGCCACGCACGCGCAGAGCGCCAAGAGGCGAAGACGTCGCCACCGCGGAACGCCAGAGGGCTGACCGCTGGTCTTGAGTCCGCTGGTGGGGGCTGGTGAGCGGGCTAGGTCGACCACCGCCGGTCCCGGTCGAGAGGCGCGCGGGGGCCACCGGCCCTTCCCCGCTCACGTTCCTCTGGAGGTCGTGGACGAGGGTCGGAGGCCCGAGCTCGCTAGACCACTGCACCCCGCTACGTACCGTCTCCACGCGGACACTGGATGGGAGAGGGGCTTCCAAGGGAGAGGACTTAGAACTGAGTCCGGGTCCCAGAGTGAGAGGAAGGCCAATCGCCTGGTTTCAAGCCCCAGCCGTACTGCGAGATCTCAGAGACGTTCGTGATCTCTGAGCTTCAAGATCCTTGCCTGTAAAGGGAGTAATAGTCCCTAAATGACCTCTCGGGGCTGTTTATGAAGGTATGCCCAGGAGCCCTGGTGCGTAATGGTCAGCACTTTGAAACTGCTAGCCAATCCTCAGGAGGCAGATGAAGCTTGCTACTACCGTAAAGAGTTACATCTTGCAAACGCAGGGCCAGTTCTACCCTGTCCTGAGAGCCACTATGAGTCAGAATCGACTTGGTGGTAGTGAGTTTGGTTTTTAGCTCTTTAGTGGTCTTTCCCTAGAAGGTAGCCTTGTTATCATCTGTTACTGCTGTTTTGCCTTATCCACTGTTTACAGCTAACAAGGGTCTTGGCCCTGGAGCAGCTGAGCTGATTCACTAACTCCAAGTCAGGCCTCCTCAAACTATGGCCATTTATCCAGCCCGCCAGGTGTTTTTGCCCCATTTGCTTTTTTTACTTCAAAATAAGATATGTGCAGTGTGCATAGGAATTTGTTCATAGTTTGAAGCTATAGTCCGGCCCTCCAACGGGTCTGAGGGACAGTGAACTGGGCCCCTGTTTAAAATGTTTGAGGGCCCCTGCTCCAAGTTATAAAGGAAGAAAGAAGGCAGAGCTGCTAAGCTGATTCACTACAAGTTATAAAGGAAGAAAGAAGCTTTATTAGCCAGCAGCACACAGGGTGTCTTAACAGCGTCCTGTTTGAGTCAGAGTGCTTGGAAGACTAACACCTTTTGCTTTGGGATTTACACTTTGGGGAGTCGTGTAAATGATGTTTTGTTTTAACTCAGATTTCAGCTAATTGTGGGTAACAATTATTAACCCTGGGCAAACAGCAGTAAGGTTCTTCTAAACCTAAGTCTCAGAAAGCCTTTTAACTCACCAGATAACAGGGATTCGGGCTTTTTGCTCATCAGCAGTCAGACATTAGATAAGCCCTCAGTGTTCTCCTGTCCTTCCAGGAGACATACAGGCCAGCCCGTTTGCTTCTGAGCATTCGAGTGAGAAGTCCATAAAGACACTTAGCAAGGTGAGTTTTTCTAAATGCATTAAGTAATCCACCCCATCCATTCCCAGGTACCCCTGCCTCCTTCCCATAGGCCACACATTTCTGTTGTATCTTTTAACATCTCAAAAAGTCAAGATGTTGAGAATTACAATAAAAAGGAATTATTTGCGCTGATGCAATGATGAAATCTTGGTCTATTCAATAAGGGGTTCTGGAGCAAGTAACTAAGCATCGTTTGGCAAGGAAAAGGGACTGTCAATCTCTACCTCCAAAGAAACCCCCAAAATGAAATGGAGTGCCATGATAGATCAAAGACCTAAACATAAAAGCTGCACATCATAAAACCCCTAAAAGAAATTAAATAGCTTCACAACATTTGAGTAGGCAAAGATTTCTTTTTTTGTTTGTTTTTTGGCATTTTTTATTTTTATTTTTTTAAACATTTTATTAGGGACTCATACAACTCTTATCGCAATCCATACATACATCAATTGTATAAAGCACATCTGTATATTCTTTGCCCTCATCATTTTCAAAGCATTTGCTCTCCACTTAAGCCCTTTGCATCAAGTCCTCTTTTTTTCCCCTCCCTCCCCACTCCTCCCTCCCTCATGAGCCCTTGATAATTTATAAATTATTATTTTGTCATATCTTGCCTTGTCCGGCGTCTCCCTTCACCCCCTTTTCTGTTGTCCGTCCCCCCAGGGAGGAGGTCACATGTAGATCCTTGTAATCGGTTCCCTCTGGCAGAGATTTCTTACACAGGACACTCAAAAAAAGCACTAGTTAAAAAAAATAATCATCGAAAACGTTAAAAGAGCCTGTGCACCATAAGGCAGTATGAAGAGAGTGAACGTGGAAGCCACAGTCCCTCCCAGTTCTGGCTTTGATGGAGGGATGAGCATCAGGAGCCAGAGTCCCACTTAACAACAGTCTAAAAGTAGAAATGACTCCATGGCGGTGCAGGCAATGCCACAGCAGCAGCAGCAGAGACCTTGCGTTTTTGAGAAAAGAAGCTTCTGCCTGGGACAGTGGTTCATGGGAGAGGAATGCAAATAGGCTAGTTTGATTTGGCCAGTCAGCCATGAGCAGCCAGGAGCCTTGGAATGCTCTTGGTTGGACCTTGGCTGAGGCCTGCTTGCCTTCACCCACCATCCTGGGATGCGCTGGGGCTAGCCGCTGGGAGAGAAGCAGCGCATACCTGCTTCCATCCACCGAGCATCCCTCTGGCCAGCCAGCTGCCAGACAGGTCAGTGGGGCCAGACAATACCACACAGGGCCCAGATGAGATGTCTCAGCAGATCCCAGCCCACTTGATCAGCAGCAAATCTATGGATGCTGTTTTAAGTGACTTTGTGTGTGTGTGTTTGCTCCTGGCAATAAATGCTTTGATTTTGGGTTTGTTTTGGGCTTAGGATGACAAATGGTGTTCAGGTTTATTTCCTTTCCTTTAACTGCAGAGCTAAAGTACAAACAGGTGTGAGCTGGGCCTACCATCTCACAGGTACATGCTGCTTGACCCTTCCCGTGAGGCATGAGGCTGAGAGCAGACTTTTCCGGAAGCACCATCCCCAGGGTGGCCAGGCGAAATCCAGGGGACAGGCTCTCACACCTGTCTGCCAGTAAATTTACCTGAGACCTCCCAGGAATCAAGGTCAACACAGAGAATCCATTCCCTGGAAGGAGGGAGGGAGCTACCTGTTTCGCCTGGCATCGAATTCAGTGTCTGTCTTTTGGGGCAACATGTTACACAGCAAAACCTGGCTGACATTTGGGTCCAGGGCTGAAGCTTGTCTTCTGTGCTCCTCATTCTTTCCCTGGGGCTACTGAACAAGGATGGCGGGACGGCGGGGGGCGGGGGGCGGTTGGCAAACACAGCCCCTTACTGAGGGGCTAGATTTGTGGATTTGCCGCCTGAGTCTGTGACACTGTCCTGAGAACTAAAAGCTGGCCACGTGGACTTGCTCAAACCAATTTGGGCAGTACCCCGAGTGCCTACTGTCCAGCCCAGGAACCCAGATGAGGAGGCATGAGGTGGCTGTGTAACTTCAGCCTGTCATCAATGCCCATCATCTGCGGAGAGGATTGTGTGCCTGGCACATTCTCCACAACACCAACACTCACATCTCAACCCCTCTTTAGCACCCATGGGACTGGTTGAAAGGAGAGGGCGGGGGGTGTCTGTCTGAGTGGGGTCCACTCCACAGCAACTGGTTTCTCCTTTCCCCCAAAACTCCAGCAAAGCCTTGTTTGGGCCGGGTCTGAACTAGGCAGCCCCCGTTTGGACTAAGCTGAAGCAGGTCCGGGCCCTGCCCCTGCTTCCCTGCACATCCCAAAGGTCAGCAGCAGCCACCAGATAAGATAGCCGCCAGATAACCAGTGAAACCAGATGTTCCAGGCTCAGTGAAAGATCCCATATGCTAATTGACCTACATTCCTCACCACCCCTTTAAAAACCCTTGCCCCCAGCTGCTGAGTAAGACTTCCCTGACCTGTTGGCCTAGGTCACGGAACCTGGTCCTGGAGCTCCCACACTGAATAAAGCTATTTCTGTTTCTGCTCTCCTTCATCCTGTCAGTTATGTCCATCTTCCTCCCTGTACCTCAGTTTCACCTTTACATTTGGTGCGTGGAAACCCAGGAGAGTTAGGGACATGGGCTCCGTGCTGTCCCGGCCCTGCTTCGGCTGGGACGCAGCCCATCCTATCTCTCTTCTCGAGCCTCCGGAGCCTGTCTGAACGAGCGACTTCTGGTCAGTATCTCTCTGTGTATGTTCGTTCTGTCTCACTTGTCTTGTTTGTCGCTCTGGACACTGAGGACCAGCAAACTCATACGGGAACATAGGCCCTCAAACCCTGGTCCGAGATTGAACGAATATGGCATTTAAGGTTTTAACAGCCATGGGGAGCAGGCAGTCAGCCCGTGATGCCTGGTTCCGGCCGAAGGTAAATTTTCAACCCAAGCCTTAGTAGCAGCCCTGTGTCTGGCGATCCCCCCGAGGCCCCAGAAGGGCAGCGTGGGGCAAGGGTGTATGGGAACAAGGACCACCACCTGGTGCCTGCTGCAAGTGTAGAGAAGGGCACTGGTCACAGAAGTGCCCCAGGCCTAAAGGTCCAACCAAACCCTGCCCTGCGTGCGGTCAAAGCAGACACTGGAAGTCCCACTGTCCTTGGAACTTTGTGTCTCCACATGAGGGGTACTGTCCTTCCAATTCCTGACCCGCCATTGGCCCTACTGGGATTGGCCGAGGTCTGAGGAGACCCTGACTGGACCCCCGCCACGCTGCCAAGCCTGGGGTATTGCTCAAGGTATCGGGTGAGTAAATTTCCTTCGTACACAGACGCTCTCTTTCCTGACCTGCCCTCATTTTCAGGGCGAGGCAGTCCTTCCTCAATCTCGGTCATGGATATTGAAGACAAACCTACCTGCCCCAGGTGTGCTGGCCCTTTAATCATTCCTCCTTAGAATCCCTTTGTGCCCAGTCCCTCTGTTGGGAAGAGACATTTTAAATTAGTTAGTAACCTCCTTACACCTTACTTTGGGTCTCACAGCATCTCTGCGCCTTCCCCTTTTTTCACCGACCTGGAAGAAATGGCTGTACAGACCCCGTTGCTTCATACAATGCTTCCTTTCTAACTACCTCATTACTCCCACCCACTCTCCCTGCAACACTCCAATCTTACCAGGAAGAAACTGTTAGGTAGCTTAGCCTAGGGAATTGGGAAGTCCATTTACGCATGCCCAGGAGAGCCAGCAAGGGACAAAAGCTGGATTTTCCCGCTGGTGGGCTCAGATGGGCGTTACACCTGGAGCAGCCCACCAGGGCCGGGTGATTGCAATTCAGCCAATGGGATCGACCTGGGGTCGTTCACCACACCTCCCCCGGGAAATCCTTGAAAAGGCAGGGACCGGAAGGGAGGGGGGCTCTTGGTCTTGTCTTGCTTGGGTGGTCTGGTGGTCTTCGTGTGAGGAGAGAGTACCTTGCGTGTCCCGGAGCAGTCTCTGCCAGGCCGCATGGTCAGAGGAATCCTATGGATGCCGCGTAAAACCTGATGCTTCTTTGAACTTTCATTAAATTCACTTGGATCATGAGCCCGGCTTCGGCATGAAATCTTTCTCTTGTGGAGCTAAGGACTGAGGCCGAGATTTAGGCCGGAGAGAGAGACCTAACAAAACCAAGTGGTACTGATCGCTTGGTCCAGGACCTGCGCCTCGTTAACGAAGCTGTGATCCCCATACACCCGGTAGCTCCCAACCCCTATACGCTTTTATCCCACATTCCCCCTTCCACTATCCCTTTTCACCATCCCCCTTTACCAGCTTGTCAACATTGCTTTGCCTTTACCTGCAGCCCCTCCTAAAACAGATCTAAAGTAGACACAGCCCAACTTCCTTAACTTCTCTCTGCCTCCAAGACACACCTATCTCATTCTGCTGCTATCTAAGTCCGTGCCCCATCCCCACCACTCAGAGTTTAACTCTAAGTCAAAGCTGCCTTTAACAAACTCTGACACGACACGCCCGCCTTCACCCCCACCCCCAAGTCTACCAAACCCTGCCAACCTTTTTACTCTCCACAGGCAAAAAACAAGGTACAGCAGTCAGAGTCCTGGCTCAGCCCCTGAGGCCCGCTCTATCCCCTATAGCTTGTCTGTCTAGGCAACTAGATATGACAGGCGGGCAACCCTGCCTCCGAGCCCTAAAGTTAACCTGGGGAAAGCCTATCCCCACAGGCTGCGGGAACTCCTCTCACACTGAGTCCTGTCTTTGCTGTCTCCAAGCCGCTTGCAGAAAATCCATCGCTGTTTATGGTAAACCCTAACATAACTCTGCGCCAGGCTCCCTCTTTAAACCCAGCAACCCTCTTGCCTCAGCTCCTAGATTCCCTGGAACTTAGTGGTCACTCCTGCCCCCAGGCAGTTGAGGCTTTAACACTGCCCCACCCAGACTGATCAACTGTATCCTAACCCAGATCTAACTTTGTTTGTTGATGACAGTTCTGTCATAGATGCCCAGGGGCAACGGCAGGCTGCATATGCTGTCCTCTCCCTTAACCAAGACTGGAAAGCTGCATGCCTCCCAATAAAAACTACTTCTCAACAAGCGAAATTTGTTGCTCTCACTTGAGTTCTCCACCTAGCTAAAGGAAAAAACGGCTAACATATATTCTGATTCTAATTATGCGTTCCTTATAGCTCACTGACATGCCACTACCTTGAAGGAGTGGGGATTTTCTGACTACCAAAGGGTCCCCCATAGTAAATGGTAAGTTAACCTTACACTCTTCAGCCGCCAGCAGAAGTAGCCATCATCCATTGTAGAGAACATCAAACTGATAACTCTCTCGTCTCCCTCCAAAGGCAGTCAGCATCCTTAGCACGAGTCACCCTATAATATCGGCAAGCTCTTGCCTTATTAACAGCAGATAAAAGAGGAACATGCATGCTTCTAAATAAAGACTGTTGCTATTGTATTAATGAATTGGGCACAGTTAAACAAAATGTTGAGGCACTCCGCACCATGGCCGATAAAATCAGGAAACGTCAATGGAGCACCACCAGCTTCTCATGGATTCAAAGTCCTGCCGTGGCCTGGGTTCTGCCCCTCATCGGGCCTCTGATAATACTCTGTGTGCTTCTGATTTTGGCTCTCTGTGTGTTTAGATTCTTGCAGTAACAGATGAAAGATATCTCCAACCTGACCTTCAATCAGCTTCTTCACCCTTACAGTCCACTGCAGACCGCCCGGCCCGAACCTTCCAACTCTTAATCCCCTTCTTCGTTCTATCAGCAGGAAGTAGTTAAGACAGAAACCGTCACCCCATTACTAATATTAAGAAGTTTGGAATGTTTGGGCCGGGTCTGAACTAGGCAACCCCCGTTTGGATGAACCTGAAGCATGTCTGGGACCTGCACATGCTTCCCTGCACCACATGAGATAACCTCCACATAAGATAACCAGTGAAACCAGATGTTCTGGGTTCAAAGAAATGGACAAGCAACTCTCCCAGTTTCCAGACCCCATAAGCTAATTGACCTACATTCCTCACCACCCCTTTAAAAACCCTCGCCCCCAGCTGCTGAGCTGGCCTAGGTCGCGGAACCTTGTCTGGGAAACTCCCCCCACCTAATAACGCTGTTTCTGTTTCTGCTCTACCATGTCAGTTATGTCCATCTTCTTCCCTGTACCTCAGTTTCACCTTTACAGGCCTGACACACTACAAACGCTGTAAATGCTGAGCTCCCCAATGCTCAGAAGTTTAGCGTCCCTGGGTGCACTTCACGGCTTCTGAAGGGATTGCTCAAAAGCGGAGTCTCTCAGAAGGCACTCAGGATGTTGGCCAGTGGGGGGCGAGAGGGAGCAGTGTGGGCCCTGGGTAGAGCTAAGAGGGGGGGATGATGTCGTGGAGCAGGGGGAGTGCATCCAGCAGTCTGACAAGGCCTGGGAAGGCAAGTCAAGGTGCAAGGCAGGTGGGGGTGGGGGGAAGGTGACCCTAGAGGGTCAAGGGCCTGACCTGCCATAGTGCGGACAAGCTCCAGGGCTTCCTCCCTGGGGACCCCGACCCGGTGCCAGGTCCCCACTGACTCATCTGGATGGAGGGGGGAGGCGCGAAGAAGAGGGCAGGTGGCCGCTGTGTGCTGAGACCGCCTTTTGAAGGCGCACACACTGTCCACCAAGCTGTTCGCCCCTGGCCCCGCCTCGCCTCTGCATCCGGGTTGCTCCTTGAGTGGCGTTCTCCCCCTCATGGCGCCCTCCCTGCTCTCCTCTGGGGCCCCTCAGGATCTCTCTCTTCCCCTGGGACCGCAGTGAGAGCGTTGGGGACTGTGCTGGGAAGGCCGGTTCCTCTCCCATGGTGAAGCCCAGCCAATTGAGAAGCTCTCCAGCCCCTGGTCTCCACTTGGCAGGGGTGGAAGCCTTCCCAGCAGGCCACCGCCTCCCCTCCTCTGCTCGAGCTGAGTAATAGTGGTGGCAGCCGGCCCTGGGAGTGCAAGACGCCTCCTCACTTCCTGCAGCTGACTCACGCCCAAAGGCCCCACCCTGCCCAGCAGCCACTTCTTCTGGGCTCTAACTGCGGAACTGAAGTGTAAACCGGCCGGCCTCCCTCAGGAGGGCAGGCTGGACATCCTGGTCACTCCTCAACCCCACCAGTGCCGGCCTTCCCGCCTCAACCCACTCGCTTCAGACTCTGTTCCTGCTGCCACCACCATATTCCCAAGGGACAGCCACAGTCTTTGAGGTGTGCCGTGTCCCCAACCCAGCCCGCACTTAGAACACCAGGATGACCTGGTCTGGATCCTCAATGTCCCCGGAGTGAGTTCAGGAGCTGAGGCTGTGAGCACTTGGGGGCAGTTCAGCTGGAGACTAGAGGGCAGAGGGCCTGGCCAGTCCTGAGCCAGCAGCATTACCCACATGCAAACTCACACAGATGCATATATGTTTGCCCATAAACTTGCATGCACGTACCTCTAGGTCCATACATGCATGCCCATGTAGATACCTACTTACATAATCACACACAGCATACCATACACATGCAGATGTAGGCATGCATGTAAACATGTGGACACACTCATATACTGTACACATGTACACATACATAGGTAGGACAAACACACGCAAACTCTCCCTGGCGCCTCCATCCCCCCGTTCTACTCAGGCCAGCTAATGGGTTGAAAATGAGCTAGAAGTGGGAGCCCCATGCCAAGTGGGTGGATGGCCTGGCCTCAGGCTGTCAGCCAGCAGAGTCCTGGGCCTCCAGCCCTAGAGAGGGATCAGGACCTCAGGGACTTGCCAGGCCTCTCTGGGCCAGACAGGGCTTGTTATTCAGCCCAGGTCCCTCAGCCCTGTGCACGCTGGATGCCATGATCCTTGGGTGAAGGTTGATGGAGAGATGCATCCGTTTCACACGCAAGCACGTGTGCACATCTGGTTTCCTCTAGGCCTGGGTCCTTGGAGGCCCCTCTGTGCACCAGTACAGCACGTCTTGTCTCCGGGTCCTCCTGCCTCCCCAGCCCTCTGCATGGTGTCCTGGGAGCAGCACTGCCTGGACCGCCCGCGGGTGATGAGTCTCAGGCCTTCGAGATTCCTTGGTGGTGTGCTCCCAACCAGGCCTGTCTGTTTGGGGCTGAAAACTGTGTCCAAGTGAGTTCAGTCCCAAACCCGAAGGGAGACTGAAGCCTGGCCTCCATCGTGATTTAAGGTCCACCCCACGCTCCTCCCTTGCTCGCTGGAGAGCCTTCTGTGCGCCTCTTGGGTTGGTCTGAAGACCCAACTCAAAGTAGGTCGTGGGGCTTCATCCTTGTGAGCTCCCCCTAGTTCTTGCTGTCAGGTTTCCAGGTGTTTGCAGCAGAAAACCCGTAGGCCACACATGGCTAGAAGTGAGACCCCGCAGCTCTCCCTGGGGACATCCTTCCAGCAGGGAGGCTCTGCCAGGCAGCAGCCTTGTCCCGGTTACTCTGGACACTCGGCGCTGTGGGTGGCCCAGCAAGGCTGGGTCAGGCAGGTCTCTACCAGACTCCTCAGAGGGGCTGTTGGAATGGCAATTCAGAGTGGCCCCAGTCCCTCACTCCGCCCAGTCTGTCAGTGCCATGGGTGCCCAGCTAGGCCCCTGTTCACCACAGCAGCCTAGGCTGACCCACTCTGGTCCTGGGCCACATGTTGGGGTGTGGTTCTTGTCTGTGGGGTTCTGGTGAAACCGGCCCTGCTCAGCAACACATCCTTCCATGAGGCATATGCCCCCTGAGGCCCAAACTGGCTCCTGGAAGAGACGGGGAAGTGCCTGACAGCACCCCTCCACTTGGAGTGGGCTTTTTTTTTTTGGTGGGGTGGAGCCTCAGGGCCCCAAGGAGGCCTCAGAGTACAGAGGGGATTTTTGCCCTCCTCCCAGTCTCCAGACCTGAGACTCATACCCAAACCACAACTGTGGCTAGAAGGGCTAGTGTAGACGGTGTGCCCAAACCTCTCCCCACCTCCCTGCAGCCACACTGACTCATCCCAACTCATCGCCGCCCAGGAAGACCAAGCAGAACTGCTCCATAGGTTCCGTGACCGTAAAACTCTACGGGAACAGACAGCCTCGACTTTCTTCTGCAGTGCAGCCAGTGGGTTTGAACAGCCAACCCTTTCATTAGAAGCCCAGTGCTTAACCTCCATGCCACCAGAGATCCTTAGACTATGTTCAAAAGACAGGTGAAAGGTGTCCTTTGGCACACTGGGGGCGTAGTAGGTTACATACTGGACTGCTGAGTCCATGGTCAGCAGTTCCAAAGCCCTCGCCGCTCTGAGGGAGAAAGGTAAGGCTTTCTACTCCTGTAGTGGGACCGCTATTACGTAAGTTTGGGTTGAAGCTGAAGAAAATGAAAGCATGTCTACAAGAGCCAAAAAGAGACTCGAGTTCATCCTACCTGAACTCCAAGAACAGAACTGATGCACTGACACTCGTGACAGAAGCCTGGCGAGCGGTGGGAAGACATCACGAGCATCAAGCAGAAAGCAGAGTTCAGGAAAAAGACAGGAAAGAAAGACAAGATCAAAGTGGATGTCAGGAAAGACTCGGACACTCGCCCTCAATCACAGACGAGCTACAGCAAAGGGTATAAATTATGACGTCAAAGAGCTGAACAGACATTTCAAAGGGCAGCTTGAGAAAACAAAGTAAAATCTGATAATGACATGTGAAAAGACCTAAAGCTAGACACACTTGCCATATCGGAAACTAAAGAGCTGAAGATAAATGCAAGCATCGAGTTGCAATATTGAAAGATCCTCTGGCAAAACACCGACAGATGCAAGAGGCATCAAAAGAAGGCGCAAAGAATACACAGTCACAGAACCAAAAAGAATTAGTCAACACTAAACCATTTCAAGAGGTAGCCTAGGAGCAAGAGCTAATGGTACTGGAGGAAGAAGTCCAAGCTTTAGCCAAAACCGGGGTTCTAGGAATTGAACGAATGCCAATTGAAATGTTCGCCCAGCCTATGAAGCACTGGAAGCCCCACTCGACTGTGCCAGGACATTGTGGAGACAGCTACTTGGCCGAGAGACTAGGAGAGACCACATTGTACCCATCCCAAAGAAAGATGACCCGACAGAATGCTCAACGTTTAGACCAGTGTCACAGACATCACATGCAAGTCGGGTGTCGCCCAAGATCATCCAACAAAAAGCTGCAGCCGGACATTGGCAGGAAGCTGCCAGAGGTGCAGGCCAGATTCAGAAGATGTTAATCAAAGAATATCATGGCTGATGTCAGAGGGGACTTGGCTGAAAGTAGAGAATGCCAGAAAGATGTTTACTTGTGTTTTATTGATGATGCAAAAGCATCCAACTGTGTGGATCATAACACACTATGGACAGCCTTGAGAAGAATGGCAATTCCAGAATACTTCATTGTGCTCTGGCAGAACCCGTACACAGATCAAGAGGCAGTTGTGTGGACAGAACAAGGAAACACCACATGGTTTACAACCAGAACAGGTGTGCGTCAGGTATGCATCCTCTCGCCATACTTATTTGATCTGTATGTGAGCAAATCATCAGAGAAGGTAGATTGGATGAAGAAGAATTCGGCATCAGGGTCATAGGAAGCCTGATCAACAATCTGCGATCTGCAGAGGACACACTTTGCTTGGTGAAAGTGAGCAGGACTTGAGACATTTACTGATGAAGATCAGGGATTGCAGTCTTCAGTGTGGGTTAAAACCGAAACATTCACAAAACCAAAATATTCCCAACTGGGCAAATAGGTAAGCAACAGCATGATACATGGAGAAAATATTGAAGTTGTCAAGGATTTCATCTTGGTTGAATCCACCAGCAGTGCTCGTGGAAGCAGCAGGCAAGATCAAACAATGCACTGCATTGAATATTTCCATTAAAATTGCTGAAAAACAAGGATGTTATTTTAAGGGGTAAGGTGTGCCTGACCAAAGTGCTCTCATCTGTATGTGAAAGTTGGACACTGAATAAGGAAGACCAAAGGAGAATCTATTCATTTGAATGACGGTGCTGGCAAGGACTTGAAAATGCCATGGGCCGTCAAAAGAATCAGCCAGGCTCTCTCCTCCCTCTCTCCGTTTCTCTGCTACCCCGAGTGCGGTGGTGCTCCGACTTCACCATGTCGTCTCATAAGACTTTCAGGATCAAGAGATTCCTGGCCAAGAAACAGAAGCAGAACCGGCCCATTCCCCAATGGATTCGAATGAAAATCGGTAATAAAATCAGGTACAACTCCAAGAGAAGACATTGGAGAAGAACCAAGCTGGGGCTGTAAGGAGCCCTCTGAAGGGTGGCACGCATGGCTGCATTTTCCCAGGCTCAAATTTTGTCCCCATCTGATGACTTGAACTTCTATTGGCAAATAATCTGGTTTATTCCTTGGTTTTTTGCTTCCTAATCAAGTTTAACAATAAATGATGTAAGGCTGTTGGTGTGAAAAAAAAAAAAAAAGAATCAGCCAGAATGCTCCTTAGAGACAAGGACGGTTAGATTTCATCTCACACACTTTGGATAGGTTGTCAGGAGAGACCAGTCCCCGGAGAAGGACATCATGCTTGGTCAAGTGGGGGGAGGGGGGCGGTAAAAGAGAGAGAAGACCTCTGACAAGATGGATGGACATAGTTGCTGCCACCGTGGGTCAATCAGAACAAGAGTTGTGAAGATGGAGCTGGACCCGGCAGTGTTTCATTCCACTGTACGTAGGGTTGCTACTGACTCAATGGCCCCTATGCAAGATCGACAATTCATACATATTGTTTTTCCCAACTCATCCATCCACACAGCAATACAGAGGGTTCAGTTCAACTCACTTCCATGGAACAGTTAATATACTGGAAGTCCTTCAACTCACAAGGGCTGCTAGGTCCAGGTCAAGGAAGTAGACAGCAGAGTCCTCCCTAGAGCAATGCAGGCAGTCTGCCCACAGGCAGTAAATAACAGGTGGGTCACCAACAGTCAGCAGCTCAGGAGCTTATTGAAGCAGACCCCAATGGGATGCTGAACTCAAGCAATGCAAGACTACAGGATCTGACAGCTTCAAGCTCAAGCAATGTTCGCACCAGCAGTGCAGTGAAGCAGGTCTCGAAGGAACCTCAAGCTCTAGCAACACAATCCACGGGTTGGCTGTCTCACCAGTAGTGTAGCTCACAAGTTGAGACAGAGAACCAGCTAAAGCAGCCGCATGCTGGTCCCATCCCCAGAGAGCGAAAGAGGACTCTATAGACTGGTATCGGACATATGGGCTAATATCAGACTTACAGGCTTGGTCTGGACTGGGCTGGGATGTTTTCTTAATGTACAATTACTCTTTATATAAAGCTCTTTCTCGTAAACATACGAGTGTCTCTCTGGATTTGTTTCTCTAGACTACCCAGACTAACATTATGGTACCAGGAGTGGGGTGTTTCCTGAGGGCCCTCAGCAATATCTTGTAAGGCATCTGCCCAAGGCAATGCTACAGATGCAGCCCCACCTGGCATTTCAGCTTGAGCAGTTTGGTTAATCTGATCAGGTGTGAGTTGTTTTACTGTTAGCAGATTAATTCCCTCAGGTGGGAGGGGTGCGTCTATTGACTGGGGTGGCTCAATGGACTCTAGGGGGTCAGTATCCTCCTCTTCTGTATCATCAGCCCATATGTTCTCATCCCATGTTTCAGAGTCCCAATTCTTTCCAATTAATGCCTTTACTTTAATATCAGACACTGTTCTAGACCTACAATTCAGCTGACGCTGTAATTCAGCTACTCGGATGATGAGACTCTGGATTTGGTTTTCGGCAATGTCAGTTCTATTAGTAGAAGTGACACGAGTCCCCGTTGTAGCACCTGCAGAAGCTTTTAGGTCTGTTATTCGGCACTTGAGACGTGCTCCTGAGGTTCTGAGATGACCCCTTTCCTTGATCACATTTTCTATTGTGAGGAGTACCAGCCAACCAGCTTCCCTGAACTTCTCATCCTGACAAAACTGCTGGCAAATAGCAAACACACCATCACCCGGAGCCTCTGCTCTCACCAGCACTTCATCTATTGATGGTGGTTCTGTGGATTCTAACTTGGCAACTTCACACCATGGATCGACACCCTCTCTCTAGTAAGAGGGTCAGACTCATCCATGCCTTTAGGGGGAGAGAGAGCATTTTCAGTGCTGTGAAGCCTAATCAGACTGGAGAGACAATTTGAGAAGCCCAGATTGATGATCTTGTTGATCTTGTTTCTCTAGAACAGCATTCTCAACCTGTGGGTTGCCACCCCTTTGGGGGTTGAATGACTCACAGGAGTCCCCCGATTCATAACAGTAGCAAAATGACAGTAATAAAGTAGCAAAAAAAATTTATTGTGGGGGGTGTCACCACAACATGAGGAACTGTATTAAAGGGTCGCGGCATTAGGAAGGTTGAGAACCACTGCTCTAGAGCCACTCCCGGTACCAATTGTGTTAGACAAGGGTTCTCTAGAGAAACAAAACCAGGAAACATCATGTATGATTTTATAGACATATGTATAGTTGTGTGTATGTATATATACACATATATATGAGGATAGATATACACAGCACGAAGGAATGTAACAGCTAATTAGTCCAAACAGCTGTTCAGAGGGCTCAGTTCAACTCACTTTCTTGGAGACTCTCTACTGATAAGGTTCACTCTCTGGGAAACATTGCAGCTGTCAAGTCACATGGAGCTACACTAGTGCCCTGAGCTGAAGGAGCCACGTGGAGACCCCTGCCAGCGCTGAGATGCTTCCACCACCACTGGATCCACAACTTCCCACCCACTGGCCTGTGATCTTCCTGCATTTGGTGCCATTGCATGTGTTTCGTGAGTCTAGAGAGGACTCTATAGACTGGTGTCGGACATATGGGCTGATATCAGACTTACGGACTTGATGTGGACTGGGCTGGGATGATTTCTTAATGTACAATTACTCTTTATATAAAGCTCTTTCTCATAAACATACGAGTGTCTCTCTGGATTTGTTTCTCTAGTCTACCCAGACGAACACACCTGGTCTCTCTTTTCTTTTTAAAGCATTTTACTGAAGGCTAGTACAACTCATCACAATACATATATCCATCCATTGTGTCAAGCACATTTGTACATTTGTTGCCATAATCATTCTCAAAATATTTTAATTTTACTTGAGCCCTTGGTATCAGCTCATTTCCTCCCTCCCTCCCCGCCCCTCTTCCTTACGAACCCTTGATAATTTATAAATTATTATTATTTTGTCATGTCTTACACTGTCCAATGTCTCCCTTTACCCACTTTTCTGTTGTCCATCCCCCAGGGAGGGGCTTATACATAGGCCCTTGTAATTGGTTCCCCCTTTCTACCCACCTTCCCTACACCCTCCCAGTATGACTACTCTCACCACCAGTCTTGAAGGGTTCATCTGTCCTGGATTCCCAGTTCCTATCTGTACCAGTGTGCCTCCTCTTATCTAATCGGGTTTGTTAGGTAGAAATCAGATCATGATGGGGGGAGGAAGCATTAAAGAACTAGAGGAGAGTTGTATGTTTCATCATTGCTACACTGCACACTGACTGGCTCATCTCCTTCCTGTGACCCTTCTGTAAGGGGATGTCCAGTTGCCTACAGATGGGTCCCAACTTTGGGTCCCCACTCTGCACTCTTCCTCATTCACAATGATATGATTTTTTGTTCTTTGATGCCTGATAATGGATCCCATTGACACCTGTGATCACACAGGCTGGTGTGCTTCTTTCAAGTGGGCTTTGTTGCTTCTCAGCTAGATGATCGTTTGTTTACCTTCAAGCCTTTAAGACCCCAGAAGCTATATCTTTTGATAGCCGGGCACCATTAGTTTTCTTCACCACATTTGCTTATGTACCTGCTTTGTCTTTAGCGATTGTGTTGGGAAGGTGCGCATCATGGAATGCCAGCTTAAAAGGACAAAGGGTTCTTGCATTTAGGGAGTACTTGAGTGGAGGCCCAATGTCAATCTGCTACCTTAATACTAACCTATAAATATATGCACATAAATCTATTTCCCCATCATCATAAATATATTTACATATGTACATGCCTGTATTTAGACCTCTATAAATGCCCTTTGCCTCCTAGTTCTTTCCTCAATTTCCTCTTGTCCCACTATCAAGCTCAGCCTTCATTTGGGTTTCAGTAATTCCTCTTGGTTACATTGCCCTTGATCAAGCCTTACCAGGCCTCTTACACCCTCTTCACTGATTTTGAATCACTTGTTGTTCCCTTGTCCCTGGGTTGGTCAATACCACTTCCTTTTCCCCACCTTCCACTCTCCCATGTACCCCTGGAACCATGGGTCTGGTGTTTTCTCCTCCAGATTGTTTATCCCGCATATTTTATCTAGATAGACCTGGTCTCTTTTTCCATTTTGAATTTTGTTCCCTGTTTTCTCTAACTTTACCGCAGAGCGGTTGCTAGTGATAACCCAACACCACCTAGTTCTTCTCGTCTGTAGGTCTTGGAGGTTGATGTTGGCATGGGCCGTGAGTCTGTCTGCTGGGCCACTTGTTTTCAGCTGTCTTCCCTTTCCATCACTCTTCTGTCCTCAGACAAGGAGGGCCCCCTACTAGAACCTGAGATGTCTGCTCACGAGCTTTTACCACCCTAGTTGCTCCTCCCCAAAGTAGGATCTAGATCAATCTTTGTGGGCTCTCATGCCAATTCACCTTGGTGTGCCAGAGACTGGCCTTTTGGATGATGTGTCTAAAGTACTCGAGGCAAAAGTCATACCTTCCTTGATTAGGAAGAGCATAGGTCTGCACTTCCTTCAAAATAGAAATTCCCTCTCCTAGTGGCCCCGTACAGCCCTCTTGGTGTAGTGGTTACCTGTTGCCGGCTAACTGCAAGGTCAGAAGTTGGAAACTTGTAGTCAGCCACTCCTCTGGAGAAAGACAAGGTTTTCTCCTCTTGTAAAGAGTGGCAATCTTGGAAATCCACAGGAGTTTTACCCTGTCCTTAGGGTCCCGGTGAGTCAGAGCTGACTCATTATAAAATGCACAATGGAGGTGTCCTGGTGGTGTTCTGGGTTACACGTCTGCCAGCCAAGTATAAAGTTTGGGTGCCAGGTGAGGAGAATGTAGCAGCTGCTTGCAGTAAATTGGTGGCCATGGGGAGAGGGGGTGGGGTGAGGGCGGGGAGGAGGGAAGGGGCGGAGCGAAATTGACCACCACCCGCGGGGTGGAGCATGCTTTCCTGTGCTAGCTCTGACTGGTACATCTTTGCCCCTGCACACTCTGAGCGCCGGGCAGCGCCAAGCCGAAGGAAGATCCCGTCTAAGGAGGAGGCAGGCGCTTCCTTGCCACAGCCGCTGCCCCTTCGCCGCGGCCCCGGGGTTTTCCGGAAGGCACTGCTGCGGCCGGCCGCCGGGTTTCACTTTGCATTTCAGCACGTCCGCTTTGGAGTCTTGGGCCCCGCGCCTCCGACTCGAGTCTCGGCTGCTGGCCTGACTTCACTCCGCTGGGGCGCTTCTGTCGAGGTGAGCTGCCCTCTCCCTGCCCCCCGACCTCCAGAGGGGCTCAGGGTGGGGGTGGGGTGGGGATGGAGGGTGGCGGGTGGAGGGTGGAGGCGGGGCGGCTGAACCTGGATTGAAAGTCAGACAGCCCCTCCGCTGGGGGGACAGGGGAGGCGGCGGAGCCGGGCTAAGAGCCATCCCTCCTGGCACGGGTCTGGTGGGCTTTCCCGCGAGGCTCAGGCATCTTTGGGGTAGCAAGCGCTGCCTCCTTATGCGGTGGCCACGGACCACCGATGCTTTCTGGGAACCAGTGCCGTGAGCAGGTGGCTGGTGAACCACCCAGAAGGCTCTGAGAACTGGCTGGGCCAGTGCACTCACAGCCCTCAGCCCTCCTCACTGGCCCTCAGCTACAGGCTGCCCCCTGGGACTGAGAGGGAGGGAGGAGCCTCGTGGGGGCTGCATCTCTGGTTCTGGGGTGTCCTGCAGGCACTCTGGTCGGGCACACCCGGTGTGAGTGGCAGTGTCTGGTGGGTCCTGCCGAGAGCTATAAGCCCCCTGAGTGCCAGGGTGCTCATGGCCCCAAGGGGCAGTGGAGAGGGCCAACTGGCTGGGCACGTCCTATGCCAGGCGGTGGCCGGTCACTAGGCACAGCTGGCTAGCGTGACCCAGGGCTGCTGGGTAGGGCTGTTTTGGAGAGAAAGTGCTCCCCATCGCAAGAGGCATCTAAGGATGAGGCTGCTGCTCTGCCTGACGCCTCCTTGCTCAGGGCATGCCGTCAGCCTTTGAGGGCGTGGCCCGCAGCGTGCTCCTGGAGCTGGACCGCCATGGGGAACTCATTCCTGTGGACAGCCTGCGGAATGCCACCAGCTTCAAGCCCTACTGCCTGCTAAGCAGGAAACCTTCCACCTCCTGGTTCTGGAAGTCGCGCTACGAGGCTGTCAACCTCTCCATCCGGGACATACTAGAGCCTGACGGCCCCGAACCAGGTACCTGACTAGACGCCGAGGCCGAGAACTCGGGCCTGGGCCAGATGGTAGCGGGGAGGGCCCTGAGACACCTGGGGGGGGGTGGTCCCTTCACGCGCAGGACCCAGTGTCTGGTGTCCCTGGGGACAAGCAGGAGATGACAGGCTGCGGCTCTGCTCCCGCTCCAGAGGTGCAGCGCGGGAAGGCCGTCCACTTCCACGACATGGTGGATGGACAGCTGCAAGGCAGCGTGGGGCTGAGCAGCCTCGGCCAGGGCAAGATCTCAGGCGGGGCCACAGTGTCCCGGAGCTCCAGCGCCTCCATGGATGTGTGCTCGCTGCGCGTCGATCCCAGCGTCTGGGAAGTCCTGCAAAAGGAAAGGTGAGCCTCCAAGCAGCCCCTCAGGGTCGGGTCGTTCACGGGGTCTGGAGCGCAACCAGCACAGACCCTGCCGAGGTGGGCACTGGCTCCGCGCAGGGCGAGGGAATTCCTAGGTGGAGTTTGTGCAGCCAGGACCAGGATGGGGCTGCTGTGAGTGGGGCCCGAGCTGAGGATGCAAACAGAGGGCGTGGCCTAAGCGGAGGGGGCAGGCAGAGGCGGGGCCAAAGCGGAGGGGGCAGGCGCGGGGCGGGGCACAAGGTTCCTTCGCTGAGGTCTTGGTGCTGTACTGCCTCCTGCATCCTGGTGGCCAGGCTGCAGGAGGGGAGAAGCCCGGCGAGGGGCGGGGGGAGCGGTGAGATCAGAGGTCAGGCCGGGAGACAGAAGGGGCCTAGCCCAGAATGGAGTCTGGTCCAATCTGGGAAGTGGCCCTGTGGGATGGGGCAGAGCCGAGTGGAATTGAGTGGATTCCTTTCCTGGCCCCCAGGCACCTGCGGAAGCCGGAACACAAGCTCCTGCAGCAGCTGCGGAACCAGGGTGTCAACGTGTTCGTAGTGACCGAGGTCCTGCAGACACAACAGGAGGTGGTGGTCAGACGCACCCGCAAACAAGAGGGTTCAGGTCACTTCTCGCTGCAGGGAGCCGTGTGCTTGCAGGTGAGACTGGCTCCCAACCCAGGAAGCTGTGCTCCACAGTGACCACCCCCCAACAGTGGCCCACGCCCCAGTGGCCAGAGTCCAGTTCAGCTGTGAGTCACTTCTCTGCACCCCAGGGCCAGGGCCAGGGCCACCTGAACTGGAAGAAGACGGTCACCATCCCTTCTGGCAGCACCCTCGCCTTCCAGGTGGCCCAGCTGGTCATCGATTCTGACTGGGGTGAGCAGGGCTGGGAGGGAAGGCTGGGCAGAACTCCAGGACTTCTGAGGGTGGGCTTCTCAGCTCCTTGGTGGCCTGGGTACCCCAGGGGAACAGGAGCCCTGGACAACCAGCTTCCTCCCCACCACCAGACATCATCTTCTTCCTGGATGGGAGGCAGACTACCTTCAGAGAGCCCCTGACAAGTAGGTCACCCACTGCCTCATGGGTGAGGCCTACTGGTGTGCTGAAGGGCATGGGGTAGGAGGTTGCCAGGTGGGTGGGTATCACACACAGGGACCTGGCCTTCGGTATTGGGATAGGGTGGCAGGACCCTGGAGGGCCTGTGCTGACCAGCCTGCCGACCCTCCCTGTGTCCCAGCCACAGGACTGCACCCGCAAAGTGCTCACCTGCTGCCACCCTCCTTCTTCTCACTGCTGATGCAGTCCATCAGACAGAACGCTAGGCTCCAGAGTGGTTAGTCCTGAGGCCTGGTGCCACCCTTCCCTGCCCAACCTCTCCAGGATCCTACTCGCAGCCTGCCAATACCATCCTGTGTGTCTGCAGATGGGTTGGAGGGGTGGTCATTGCCCACTGAGGACTTCACAGGCCTGCGCACAGAAGTGGAGACCCAGGCTGAGTTCCTGAAGCCCCTGAGCTGTGGGCTACGGCGGCAGCTGTGCAGGGCACTGGAGAGCCTGCTCCCGGACATGCTGGCCCTGAAGGCTCTGGAGGAGGCTGTGAGTGGTGGCAGGCAGGAATGGGCATCAAGACCTGGGCCTGCCAGCCAGCTCATCCATTGTACATCTGTCCTGTGTCCAGCTGGAGCAGGGGCTGAGCAGCAAAAGGGTAGAGCCTCGGGATTCACCAGAGGGCGCTGTGCTCGAATGCCTGGTGCTGCACTCCCGGGAGCTGGCCAGGGAGCTGACTGCCCCCATCTACTATCTGCTGGGTGCCCTGACTGGTGAGGGTCCTGGGGCTGGGCAGGCGGGGGTTAGGTAAGAAGACACCCTAGCTGGGGCCTTTTGGAAGCCCCTTACCTGAGGTTTCTCCCCAGCTCTGACTGAAACACAGCACTTGCTGCTGGCCCAGGCACTGAGCACAAGAAGCCTGTCCGGACATCTGGAGCTGGTGAGCAGGGGCAGCTTGGGCTGGGCAGGATATGGCTTTGGGTGTGCTTGGGCAGGTGGGATGTGGGTGAGGCTAAGGACAAAGGGTTTCATCTGCAGGTGGAAAGCCTGTTGGTGCAGAGTTCCCCATGGCAGGTGACAAAGGATGTGTCTCTACCGCTGGGGAGCAGCTGGTGCGAGGACACCCCCTGCTGGGTCTTGCTGGAGGAGTGTGACCTGGAGCTGCAGGTGGATGCCCCCCAGGTGTGCTGGAAACCCCAGGCCCAGGGCCCCACATGTGCACTTTACGCTGCCCTGGTGGTGCTGAGCATACTTGCACAGGAGCCATGAGTGGCCTTTCCCTGAGGGCCACACTGCAGGCTGGCCCGGTCACCTGGCCAGTTCGAGAGTGTCTGAGGCCTAAAAGAGAGAGTGAGCTCTGGGGAAGCTGTTTCTGCCTTGAATTTTTATTGTGGAATAAATAAAAAGGCTTCAACCATTTTTACTCAAATTCTTCATCCCCATGAACCGAAGGGCAGCGCCCCCTTTTCCTGGTCACCGTTCATAGGTACTGGTCTCTGTGGCTGTTACACCCCCTTGGGTCCGTTCCGACCCATAGTAACCTGGGCTACAACCAAGGGAGCACTCCGCAGTCCTGCATCCGCAGCCTCACCCTCGTTACAGCGCTATGTCAGTCCAGCTCAGAGGGTATGGCCCTGGACTTTACCAAACAGGGACAGGAAGGGACCTGCTCATCTGGCCAGTGGGATACTCGGCCTGGCCCCAGTCTATCATTACATTAGAACCCTGGCTTTGGGGGTCCAGGGGATGAGCCACAATGACTGTCGTCAGGGACCCTTGACATGCCAGGTTCAGGCCTCCAAAAGGGGGGGAGGCTTATCCAGGAAACACATACTCTGGCCTGGCAGTAGCATATTGTCCATGCAGATGGCAGTCCACCCACAGGGTCCCAGATCACTGGAATCCCTAGTACCTGCCCTGGGCTGTTCACTCAAAGCACCTGAGGGCGGACTTGGCCTCAGGGAGCCCACAATCTGGAAGGCACTGCTTGGGGGCTATCTGAAACACAGTACCAAGGATGGGGCCTGGCTCAAACACAGCCCCTAGGACACTAAGAGCAGGTAGGATCCTGGCCCTGCTCCCAGGTCCAGGTGCTGGCCCTCAGGGCATGGGGCACATGTGCCCCCAGGGCCACACTTAGGCCACCAGAGGATGGGAGGCCTGATGAGAGTATCACCTGGCTGTCACTCTGGTGTGTGAGATGGATGGTGCTCCTGGCCAGTACTCTCCAATCTGGAAATGCACACTTGTGGCCAGATTAGGGCTAACCCCTGCAGGGTGGGCAGAAGCTTCTGGAAGGCCAGCAGGACCAAGCCACACTCTTCCAGGAGGGAGCTTCCCTGGGTACCGTCAGAGAAGCCCTTCCAGAGGTCATACTACAAGAGACCCTTAAAGCCCTATTCCCAGGGCAATGTCCAGGTCTTCCTGGTGCCCACAAGAGGGGCACTTCACAGGAAACATACTGACGCATGACTCATGCCCTTCCAAGGCAGCCTCTGAAAGAGACCCCACCCGCATCTTTCGGGGGTGGGGGTCTCCAGCCCTCTCCAGTCAATCTCAGAGAAATCCCCCCTAAAGGAGGGCATAGAGTTTGGAGTTTGATTCCTGCCGTACTTGTCAACATTTTTATTGTAACTTGGGTGGACGTTTCCAGGACAAGCTGCTCTCCTGGTAACTATGCAGGCACATTTTGTTGGTAAGATGAATTCCTAGGTGCAGATTTCATCTTGATTAGGAGACAGCTTTCTGGCTGCATGTGCCCTTGGTCTAACCTTTACCTGCGCTGGGCAAGGCCAGTAACAGCTGGACCTTGAGGCAAGCTTGGCCCTCTAAGTCTCCAGTGAGCTCTGCCCAGCCCTTCCGGCCCACTAGGCTGACCCCTACACCTGGCCTCCAGCTGTCCTGCTATGACCACAGGCTGACCTTGATCTTGGGCCCTTGGGCCCTTCCATGTTTGGCCTGCATCTCTGCTCTGGTCCTGGTCACAGACTCCCACACCACACATGTTGTGAGGCTACCTAGCCCTAGCCAGGTGGGGGCTTGAGAAAGAGGGCTCTGGTGTTCCCCTCCACTGTACCCCCTTAGGGAGGCTGTCCGAAGCAGCTAGATGCATGGCCAGCTGAAGGGGCACAGAGCTGACAGGTAGGTTCACAGGTATAAGAGGTGAGGGGCACAGGGTGAAATGGCCTGGGACAGAAGAGCCAGGCCCCTGGTTGCTAGAGGTGGCTGTGCTCAGGGAGCCTGCTCTTCCTCCAGGTGGGGACTAACAACAGGGCGGACCTGGTGCCCCCCACCCACCCCCATCCTCCCGGAGATCCTAGGATCAGACCCCGACAGACGGGGTCGGGCCATAGGGTCTCAGGCAGGCTCAGCTCGGGCCGGAGCAGCCCCAGCGGTCCGCGTGGCTCCGGCGCTGGAAGGGGCTGTCCGCGTAGACCGGTGGGGGGGGGTCGCGGTCCGGCCCCGCGAGGCGCCGGGCGCGGCGCAGGAGGTGGGCGAAGCGCGGGGCGCGGGGCCGGTTGCGCGCCCGGGCCAGCAGCGCCACCTGCTGCGAGGACACGCGCGCCGCCGCGCCCACGGCCGGCTCCGGGTCGGACCGCAGCTGCCCCAGGTCTGCAGGGAGAGGGCGGGGAAGGCTCAGCGGGGATGGGGTAGGGTGCGCCAGGACTGCCGCCCGGCCCCCGCGCCTGCCCTCCAGCCAAGGCTCTCGCTTGCCGCCTCTCCAGGACCCTAGCCCCCGGAGTGGACAGCGAGTCGGGGCCTCACCCTGAAACAGGGAGTCCAAGAGTTCGCGGCTGACTCGGTCAGGGCTGGCATGATGAGCGAGGAAGCCTGCCCAGAGTGAGGTACACGGTGAGTGTGGGCCCACACACCAGCGCTGCGAGTGGGGGTGGTGAGGACCCCACCCGGCCGCACCTATGAGCACCACCGCTGCCAGGCGCAGGGGGCCCTGCGGGCTCCGAAGGTAGCCTTGAGTCTGACTCAGGAAGGTGGCCACGTGGCTGGGGTACCGCTGAGCCTGAGGACGGAAGAGGTCAGGGCGGAGCAGGGGGACTGCCCGGTGGAGATGAGGTCCCAGGGCTGTTTTCCAGAGAAGCAGACCCACAGGCATTGGACAATCAGGTGGGCTGTGATGTGGGGGCACCCAGATTGGAGGCAGGGATCTCAGGGGATGCAGCAAATACCAAGCCAAGTGGGCAGCTTCCTGGGGGCCTCTATCACTGTGCCTCCCCACTCCCAGACCCCACTGACCAGCCGGTGGCACACGCGGCTTAGGGCCTCCGGGCTGTCGTAGTGGGCCACAGTCACCACCTCCTCCAATAGGCCCCAGCGAAGGGCCTGGTCACAGCGGGCCAGGGTCCACTCGGAGCTCTGGGAACAGTTAGGGAAGGGAACAGCAAGTGGTGAGGGGAGGCCAGGGCCAGCCAGGGTGAGTGGGAGAGGGGAGGAGCCCAGGGCAGAAGGGAGTATGAGGACCCAGGGAGGACCCTGGAGCCTTGAGGGCCTCCAGGACTCTGGACTGGCAGACTGTGAGGAAGTGGCTCAGTGAGGTGGGGGGAGCTTCGGGAGTAAGGGCAGGCGATTGGTGGGAATGGAAAGGGAGGGTCTCGGGGGCACTGACCTCGGCAGCATCCCGGCTGGGGTCGTGCAGGCGAAGCAGCAATGGCACCAGGCTCTGCAGCACCAGCTTCCGCAGGGGCCCACGGAGCCCCACCCGGAGCCCACCCCGGCCCCTCCGCACCAGGGTCCCGAGGAGCCCAGCCGCTGAGGCACGAACCGAGTCCCGGACCTGAGGGGGAGGTTATGGTTACAGCGGGCTCCGGGTGGAGGGGGCAGCCAGGGCACGAGGGGGGCATGGCCTTGGACGAAGTGAGGAATGGGGGTCCCAGGGCAGGAGGGCAGTGGCCAGTGAGGAGGTGGAGAGTGTGCCCCTGGTGGGAGGTGATGGCCAGGAGGTGGGGAGGGTTCCTATGGCACGGGGTGTGGCCAGGGGTGGAGAGGTCTCCGGGGTGGGAGGGGCGTGGCAGGGGGGTGGTGGAGGGGCGCGACCGGCAGGGAGACGCTCACATCGTCCAGCAGTGGGGGGAGGCGCGGCCGTAGCTCAGTGCTCAGCAGCCGAACAGGTGCCCTCGGCCGCAGCAAGAGCCTTCGCAGCGCACCCAGCGCCGCGCCCACCAGCCGCACGTCACCCTCGCCCAGGGCGCCCAGGAGCGCCGGCAGCAGCGTGGTCTCGTGCCGCACCTGTGGGGCACTGGGGGTTATAGTTCCGACTGGGCCCTCGAGACCACACGCAGGCCCCCGCTCTCACTGCTCACCTGCCGGCGGTTGAGCGCTAGGTGACCCAGGCCCAGCAAGCCCAGCCAGCGGACAGTGGGCTCCGGGTCGCCCTGCCAGGCGCGGAGCCGCTCCAGGATGGCTTCCTCGCGCAGGAGCTGCGTCGTGGGCTGGCTCTGCAGCAGCTGGGTGGGGGAAGAGTCAACACACTCAGGCCTGGGGCGGGGGCGCCACTCGGCGACCAATGCTACCATCCGCACTCCCTACCCACGCGCCCCGTCACTGGACTAGAATGGGGTGCAGACGCACCCCGGTGAAGAAGGCCATGGCCGTGAGGCGCTGTGTGTCATCTGCACTGCGAAGGCGGGGCAGTAAGTCAGCGAAGAGGCCTCGCAGGTGGTGGTCGGCGTGTGCCACGATGGCGCTGGGGAGGTGAAAAAGGGGAGTTAATTCTCTGGGCTACCCTCAGGCCCGTTTCCTGAACCCCAGAGGGCCTCTCCACACCTGGCCAGCAACAGGACGCCCTCCAGGTGCGTGTGCGCTCCCGCCAGCCTCCGCCAGCCGCCTGCTTGCTCCATGCACGTGACCACCATGCGGCCGCCGTCGCCTGTGAGCAGGGCCTTCAAGGCCTCCACGGCGCAGCTGGAGGAGGGCAGCAGACAGTGAGACTGGAGGGCCTGGTAGCCCATCACGCTCCCTCAGGTGCCACGCTCACCTGCTGTGACTGGGCGGCGGTCCTCGGTGGGTTGGGGTCCAAGCCTTGGGGGCGTCAGGGGAGCGCACGCCACGCGCCAGCTCGTGGAGTTGCGTGACCAGCGCGAGCAGTAGGTGCGGGTAGAAGCCTCGAGTGGCGCCCACGCAGCCTGACACGGTCAGCATCTCTCCGAGGGCTCGTGTGGCCTGCGGAGCAAAACACCTGCTTAAGTCAGGGTCGCCCTGGGGGTTGAATTGCACATCTGAGGGGTGGGTGCACACCACACTGGATGCGACAAAGTCTCACCCACGCGCGGGCTGTTCTCGAGACTCCTCCCCCTCACGACACAGCCGCCACCTACCGCCAGCGCCTCCTGCTCAGGCCCGGCCGCGCCCTTCAGCGCCCACAACAGTTGCACCAGGACCTGCCCGTTCACACGCTGGTTCCGACTAAGGCTGCGCCACAGCTCCGCCGCCGCCCTAGGTGGCGGGGTGGCGGTGAGACCAGGGTCCGGACAGGGAGCGGGCTAGGGTGGCAGCAGCCCCCAGGACTTCAGCAGCGGGGGCACAGGTAAACCACGCCCCCTCCCCACAATCCCAGAGAAACAAAATTGATGGCATCTTTGTCCATCACACCAAACCCGCCCACCAAACCTGGGATTACCAAACACAGCCTGAGATTTAGGGGGCGGGCCAGCTGAATCATCTCGGGTAGGGGAGGGCGCGCACGGAAGCCCCGCATGCCCAAGGGTTTCTAGCCCAGGAACCGAAGCTGCAGAGCAGGCCGGACGGATGCTCCGCCCCAGGGACCAGACCGTCCGGGCAGCCACGCGGGAAGCCGGAAGTAAGCCCCGCAGTGACCGCGGCGGTGGTTACCGGTCCGGGGGCAGCGAGCGCGGCAGCAGAGCTCCCACGACGTCTCGCGCGTGCTCCAGGGCCAGGGCGCTCAGCACCCGCAGGGCTGCCCGCCGGGGCCGCCCCTCGGCCAGACTGGGCACCTGCACTAGCAGCCCACGTACCAGGGCGTGCACCTGGGGCAGAGGGGCGCCAGTCAGATCAGCAGCTGCCTTGACCCCAGGGCCCACCCGCAGCCTGTGAGAGCCAGAGGAGGTTGGCCAGGCTGCCGGTAGCTCCCACCTGGATCCTTAGAGGGGAAGGCAGGAGTGGAGGGGGAGGAAGGGACCCTGTGGAAAGGGGAGGTCAGGGTGGGAGACAGGGGCTGACCTGGTCCTCCAGCCGTTCCCCTCGGGCCTCCAGGGCCGAGGACAGTGTGAGGGCTGTGGCCTGGGTCCCCGCAAAGCCAGACTCTTCCAGACAGGCAGCTGTGTACAATGCCAAGTCGGCTAGGGCCCCCTCATCCCCGGGACAATGGGGGACCTAGGACGGGGTGGGAGGAGCATATGAAATCCCAACCCCTTCTCCTTCCCTTGGTATCCCACCCTTCCCAGCCCTGCGCCCTCCTGCCCTTGCAACAGGACCACGACCCTTCTGCTGCCCACCCCTCAAGCTCAGGTTACCCTTACCTTTCTCCGGCACCCTCCAGGGCCCCCAGCCTCTCCCTCCTCACCTGGTGAGCTCCCTCAGGGGAAGGCTCCTGGTTGCTGGGTGGGGAACAGGGCACAGCCTCAGGGACACAGACCTGGGCCTGAGGGTCAGGTTCCTGGGGCACAGCATGGGGGCCTGGCAGCACAGCAGCTAGGGGCTGCCCCTGGTTGGCCCGGATGCCCTCCGCCAGAGCTGTCAGCGTCAGTGCCCCTACCGGGGCACCCCGGCTCCTGCCCCACAACCCCCCAGCCATGGCTGCCCCTCGAAGAGTTGTTCAGCAGGGCCCGGCTGACAGCACCTGTCACTGGCCTCTAGGAAGTTGTGCCCGGGCCTGACTTAGAAGCAGACCGAGGGCGGGTCCAAAGGACAGGTGTGGTATGACTATGTGCGCGTGCGTGCGTGAGTGCGTGGGGGGTTGGAGTGCCATGCAGAGGGGCCTCTGGCAGGGAGCTTGCTCTAGAGAGTGTCTCTCCATGACCCTCTTGCCCAGGCTGATTAGGACAAGCTCAGGGGCCAGGTGGGGCTCTTTAAGGAAGAGGCGAGCCCTGGGCCCTGGCAGGTGTGGATAGCAGCAGGAGGCCCCAGCAGGCACTGCCAGACTTGCCTGGCTCAGGCCTCAGCAGCAATTGGGCTAGGCCAGGCCTCCCGGGAAGGGCCTCCATAGCCCACATTCCTTGTCTCCCTACATCACTGGTGCACCTCAGGAATGTGTGAGGGCGTTGTCACCATCTCTGCTCCCTGGAGTAGCCTTGGGGTGGAGCAAGAGAGGCGGGACTGTGCTGCAGCACCAGCACACACACACCTGCCCCGCTGCACTGCTGGGACCTGGCCTGTGGGGGCACTCTCCGTCCTGGCTGGGCCAGAGTCCCAGGGGCCTGGCACCCCCAGACTTGGTGATCTGGGGGTGGGTGGGGTGAGGGGTAGCCATGTATGTTCTGCCCAGTTTCAGTGTCTGTGTCCCTGTTGGTCAGATGGGGAGTCTGCCTCGGATCCTTTGACCCACCCCACCCACCACCACAGCGGGTACTGCCCAGCTCAGAGCCCCAGGGGAGCCGGATGAGCCAGTTGGGCAGAATACCTGGCAGGCAGAAGTGCTCCTGGAAGTTCCCCCAAACAGCCACCACCCCCATTATACCATTCCGACCTGGCCCTGATGGCCACCTTCCTGCCCGCAACTTCCACTAAGGTCGTCCACCCCAGCCAAGTCCTTCGGAGCGTAGGTTGCCTTAGCACACAGAGACTGGATGATCACCTTGCCCACACCATGGGGGCAGCCCATGAGCTGCTGGGTTAGGCGCTGGGTCTGAGCACCCAGGGCATGCCTGGGCTGGAGGGGCAGGAATTCCCCGGACTGTGTTAGGAGAGATGGGAGGCACTGGGAGGAGCGTTGGCTCCCAGTGGCAGGAGCAGACGCATCCAGACTTCTCTCCAGCTTCAGAAGCCTGGCATGCTCCCACTGCCCCCAAGCCGGGGTCGGAGTCCGCACGACCTCACTGAGAGCCTAGCCCTTCAAGGACAGCTTTCAGCAAAGAGCCATCAGCCCTCCCCTCCCACCACCACCCCCACCCCGCTGGCGGCAGAGGGGACCCAGGAGGTTGGACAAACCACTCAGACACGTGTGCAGGGCAATGAATGACTCGTGTTGTGCTCTGACTCCGCCAGCCCCCCAGGGGATTCTCAGGCCGGGCACTCTGCCTTCAGCCTGTCCACCAGAGCCTGCAGCTGCTCAGACAGCGCCACCTGCAGGGGAAGAGGAGGGCTGACACAGTGGCCACAGCTGAGGGTAGTCAGGCCACCAGCCACTGAGACCCTCCACCCACCTGGCACAGCTCCGGGCTCTCCAGCCATCTGTGGGCGGGGCTGAGGCGGCTCAGGGATTGCTGAACTAAGGTTCGGGACTTGGCCAGGGATGGAAGGGGCTCACATAGCTGGAGGAGAGGAGGAAAGTGGGCTCAGGGGTGATACTTGGGACTCGGCCTGGGGTTAAGGGTGTAGGCAGACAGGGTGGGAAGTGAACACCTGTCCCTGCTGGACCCAGAGTTGCAGCAGTGGCTCCACCCGAGCAGGTCTCACAGTCATCAGCTCCTGGGCCCCCTTTGGCCACACCTTCAGCTCCCTCCCAGCCTGGGGCGGTGGCTCTTCGGCCAGCTGCAGCAAGTCCAGCAGCAGAGACCCTGTTGGGGGCAGTCGGGGGCAGAGAATGAAGGGTGGGGCTGGGGCATTCAAGGGGACGTGGGAGGCAGGGGAGAGTCTCACCGTCTGAACTCAGGAGACGGAAGGCGGCCTTGGCTCCAGGAAGGGTCAGCTTTTCTGCGTCCTCCGTCAGCTTCATCCGGGGCTGGCCCCCCACAGCCACCAGCTGCCAGGAGGCCGGTTGCTGAGTGGCTGGGCCCTTGGCGCCACCTTAGCTGCCCAGGGCCACCCTACCTGGGCCGAAGACTCACCCCCACCTCACCTTGTAGACACAGCCCAGGGAAGGCTGCTGGGGACAGGTGACCAGGCTGGTACCAATACCAATGACGTCCACCTCACTGTCCTGAGGGGGACAGTGTGTGTCAGCTCAGCTGGGATTTCTAGGAGCCCCAGGACCTTTCCAGCCACCCTCCGGCCGACCCCCCCACCTCCTGGGCCAACCGGGCCAGCTCCTCCTCATCTATGTTGTTACTGACTGCGATGGGGATTGACTCCAGCCAGGGTACCTGGAACCTATGAGGCAGGAGGGCAGCCTTCAGTGGAGACCCCTCCCCTCCAGCCACCATGCCCCTTCCTCCAGAAAGAAATCCCTGTTATTTCATTGGCAGAGCACTCCCTGGCACTCACTGGGCAGCAGTGGCCCGCAAGACTCCTCGAACTTCCTGGGCCTGCTGAAGCAGATCCCCACTGTCCAGGCGCACACCTGAAGCACGGTAGCCCAGCGTCCCCAGGGCCAGGGCCACGGCCAGGAAGTTGGGGAGACCACTCCTGCGGACAGAACTAGGGTAAGTGGCTGAGCTGGCTCTGGTGCCCATCCTGGGTTCCCAGTCTCACCTCTGCACACAGTAGGAATCCAGCAGACCCTGGAAGGCCCGGGGGAAGGCCAAGGCATAGGCCACAAAGGCTGCCCGCTCCCCTCGGTGTGGCTCCTGCACCCCCAGCCCCAGGTGGGTACACACACGCTCTAGCCACACCTCCACCTGGACAGTCAGGTCTACCCTCGGGCCCTCACCAGTGGCTGGGGCCAGCATCTGTGCAGAAAAGGTGAGTAGAGTTGTTGTGGATGGGTCACCCTAGGGCCTTAGCTGGCCTGGCCCATCCCTCCCTGTGGGACAGAGGCTCACCTCAAGCCTGCCCTTTGGCTCTGGGCAAGGGAGGGAAGGGGTTACTGACCGGGTCAGGTGGCACCTCAGTGCCCGCAAAGGAAGTGACGAAGGAGTGTGCCAGAGTTCCGGCCACAGGAACGCCCCGCAACTGTCCAGCCAGCACGTTGCTGGTGGCATCGAAGCCTGGGCAGGGTTATCAAGCACGTTTGGAAACGGTTGGGGAAGGGGGAATGAGATGGGAGAACTCCTCCTTCCCCATTTGTCCTCACCACCCAGATAGCTGTAGGTGGAGGCCGTGAGACCCCCGTCGGGACCTTGAGCACGCCTCAGCCCCATCTCCAGCAGTCGCTTCTTTGGCCCCGCGATCAGGCGAAGCCGCGCTGCATTGGTGGCGACGAGGCTGCAGCGCAAGCACAGTCCAGGTGATGCTTCCAAGCCGCCCCACGGCCCCGCCCCCAAACCACACCCTCAAGCCCGCCCCTTCAGCGCCAGGGGTCCCAGTTGGCAAGTCTAGGAGAGGCTTCCTGCGTCGGGACCCACCTGGCATAGCTAACCAGGCAGAGTAGCGGCGTCTCCAGTAGCTGCACCACCAGGAGCGGCCCCGACACCTGCAGCAGCGGCACCTGCGTGGGCGCGGGGAGGGGGCCGGTCCGGTTAATTGTGCTCCGCCCCGCCCCGCTCCACCCCGCCCCTTGCCTGGCCCGCACTTACGCCCGGCAAGGCGAGGGAACCCTCAGGCAGAGCCCGCACGGTCACCTCGGAGCAGTCCAGGGCCCGCAGGTGCTCGAAGAACGCCGGCTCGGTGTCCGGAGGCAGCACTGAGGCCAGAAACTGAACATCTGGGGCGACAGAGGCGCCCGTGGGCGGGAGCGGGGGGGGGGGTGGGAAGGGGGGCCGGGAGGGCAGTGTAAAGGGGGCCGGGCGGGGGTACTACCTGCGTCCCTCAGGCGGAAGGTGCGCAGGAACCGCACGCAGTCGCGCAGCCCTGCAGCCAGGGTGAAGGCGCCACCGAACGGGCAGCGGCGAAAGAAGAGTTCAAACTCGGCCACCTCCCGCGCCCGGCCCGCACGCCAGTAGCCCAACGCCATGGTGGCCTGGTAGAGGTCAGTGAGCAGCGGCCTGGCTGCTGCACGGCACTCGGGGTCCAGCTCGGAGCCGGGCGCTGCCGCCGCCATCCTATTCCTGAGCTCTGGACTCTGGTCGCCACCGCCCACCCGCCCCCGTGACGCGCCCCAGCCAGTGATTGCGCTCCCGGCCACGGTGCCCCGCCCCCGGGGCTCCAAATTCCCGAGACGCACCCGGGCCTGGGGCCCTGGGGACTGCTCTGGTTTCCCGGACTCCGGGAAGGGCGGACTCCGGGAAGGGGCCGGGCCAGCTGGCCCAGAGGTTAAGCAACAGTTTGGTTTTGCTGGGGGCAGGTCTGTAGGTCATGGGAACCGGGTCTGGGCATTAGTCTCAGCCAGGGCTGCACCAGCATGGCCAGCTCCGTCAGTCTCTAAGCCATGTGGACGCACACCGACTGGTGCAAGGGACAATAGCAGCACTACAGGGGGGTCAGTCCTCATGCATCCCACAGCCAAGCCAGAGCCTCTGCTTTGATGATGGCCATGTGACTCTGGAGTGGGCAAAGTGCCAGGGAACGTGGCCAACCTTGCCCTGAGGGGATGCCAGGTGGAAAGGCTACAAAGCCTAAAGGGTAGAGTTGCCCCACAGGGCCCCCAAGAAGTGACCCACCTTTTCACCCCAACACCAGGGCAGGGTCCAGTGGCTGTCAGCTAGGGAGGAGCTGGCAGAGCTGTGGGATTACTGGATGAGGGGGTGCCAGAACTACTACTCCCCAAGGGCCAGTAGGACCTCAGGACAATCAGACACGGGGACCAGAAAGGCGATGGGCTGGGCTGGGGTGGGCCCATGACCCAGAATGGGTCCTGCAGGGAATGGGCTGCATGCCCTCAGTTTGTGACCAAAGTGACCTTTTTCAGGCATAACCAGCTGACCATGATGCCTCAGGCAGGTAGGTCTGAGAGATGATGAAGGGTGCCAGGACAGGGTCACCCCAGTGTCGGGAGCTTGGTCTCTGGTAGTAGCCATGCTAGGCCTGTGCCCCGCCACCTACCACGGGCCCTCCCACTAAGACAAGAGCCAGGCTGTGCACATAATCTTTAATGGGTCACCACACACTCCATTCCAGGCTCAGATTTTGTTGAACGCTGCAATGTCCACGCTCTGCACCTGTGGGAGGATGTGGGTCAATAGGCGATACTCGAGGCCACCCGGACCCCCACCCCCAGCCATCTGGTCACTTACATGCTCCTCAAACTTGGTGATCTCCTCTTCTAGCAGGTCGGTGCCCACCTTGTCGTCCTCCACCACGCACTGGATCTGTAGCTTCCGGATGCCATAGCCCACTGGCACCAGCTTGGACGCTCCCCAGGTTAACCCGTCCAGCTGGACAGAGCGCACGCAGGCCTCCAGCTGCGCCATGTCCGTCTCATCATCCCACTGTGGGCGAGAGCCAGAAGACTGCGCGTGAGCCAGCTGAGAACTCGGCAGGTGGGGCCATTCTGAGGGGCCTTCCTGCAAACTCCCAGCTACTCACGGGCTTGACGTCCAGCAGGATGGAGGACTTAGCCACCAGCGCAGGCTTCTTGGCCTTTTTCTCAGCATACTGCCGCAGCCGCTCCTCCCGAAGGCGGGCCGCCTCCTTGTCCTCCTGCTCCTCCTCACTGCCAAACAAGTCGATGTCATTGTCCTCATCGTCCTCCGCAGGTGTGGCCGCCTTCTTAGCTGGGGGGGCCACTTGGCGCATGGGAGACACGTGCTGTGTGGGGAAAGGAGGCTGAGGCCCCATGGGCAGCCAACAGGCTCCTCCTCCATCCTGCCCTCCCACCTGCCATGGGGCCCAGGGAGCGTACCTGGGTCTGTGGGGCCGTGGGACGGTGGGCTGGTGAATTCCTCTCTAGCTGGCTCAGCCGAGCCTCCAGCTGCGAAAAGGCCTGCTGCAGGTCCTGCACCACTGTGGGGTGGGGCAGAGATATCAGGGGGCAAGGCCCAGGAGGGAGGGGCAGGGGGAGCTACCCCCCCAAGGGCCGGAGGCACTCACCACTGCGCAGGCTCTGGTTCTCCATCTCCAAGCTAGCAAGGTGTGCGAGCAGCTCACTGTGGTCCCCGCTGGGCCCGCTGGCGGCCCCCGAACTCTGTAAGGTGGGGCAGCGTGACTGTCTATGTAAGAACCCCACAGCCACTTGGGCACGGACACCCAACAATGGTGGACCAGGGCAAGAGGGGAAAGCCCTCAGTGCAGGCCACCCTTCCCCAATGGCAGGCAAAGCCCTGAGGATAGGGGCAGCAGAGAGGGCTGCTGAGGGGGGCATAGAGACAGGAGGCAGGGGGCCCAGGGCCACCCCAGCAGAGGCAATGTGAGCTCCAAGCTGGCCCCCGAGAGAGGACTTACAATCCCTGGGGCAGCTGGGCTGGGGGCCACAGGGGGGCTGGGCAGCACGGCCTGGAGCTGGAAATGGGAAGGGCCATGAGGTAGGCATGGAGCCTCCTGCTCCCCCTTGCACAAGTGGCAGCCAAGTGCTTGCCCACCGCCCTTTAGCCCCATATGGACCCTGCTCTCATGCAAGCTCAGGGCCCCATGAGGGCTTCAAACACCGGCAGGCAGGCAGACCCCCCCGGGGTACACTCCTATCTGCATCCGACTCAGCTATCACAGGCTTTCCGCTTAGCTAAGGACTCCAGAGGGTGCCCCCACTCCATGCCCCAGACCCCCCCACGTGCTAGTCCCCAACCCGACTTTGAGCTGCCTGAGCAGCATGGGGCAGAGGCAAAGCCAGGGCCCAGGAGACCCATCCCCACAGCCTTGGGTGCTGGGGCCACCCCACCATTCACACTGACCCAGGCAGTGCCCCAGGGCCGTCTAGGCTCTCAGCTCCAGGCCTAACAGAGGCCAGGAGTGTAGACTTGGCTGAAGAGCAAGAAATATTGCCTCATCAGATGTTGTCATGTCCAGGTTGACCCCCAGTATCACGGGGTCTGCTGAACTCTGGCCTGCTCCAGCGAGCAGCTTCATGGTCTTCAAGCCCTAAGTGTTCCCACCTTCCCTTCACAATGCTAGGCACTTAGCAGCAGGGCCAGCGTGAACAGGGCCTACCTACCAAGCCACCCGGACCACAGCCAGGAGCTAGATGGTGGCCCGGGGAAGGGCTGGGTATGTGCTGGGGGTTGGGGGACCCTGCCAGCTTGAAGCAAAGGGAAAAGAACCATACCCCGCGCCCCCGGCCCTCTCCACCTCCAGGATGGAGCCCTGAGCTCATACAGCTGAAAGTCAGTGGGTTTGCCTGGCTGGGACTGGTGACCCCTTCTCATCCGTTTTCTCCGTCTTGGAATGGGGGGTGTCCAAACTGTCACCCTATGTCTGCCCCAACATACTTGAGGAACAGACGGCTTACTTCCCACCTCTGAGAGGGAATGTCCCTAGCAGAGATTTAGGCGTTGCCGAATGCATCTGCCTGGGTGCCAAGGGCTGTGGTGGACAGAGTAACTCCCCCCAAGGATGTCACAGCTTAGTCCCCCCAGTAATGGACTTTGTGACAGGGAGGCCTTCACGGGGTGTCAGGCAGACTCACAGTCACAGTGGCCCCTCCATGAAAACAGGCACTAGAAGACTCAGGGGGCAAGGGGAGCAGAGACAGGGGTGCTGGCTGAGTCCCCCAAGTCTGAGAAAGGGTATGGCTCCCCGGGAGCCTCCTTGGCAGTGAACTCTCATGGACCTTGCCTGCCCGCCTCACACCAGCACCTGCCACTTCTGGTCCAGGCTGCAGGTGCAGGGAGATGGCTGGGTTCTACACCTTTACCCGGACACAGCCTAGGGGGACAGGGGAGGCGAGCTGAGCACAGGGCAGCAAGGGGGCGGGCCTGCACCACACCAGTCTGCAGCCTGCTGTCCCAGCATGCAGTGAGCCCCTGGAGCAGGCGAGTGGCAGGACAAGCAGGAAGAGGAAAGTAGAGTGGTCCGGGCCACCTCCCCGCTCCTCAGCGGCGGCCTGGAGGCAGATGTGGCTCCACCGGCCTGGGGTACTCACCCCAGCCAGGGATTTCTGGATGTTCTCACGGGCTCTCGCGATGTCCCGAAGGATCACACTGGCGCCATTCTCCTGTAGGCGGTGCACACACAACCCAGGCTGGCTTTTTTTTTTTTTTTTTTTTAATTTTCCCAATAAGATTTTCATTGAAAACAAGAAGGAAATCACTGCCAAGATGTTAGCTAGAGCGAGAAGGGATGGCACAGAGCAGGCAGCAGCAGCAGCAGCAGCCCGGCCTGTACCAGCGTGCCCATGCGGAGACCTCCCCATCACCCATAGGCACCCACACACGCCACCTTCCAAAGGCCAGCACCTGGAGCGAAGCTGCTGCCCAGTGGGAGCTGGCCTCACCTGACGGGAGCAGCCAGCCTCTGGCCCGTTGAGCTGCTCGTAGAATCTGCGCTCTGCGTCATCGTACTTGAATTTCTCGAACCAGATCTTTTCGTGCACCAAGAAGTTGGTGGTCATTTTCCTGCTGGAAGGGAGGCAGTGGCCCAGTTGACAGTGGCCCAGGAACCATGCACCCGACCACCCTGTGGCTGCCTGCAGTCAGTCGACAGGGTGGGCTGAGTGGCTCCCACCCAGCAGCCCCCACCACTCACAGAACAGCAATTTCAACGCCACTTGCCTGGAGGGGCCTCAGGGGGCCCCACCCCTCCACAAAGAACCCTGAAGCATAAAGTTGCTATCCTGCCCCACGGCCCTACAGGACCAGAGCCTCCTGTCCTGGCCACCAGCCCCACACAGCAGCCACTCCCATCCAGCCTGGCCTGCTCAGTGAGTCACTGGCCTTGGGGAAACCAGTCTCCATGAGAGCCCAGAGCTGGTGGCCATGTTTCCTGGAGAAGAGCTGTCCCCACCCCCCAGGCCTCTCCCTTCAGCCCTTCCCATGTGGGTCTGGGTCACACCTGTGCCACCAATCCCACATGGCCTCAGTGAGCCCAAAGACCCAGCTCTACCCACACAGCTGCTCTGGCTGCCTGACAAGGGTCCTTATACCGAGCCCCAAGCCACGAGTCTACCCGAGGTCACTGCCTCCCCTCAGCAGCCCAGCATCTGTGTCCAATTGTCCTGCTGTACCAGCTGAGGGTCCGCTGGGCATGGTGAGTGCCAGGCAGCCCCAGGCAAGGTCCTCCAATAAGAGACACCCGGCACCCAGCCAGTGCCGACCTATTCTTGGAAGAGTATCAACCACAAGAGCCCTGGAGCTGGGGGACCTCTGGCACCCCACCTCCCAGGAGGCTCTGGTCAGGAGCCAGTTGTGAACCTTGCCCTGCTCTGGTTTGAGCTCAGGGCCTCCTGTCTCGTCTTCCCTCCACACCCCCCGCCCCACTCGCCTGGACCAAGGCTCTCAGGGCCCCCAGGGCAGATGGGAAGGGGAACCCAGGGGCAGTGGATAGAGGTTCCTACTTGGGTCTCAGGCTGGACATGGCAGGGCTTGAGCGGGGTGCTGGCCGGAGGGCCAGGGAGGCAGCCTCGAGGCGCCAGGCCACACGCAGGGCCTGGGCAGCATGATGGTGGCACTCGGCACTGTCGTATGCCGGCTTGCTGAGCCAGGGCGTCTCTGAGTCTTTATGCAGGAAGTACCAGTAGGGCAGGGCAGAGGGCGCCTCCCCTTCTGCCCGCCGAGGCCCTGTCCGCCTGGCCCCCACAGCATTGCGGCTGCGGCGGTCCCTGCGGCCACGCCGGGAGCCCTCACTCTGGCCTGCCCGCTCTTGCAGGCGCACCTTCCCTGGTGGGTGGCCATCAAACTGGGCCTCATAGAAGCCCCGCTCGGCCGCATCATAGCGTGGCTTCTCCAGCCACACCTCCCGCACCAGCGCCTGCAGGCTGCCCAGAGGCGGCTGGCCATTTGCAGGAGGGCTGGACGGATGGACCAGGGCCAGGGCGGAGGTAGCTGGCCTCTGACCTGTGTCTAGGACACCTTGCCCACCACGCCCCTCCTCGACCAGCAGCAGGGCCTGAGACCACTCCACAAAGGCCCGCTCTGCCTGGTCGAAAGAGGACTTGTTCACCCAGATGCCCCAGGTCACGTGGTGGCAGGCCACCTGGCTTCCATGGGTGCAGGGACCCCTTGGGGCCAGGGCCGGCCGGCCAGCCACCCCGGCCAGTCTCTGGCGGTAGGCACTCTCTGCTTGGTCAAAGAGGGGCTTGTCCAGCCACACATGGTCAGCTGAGAGGCCCACGAGGGCCAGGTTGTCAGCCGGGCCCAGCCAGGCCCGCGGGGAGCGCTTCCTCTTCTTCTGCAGCGGCTTCCGCCCAGAGTGGGTCTTCCTGGAGTCCGCCCTGCTGCTGCTGTCCCCGATCTCCTCCTGGCCAGGCCCATTCAGGGCACCCTGGGCAGCGGCAGTGGCGGCGGCGGCCTGTGTGGCCGCGAGCTCGTAGAAGCGCCGCTCGGCCTCCTCATACATGTGCTTGTCCTCCCAGACGGTCTCCAGGGCCCACGAGGGCTGACAGCTCCTCATCTGCCCAGCGCAGCCGTGAAAAGCAAGCACAAGAAGGCAGCTGCAGCAACCCAGCTGGCCAGCATTGCAAGGCCAGCCTGCAGAGCCCAGGGAAGGCGGCCCAGCACACAGACCCCGCCCCTGCCCAGAAGCCAGCACCGCTGTGCACTGTCAGGGAGGCAGGGCAGGTGCCGCACTCGCTGTAACCCACACTGCCTACCATCTCTGGAAGTCAAACGTGGCTCAGAGGACCTGCTTCCTGGCACAGGGAGCTACCCAGTGCCTGCCCACCTCTGCCTTTGCCAGGCCCGTGTCTGTCCATCTAAACACAAGGACCAAAGGGTGCCACCCTTTGGTACCTGGGGTCAGCAATGGGTACATGCCCCCGGCCCTCAGCCACCCCTGGGGGCAAGAGGGGATAGGTACCTGATCCCTTGATTCTGAATGACCTTTCTCTGCCTGGAGAGGTGGCCCCTGGGGGCAACAATCACCCAGGAAATAGCCCTGCCCCTACTCCTGCTCCTAGTTAGGAGTGAAATGTGGCTTCTAGACAGAGATCAGCCAGGTGTGGGGGGAGCAGGCTATGACGGGACAGGAGCCACAGCAGCCAGGACCAGCCCACCCATGTCCCACTTCTCTGGGGTATGCAGGCCTGGCAACCGGGCATAGGGCACCAGGCCTCTAGAGGGGGGCCTGTGACCCTCTCCTGACCCCTAAGCTGGCTGCAGCTCCCCTGGGGTGTTTTTAGGGGATGATGACATCCTACTCCTGTCTGGAAGACCCAAGAGCCCACCCATGCCTCCCTTCTCCCCACGGCAGCCCCCTGCTCACCAAGGCCAGGTGCTGGGGCAGAGGCAGTGGGGATGCAGGACTAGAGCCTAGGGGGCTGGCCATTGTGACATCACCACTGGCCAAGGGCCAGAGAGCTTGCTGCAGCTGCTTTCAAGCTGGTGGGCTGAGCAGGCAGGTATATGGAGCCTAAAGGTAGCAGCTCTCAGGGGCAGGGAGATAGTGCCCAGGAGCCTGCATGCCCGGCCAGCTCCCTATCTGGCCAGGGAGAAGAGAACCCACACACTGGTGAGAGCTGTGGCTCCTGGTCACTGCCACCATAGCTGCACATAAGACGTGGGGGCTGAAGTCCAGCCAGCAGCTGGCAGACCCTGGGGCTGTGCCATCTGCGAGGGAAGAGAAGGCTGGGTAGGGTCCCCGAGGGCCGTGGGGGCAGGGTACTTACTTTTGCTGAGCTCCTAGGACAGCACAGAGGAAAAGGAGTAAGGTTAGAGGTAGCTGACCAGACCCCCGTCAGGGTGGAGGCACTGGGTTACCTTCTGGCCCCTCCCACAGACCTGCACCTTGGTTACTACTCGGCCCACCTGCTCCCTTCCCACAGCACCCATGCCCATTGTATGGCTGGGCTACAAATCTCTTCAGACCAACCATCTTCCCACGTTCCCGAGTCCACACGCCCCTGCCTCCGACCTCCAGAGGGCTACAGCTTCCCACTCCACAGCTGTCCTCAGCAGGAGCTACGTTCCAGGCCTTGCCCCCACCTCTACCCACATGGTGCTGCAGCCTGGGACACTGAGAGGCCACACCCACCCTCTGAGGGGTCTTGGCACCCTCACTGGGTATCGGGGGGGGGGGGCTCTCCACAGAGCAGACAAGGCCCAGAGGTCCACCACCCAGTAAAAGGCCTGAGTCTAGGAGCTCAAGGTAGGGCTGGCGGCTGGCCGCCCTTACAGCTGGAGCTATGGCTTGGGTAGCCCTCTTGGCTGGCAGGAAGGTGGCACATCACAGGAGCGTTGGTGTGCAGATGACCAACCACCAGATGGGGTAGTCGGTGGGCAGGGAAAGCCACCCTGCTTGCAAAACTTAACACCCACCCAGTGGATGGTATGGACACCCCATGCTCCCCTGCACATGCCTTAGGTCCAAATTGGCCTGCTTTTGTGACCCTGTGCCCACACCAGCCTGTGGCTTCCTCCCATCAAGGGGCCAAACCTCCAGGCAGAGGGATGACCTGTGACCCTGCCCCCAAGGCCAGCAGCCCATCCTCAGGTTGCTGGCCTGAGGTAGTTGCTAGCACCTGGAGTGTGGCCAGGGGGTGAGCTAGGGGCTTGGTAACTTGAGCCACTTAGATCGGCCACAAGAGGCTGCTCCAAACACCGTGACTGTGGCCCAGGGTGACCTTCCTATCTTCCTAGGGGGCAGTGTCACTGCTCAAATTCCCATCAACAGCCCTGCTGTCGGCCATCATACCGCCCATCCCAGGTCCAGCCCAAAGGACACTTAATTGAGAGAATAATCCTATTGGGGCCCAGATTAAGCACACCACCCTGCTGCCCCTCCACCTGGCTCCACACAGTTATCAAACTGCAGAAGCAGAGGTACCCATGCCCCTGACCACCCACTTCTGACAGAACACCTCACACTCAGGGAGGAGCCCCTTCTGGGGTGCTGCTGCACATGGCACACTGGAAGGCTCTGTCCACAGGTCCTTCCCCAGAGTGACCTCCCTCAAGAAGCCTTCAGTCAGTCCGCGTGGGCCAGCGGCCTCAAGCATGCAGCTGGGGCCCAAGCTTCACTCTTTCCTCCAGAGAGGTCTGAGGCAGACTGGGGTTCCAGAGTGTCTGTGCCTGTACTGGGTGGGTCCTGGCAACATTTCACGGCTCCCACACAACGAAAGTCCCTATATGAGTGTACTCGCCACTTTCAGCCCAGGTCTTCCACGCAGAAGGGGGAGCAGACCTGTAAACACGCAACCGCCCACCCACAGGGACAAGGCCTGGGCCCCTGAAGCAAAGGACTTCCCACTGCCAGGCCCGCCCCTACAGGAGAGGCAGCCCAGGGCTGTCACATGAATGGCCCTGGCCTGGGATGGGGGGCGGGGGAGGGGAGGCCAGAGACGCCTTTATTCTGGAGGTCCAGTTTCCTTCGCTCCAGTGCGAGCCAACACCTTCCCCCTCAGACAGTGCCCGCAGCAATGTCCGTGCTCCGGACAGCACGAGCGCCGGGCCTGCAGGTGCCTAACGAGCACGTGAAGGACAAGCAGAAGGACCACGGGCTGGGCAGCATGGCCGGGCTCCCCACCTTCCCGGGGCTCGCCTGCCGCAGAAGCCGGCGCCACGTGGGCCGCAGGCGGGCCCGCCCCTCTACGCCCGCGCGAGCGCCACACTTGGCCCACGGCCCCAGGGCCCGCACGCGTTCGGCACTTGTGCTCGGTTCCTAACGGCGCCGGAGCCCGGGCCTGCCCGGCACGCGCGGCGCCCTCCGGCGAGACCGCGGTACTCACTCTCCAAAAAAGGACGCGGCGACCACGTTGGAAGCTAGCAGGCGCAGGACGCAGAGGAAAGGGAAGGCCACCCGGGCCGCGCACGGGAAATGAAGGGCTGGGGCCAACCACCCGCTCTAGGCAAGAGGCGCAGGGAACAGCGCCCCTGCACACCCCCCGGCTCGCCGCCGGGCGCCTCGGCGCGACGCTGCCCGCCACGGCACGAGCGGAGTCCAGCCGGAGAAGGCCACACGACTCGCAGTGTCGCGGAAGGACCTGAGAGATCCGCCAGGCGCCGTGCCGCAGCCCGCCGGACGCCCCTGCACCACGTCGCCAGTGGACTCGCCCGCCAGCGGCTGGGCGGGGGCTGAGGAGCGGGCGCGAGCTTGCTGACGCGCGGCAGGCCTGCAGTGCGCAGGCGCCGCAGGCGCGAGGGCGGGGCCAGCTCCGCGCAGGCGCCCGGCTGTCCCACCTCGCCCCGCCCCGCCCCGCCGCGCCCGCCGGCCGGAGAAACAAAGGGGAGGGCCCAGAAGCCCGGCCTCGCCCCGCCCTGGCGGCCGGCGGGTTTGGGCTTATGGCTTTCAGGACTCTGCCGCCGCCGCAGCCTCAGCAACCGCCATGCACCCCGCGGTATCCCCGTCCGGCGCCAGCTCGCGCCCCGCCCCGCGCCGCGCCCGCAAGCCCCCGCCCGCACGCCCCACTGAGTCCTCACGGGCCTCCGCGCCCGGCGCCCCTGCCGCGCGCCCGCTGCCCCCTGTGCTGGGGCCGCGGCCGCGCGTGGCCGTGAAGGTGGCCTTTCGCAAAGCCTACTCCATCAAAGACAAGCTGCAGGCCATCGAGCGCGTCAAGGGCGGCGAGCGGCAAGCCAGCGTGTGCCGCGACTTCGGCGTGCCGGGCGGCACCCTGCGCGGCTGGCTCAAGGACGAACCCAAGCTGCGCTGGTTCCTGGAGCAGCTGGGCGGTGAGGTGGGCACGCAGCGCAAGAAGATGCGGCTGGCCAACGAGGAGGAGATCGACCGCGCCGTGTACGCCTGGTTCCTGGCGCTGCGCCAGCACGGTGTACCGCTGTCGGGCCCGCTCATCCAGGCGCAGGCCGAGGCTTTCGCGCGCCAAATCTACGGCCCCGAGTGCACCTTCAAGGCCAGCCACGGCTGGTTCTGGCGCTGGCAGAAGCGCCACGGTATCTCCAGCCAGCGCATCTACGGTGAGGCGGAGCCTCTGCCATCCGAGCCGGGCCAGCCACCCATGCCCAGCCCACCAGTCAAGGAAGAGCCGGTGCCAAGGCTGCCCAGGGGTGTGGGGTCTTTCTCGGCCCGCCCGGCGGTCCCGCTGCCCCCCGCTGACGGCGGCTATGGCGACGAACAGATCTACAACGCCAATGTCACTGGCCTCTACTGGAAGCTGCTCCCGGAGCAAGCGACGCCCCGAGGCGCAGGGGACTCCGGGGGCGGAGGCTGTGGCCGGCGTTGGCGGGGCGACTGGGTGACGGTGCTGCTGGCCGCCAACCTGACGGGCAGCCACAAGCTGAAGCCGCTCATCATTGGGCAGCTGCCAGACCCGCCCAGTCTGCGGCACCACAACCAGGACAAGTTTCCGGCCTCGTACCGCTACAGCCCTGACGCCTGGCTCAGCCGCCCGCTACTGCGAGGCTGGTTCTTTGAGGAATTCGTCCCTGGCGTCAAGCGCTACCTGCGCCGTAGCTGCCTGCAGCAGAAGGCTGTGCTGCTGGTGGCCCACCCGCCGGGCCCGAGCCCGACCCCCAGGACGCCGGCCCAGGGCGAGAGCGAGGAGGCCCCGCTGCGGGCCCGGCCTGAGACCCCGGAGGAGCTGCAGACGCCTGATGGCGCTGTGCGCGTACTGTTCCTCCCAGGGGGCAGCGGCCGAGCTCAGATCCCCGCGCCGCTGGAGCAGGGCGTGGTGGCTGCCTTCAAGCAGTTGTATAAACGCGAGCTGCTACGCCTGGCCGTGTCTTGCGCAGGAGGCTCCCCGCTGGACTTCCTGCGCGGCTTCATGCTCAAGGACATGCTGCACCTGGCAGGCCTCTCCTGGGACCTGGTACAGGCAGGCAGCATTGAGCGCTGCTGGCTGCTGGGCCTGCGGGCTGCCTTCGAGTCCCGGGCTGAGATGTGTGTGGGACCGCCGGTCGGCCAGATGGACGTGACTGCAGAGCACAGCCAGGTGCTCAGCGACCTCTCCCATTTGGCCTCCCTGGCTTATAAGCGCCTGGCGCCCGAAGAGGTGGCGGCCTGGCTACACCTGGATGATGAAGGGGGGCTGCCCGATGGCTGCCCTGAAGATCCTGCCACTCACCTCTCACCCTGGCCTGCCCCCGAGGCCCCTGCACCCCAGGGCAGCCCGCCCCCACGCAGGACAGGCCAAAGGGAGGCAGGAGAGGGGCCTAAGGCGGCCGAGCGGGAAGAAACCTCGCTGCCCACAGCAGGGGAGGCCATCCAGGGTCTGGAGACGGCTTTACGGTGGCTGGAGAGCCAAGACCTCGGGGAAGTAGGGCCGCTAAAGCTGGCCCAGCTGGGCTCTCTCCTCTGCTTGGCCCGGCAACTGGGGGGCAGTGCCTGAGGATGGGTTGTGACCACAGGCCTGCCCCCCCAGGCCTTTATTCCTGATACACTTGAAGACTTATTACCCTACATCCCCTCCTAGCTGGGAGGGGGTCCATTGGTGAAGGGTCATCTGCTGCCCCACCCCCCATACAACCATTTTCCACCTGGAACTCGGGTCATATCTAGCTGAGGTCCCTGGCAGGCCCCTATGGGGCCAGCTTCCAGTGTGGTAGGCCCCAGGCTGTGCCTGTCTGCGCTCCCCATTGCCTGTCACATGCACTGGACAATGGCCCAGACCAAACCTGATTTCTGGTGCTACATGGCCACCCTCAGAGATGCATGCAATGTTTTTGTCTTTTGGACACACTCGGGACAACTTAAAAAACACTCTTTAGAGGGCCAAGAGAACAGGCAGGGCAGTGGGCTCTGGGTGTGGGCCAGGTGCTGGTGGGGTGTCAAAGTGTCTGACTCAGAGGGCTGGTGCCCAGTGGTGCCCTGCCCCCCCATAGGGCCTGTGGGAAACTCACCTATTCTGGAGCCCGCTTTGTGCAGCCAAGCACCTGGGACCATTGACAGAGCCTTTGCTGCTGCATCTGGCTCCTGCTTTCCCGCCTCCCCAGGACACAAAGGGCAAGGCACCCACCCCAGTTTTGAAGAGCCAGGAAAGGGCCTGGTCTGTGCTGGCAGGTACCAGCAACTTCCAGAGGGGGTTCTGGAGCACACAGCTTCCTGAGCCCCGGTGCCCCACACAGCTGGGTCCTGGGGGACATCTAGGATGAGCACCCCTGAAAGCAATTTCTGCAGGAGTCCAGGACTGTAAGGCATCCCTGGAGCAGCCTCCCTGGAGGAGGGGTACATCGTCTCTGAGCATTGGTCTGGCTGGCCTCAGACCTGGTGGGCAGTAAGAGGGACCTGGCTGAGGATGGTGGTACCAAGTGAGGGCTGACTGGCCAAGGGCTTGCGACTGACCAGCCACGAGCCTGTAGCCCAGGTTGCTCTCACCAAACTGCCTGTTGAGCTTTCTGGGCTGGCAGGGGTCGACTGAGGTGCTGGGGACCCCTTCTGCGGCCCCTGTGTGTGCTGCTGCTGAGCTGGGCAACCCCTCCAGGGAGTGTGAATGTGTCTTCCTTCCAGAAATGGAGCTTGAAGGGTCCTGAGTGAAGCAGGGAGGCAGGCCTCAGGCTGCACCCTGTGGGTGGAGAAGGCTGCTCCAGCCCTCTTACCCAGCCCCTCGTCCAAGGGAGACCATAATCCATGCTAACTCTTGCTGTACATCACTCCCCCCCTTTCAGCTGGGGCCCAGGGTGGGCAGTGCCCACAGGGCACTCAGTCTGAACCCAACATGGCTTCCTAAACCCTCCACCACTTACTACCATGAAGGCCAGGGCGGCCAAGATATCTATCTACCTGGCTTCTCAGGGTCCCAGGCCGCAGCCAGCGGTAGCTGACACCTTGGGAGAGCCCTGGCCCTGCACTGCCCAGGTGGCCTCCCACCTGAGCCCTGGCAGGGGGCTAGGGGTTACAGCAATGACTGTGGGTGAAGCCTAGGGGGCATTGCCCCAGAGGCTTGCTCATACTCCTCCCACGGGCCTCACCCTCTAGCCAGGCCTTCCAGCAGAGCACATCTCATGCTGGGGAGCCCAAAGTCAATGCTTAGACCCAAAGGTACTGCTGGCTCCAGTGACAGGTTTGGTGGGAAGTCCTTTAACCTCCCTGAAACCAAGTTCACCTGACTGGCACCCCTCCCCCCTAGGATGGCGATTTACAATAAAGGCTGAACATGGGAACTCCCTTCAGGGAGCAGAGCCTGACTTTTATTTTTTTGCAGCTGTAGGTAGCACCCCAACTTCCCCTCTTTGTAACTTGATCCAGTGTAGCACACCTCATTATTTAAGGAGGTGTGTAAAACAAGGCAACACAATTGGAAGAGAAAGCCAGCCCTACTATCAACTTGATATGGAGAAGCAGGCACTAGACTCGCAGTAGGTCAAAAGGCCCTGGAAAAGTGGGGCTCCTGCTGTGCCCTAGGCTGCCCCAACCCCATCACGTGACATCCCACCATCACGTCTGGAAGCCCTAACAGAACCCCTCGCTGAGGCAGATGGAGTACCTTGGGAAAGCTGCTGGGGGCAGGGGTTCCTGGGCACCCACCTCATTGATGAGAACTGGTGGGGTCAGGAGGGGTGCAGGGTGGAGGGGGCAAGTGTGCCTACAGCACCGCAGGCCTGACAGAGCAGGACTGCCAACACTGGCACAACACTGAGTTCAACATCATTTGCTTGTCAGATGGCATTGCCTTTTACTTTGCCAAGACAGGTGGCCACGTTACCGATAAAGTTAGGTGGCTGGAAGTGGGGTGGGGTCAAGGAGAGCATTGGGGGTGGGGCCAGAGGCGGGCTGTGCCTGACGGCCAGGCCGGCCCCACCCTGTCCAACAGCTGGCTGGCAGCAGCAGCAAGGGGCCCCCAGGTGTGGACACTGCTCCTCTGCCCTGAAGGCCTCACAGAGGAAGCAAGGGGCCATCTATGTGGGAGGGGGCAGAAGCAGCCCCTGGGGCACTCTGAGGAGCTAAGCAGGCAGCAGCCATCTTACAGATACCCAGTGGCCTCTTGACCTGGGCACTGCCCACAGAGGCACATAATGGGGCCCTGCTGCTGTCTCTGCTCTGGGTGAGCACACGGACGCAGCTCTGTAGCTGGGGGCAGAGCTCCTGACATCTCCCCACTCCCAGCACTCATCACACAGCCTGCTTCACCAAGGGAGGGGTCTGCCTCCCCCACCTCAGGGCACCAGAAGGGGGGACTGGGTGTCCAGGCACCTGACCTGGCAGGTCAGCTGTGCATACCTGCCAAGCAGCCACTCCAGGGGCTGCTGCTACCCTGCCAAGGCATCTGCTTTCTTGTCCACACAGCAGGCTCTGTGGGGGGATGCTGCTGCTCCAGTCTCCCCACCAGTGAGTCCTGCCAGGCTGGGAGCCCTGTCCCCTACTGCAGCATAGCCCGAGGCTGAGTGGCCCAGCCCTCAGGACTGTGGGGCAGGTCCCCTCTGGCCCTACTTTTTGCTGAGCTCCCTGGCCCGGTTGGTGGCAGCCTCGACAGCACCCATGGCAGCTGCCCGAAGCCCACCCTGCTCCAGGGTGTGGAGTCCGTAGATTGTGGTGCCGCCTGGGGTGCACACGTCTGTCCGAAGCTGGGCGGGGTGTCGACTCTCCTGCAGCAGCAGCTTGGCAGTGCCCTAGGGGCAGGGAGGCAAGGCAGCCAGCTCCTTCTCAGCCCTGCCACCCACTCTGCCCTATCCAGTCCAACCAACCCCCTCCCCGCTGCTCACCAGCAGGGTCTGAGCGGCGATGCGGTGGGCCAGGTCACTGGGCATGCCCATTTTGATGGCGCCCTCAGCCAGGGCCTCGGAGAAAGTACACACCTGCAGTATGACAGGAGTGTGGCCCTGGGCATTCCAGCCCGCATGGTTCTCAGACCATGGTCAGGACTGATCTGGGACTGTCAAGGGAATTCAGGGAGGCCCTCCTAACTGTGAGGACTACTGGCGGCAGGGGATGGGGCACCCAAGCCTAGGGGCCAGCCTAGTGGGAGGATGCTACTCACAAAGGCCACACCACTGCCACTGAGGCCTGTGTGGATGTCCATGTAGGTCTCGGGCACTTCCTCACACCGCCCACAGGCCACCAGCAGGCTCCGCACGAACTCGGCCTCGCTGACCCCAGCCCAGCGGCCCCGAGACAGCACCATAGCTCCCTCCTGGACCACACAGGGCAGGTTGGGTGAGAGGCGTAGCACCCGAGTGCTCGGAGGCAGCAGCTGCCAGGCAGAGGGGGTTCAGGTCAGCGGCTGGGAGGGCTACTGGCCCCCTTCTTGCTCCTAAGCACAACTCCCAGGGTGGCCTTTGCCTGGCCTCCAGCCCCCAGCCCTGTGCAGCTGCCCAAAGGTTGGCTGGTCTTCAGGCTGCGGGGCTGGGGTCAAGCTGACAGCACTAGCTCGGGCCATGGCCCTCTAATGGCCAGAGGGAGGGTTCCCCCCTCCCCCATCCCCACCCACATGCAGCAGCCACTCACCTCCTCCATGGTTCTTAGAGGGACCCCGGCAGCCACAGACACCAGGATATGCTCAGCAGTGACCACGGGGGCCACCTCCAGCAGGACATCTGGCAGCACATGGGGCTTGGTGGCAAAGAAGACGAGGGTACAACTCTGCAGCACCTCCCGGTTGGCATGGGTGGTCTGGCAGCCCAGAGCCTGCAGTGAGTGCCATGGCCGAGCCGGCCAGCTGCGGTCACTCCCTGACACTGGAGGCCACACTGTCTCCCTCCTCATGGCCCCTCCTGCTTCCAGTGCTAGCATCACCCCACTCCCAGCACCACCTGACCCCCAAGTTGAGCAATGTCCCCAAGCCCTCCTCCCCAGTGAGTGGGGAGCCCTCCCTCCCCATCCCATACACTTTCCTTCTGCCCTGGTCTCTCTCTGACCCCCAACTCCCCCATCCAGGGCAGACAGGAAGATCAGAGGACCAAGGTGGTCCCGCCAGAGCCTGGCCCTTGGCACCTGGAAGAGGCAGAGGTTCCGGTCGGTCGGTGCACTGGCCAGCACGTTCTGAGCTTCCACCTTTCCTGCAGAGATGGACAAAGGCAGGAAGGCCGAGGTCTGGGTCAGGGGCCAGGAGAGGACCAGCCAGCTGCCTGCCCTATATGAAAGCTTCTTTCCCAGGCCCTCAACTGGTCTGACTGGCCAGTCACCAAAGTACCCATGTGGCATGTTCCATCCCCGCTGTGCTTCTGCTGGTCAGGCTCTGCATTTTGCCTCCTCCTGGACACCAGAACATGCGAACATGGTGCAGACCTGGGGCTCCTCTCCCTTGAGGATCCAAGAGATGCCGACATTTCATGCATTTCAGGAGACCAAGCTGTCCACGTCACCCCAGGAGCAGCACCCTGCTGAGAGGGTGGCTCGGCAGGGGTGTGCATGGAGGGGCATGAGGCATGCTTTCCCTGGACTGGTGCTCAGACAGGCCTGCGGGCAGCGGCAAGCCCAGCGCCAGGTAAAGAGCGCATCGACCGTGCCCGCTCACATCGGTCAGCACTGGTCTCGGCCCTCGAAATCCAAGGTCTCAACGCGCCCAGCCGTGGGAGGCAGGGGGCATTGCCGCTCCGTAAAGAAGGCACCTGAGACTACCTGTGGTCTTCCCAGACCACACTTTGCACAAGCGCTCTGACCTCAGTGAAACCCGGCGCCACTGCAAGCGCGCGGTGCCCAGGCGAGGCATGCAGCTGGATGGACCCTGCCCCCTCCACGCGCCACCCTGCCGTGCGTCCCTGGAGAGACAGGCATCTCCCGGCTACCGAGGGTCCGATGTCCGCCGGGCTCTCGGGCGCGTGGCCTGCCTCGGGATAGGTCCTCCGCCGGCTCAAGGCTCGGCGCGATGCGGCCGGCACCCACCTGCTCGGATGAGTCCCCGCGCGATAGCCTCCGCCATGCGGCCGGCGCCCACGAAGCCCACTCGCTGCTGGCCTAAGGTCTCCGCCGCCGCCGCCGCCATCTCTCCGTCCAGGGGAAGCCAGCTGGTAGGTCTGGGTCTCGCCAATGGCCTACGTCTTCCCGCCTCTTTCCTCAGCGATTGGCTGCTGAGTTGCTACGCCCGCCCCCGCCCCTCCCGAGCCCCAGTCCAGTATCCCCTGCGGGGCAGGTAGGTTTCCGCCCCCCCCCCCCCCCCCACACACACACACACTGTTCATTGGCCTGAAAAAGCGCGGAGTTGGCTGGTTCTCTCCCCCACCTCTCACCCCCCGTCGGACCGGAGAACTCAGGTTGTTTCCCGGGCGGGGCGTGCTCAGTGCCTGAGGTGAGGCCGCCAGGTGAGACCACGGGCCTGTGCGAGTGGAAGGTAGTTTGTGCGCCGGCTCCGCGTGCACCGTGGGACCCATCCTAGCCTGAAGCCGCTCTCCTGGAGGACACGCCCGGCGGTGCCCTCGCGAGGATGCTGCAGAACCCAGCGGCCGCCAGTAGGGCTCTGGCTGCTGGCCTGGGTGAAAGCAGCCTTTTACCTTGCCTCTGCCGTCTGAACCCCGGGCCGTGGGTGGGGCTCCCAAAGCCCCTGGACCAATCCTACTTAGGAGTCTGTGAGCCCGCTAGCTCGGAGTGGCAGAGCAGAGGCTGAGGCCAACAGTGAGGCTGGACTCCTGGCCTGGAGCAGGACCCACGGCTCTAGCAGACCCTGTTGGAGCTAGGGGAGAGCTTACAGTTTATAATTCTAAGCACCGGTCTGCAAAGGTCTATGGGTGGCAGTGACAGCAGAATCCATTTGCAGAGCTCCACACAGATTAAGCCTCCATTGATCTCTTTCTGATCATGAACCAAGGGTATAGATCATCTTGCCCTGGGAGAGGGCCTTGGAAATTGTATTACCTCCACCCCTCACTTGCCAGCCCAGGGAGGAGCAATGTCTCAGGAGCTTGCCTGGGTGTCCTAGATGGAGATCACAGAGATGGGGACAGTACCCTGTGGGTATTAACCTGACTGCCTGGGTAGGAAGGCCCTGGCCTGGACCAATCCTGTAAGCGCTTCTACTTAACATAATGTGTGTCCCAGTACCTGCTGCTTTGTGTTCCCACCTGTCACTGTGATGTATCCATCTGCCACCAATCGTGAATTGGTGACAGTTCCTTCCTCCCGTGCCTATTTCACTAGTGTCCCCACTGACTCCTGGGAGGCCATTTGACCTCGTGCTAATGGACTCCTTCAACCAGATGATGTGCTTTTGCGTTGTCTTTGTCTACTTTAAGGCTTATTAAGTGTTTTCCTTAAATTACATCTGAGATTGGGGCTCACCTATATACCCTAAAACAGGTGCTTGGCAGGCTGGGGCATCTGCTGATTGACTGGGGAACTTCTTCTTTGATAGAGGTACCAGTACCAGCAGCTCCACCCCTCCCTGTGTCCCCAGATACCGTGCCTAATATCAGATTAGTCCCTCTCCCTAAGACCCTCAGGTCTTAGGTTGGAGACGGATGGTTGGGTCCCAAACCATCTTTCTCCAGCCACTCTCCCGCCCAGCAGGCTTTTTCCCTTGCTCAACACAATCCTCATTTTTTTTCTTCCATCAGGGCCAGTGGACCCTCCCCAGGCAGTCAGGGCTGCCCCTCAGAAGCTGAGCGCTGGCTGGGAGCAGTCACACGGCAGCACGCACACTGCCTGCACAGAGCTGTAAAAACGTACTTTATTGCTCTGAAGGTTAGGAGAGCAAGGCCAAAAGTGGGCAGTCCAGGACACAGGGGCTGGTATGAGGGGTGAGGTGCCGGGTCCTGGCCAGGCCCTGGGTTCCCTGAGGACAGCTGCCTGGACCCTGCCAGCGAAAGTGACAGCTCAGCTGTCATAGTGTTACTTCTGGACCTGGGGTGGGCTCTGCGCTGGCTGCACATGCGTCACTTCCGGGCCTGCTTGTAGTTCTCAGCAAACCAGTTGCATGTCTCTTTCACAGCTACAAGGTGGGAGGTGAGAAAGTGGGGTGAGCCGTACAGATAAGGGGGCTCCCAGGGACAGCGGGGAGTGTCCTTTCCCCGATACTGGCAGGATGTGAAGAGCGGGGCCTCACCCTGCTTGAAGGGCGTGAATTGGAAGTCTGGCAGGTGGGCCCGCAGCTTGCCGTTACTGGCCGTCTTCTTAAACTGCCCGTCAGACTTGCTTGTATCAAACTGGGCATCTGGTCAAGGCCACAACCGAAGGAGCTTCCTTCCCCTCCCCTCCCCCTTCCCCAAACCACGGGGTCCTGGTGGCCACTTCTATGCCCAGGCCAACCCCTCCTCCCTCCACGCAAGGGATCCCCACTGGGCTCCCGCCCCTGGATACGATGACTTCCCCGTGGAAGTCCATGGCGTCCGCCACAGCTTCAGCGGCCTCCCGGATGGAGACCTCGTCCTCCTCACCCACTGCAAACCAAGGTCAGCTCAGATTCTCCACCCTCACCGCCACCCTCACCCACCTGGGTGGCCAACCTTCCTGCCCCCACCTGAGAGGATGATGGGCTCGACCTCGCTGTACTCTCGCAGAACCCAAAGGAAGAGTCGAGCCAGGTCCTGGAGGGCAGGGCAGGGTCAGCGGCCACCACTCACATTACATAGTCCCCCCCCACCCAAAAGCCCCTGCGGGCAGCTCTGACCAGCTCCACTATCACTGACCAGGGTTGACCTTTTGCCTTAGCTCCAAGCTGCACCTATGATACCTGACCTACGTGGACCCCACTACTAGGCATCCCAGGGACTTGACTCACACCCTTCACCCCATTCTGAATGCTGGCTACCGTCGCTGTGCTTCCCCTGCACGAACCAGGGAGTAGATGAACTGCCTCCGAGGTGTCCCCGTACCCCACACCGTCAGCGCAGAGCCACTGCCTGCAGAGAAGGGAGGGGCGGTGTCTAAGGGCATGGAGCCCCCAGACCTCATTGTCATGCGGGTCTATCTGCATGGGCACTCACTCTTGGCCAGGTGCACCTTGTGGATGAGGCCAGGCAGCACATGGCCGTCCTCGATGTTGAAGTTGTCATGGGGTCCAAAGACATTGGTGGGGATGACTGCAGTGAAGGTCCGGCCGTGCTGTTGGAAGTAGGCCCTGCAGAGGCACAGCCCACTGTTACTGCCCCATCCTGGGCCCGCCCAGCACCCCAACCCCCAGGCCTCTCAGACAGGAAATGGACAGACCCAGCTTGCCCTGTCCAACCCAGGAGGGCCTGAGTGCCCTCCCCAGCTGGGACGCTCCCCCAAGAACCTGTTCTGCACGTCGATCATCCTCTTGGCATAAGAGTAGCCAAAATTGCTGCTGTGAGGGGGCCCGTTATGGATCTGGAGGAGAGCGGGGGCAGAACATACACTGAGGCCACACGTCCTGGGGGCTGGTCAGACCCCTGCCCAGCCAGGCTGGAGCTCCTGCACCCCAGCATATAGAGCCAACCCAGCCCCTGCAGGCTCTAGGCTTCTCACCATGGTCTCATCGATTGGGTACGTGGTCTTATCCGGGAAGATGCACGTAGATAGGCAGGAGACCACTTTGCGGGTGCCCACCTCAAAAGCGGTGTGTAAGACATTGTCATTGATATACATGTTTCTCCTCTGCAGGGAGGCCGAGTGGGTCAGGGCATCCATGTGGCACCCAGCCATCCTCACCAGCTCCCGGGGAGGTGGGCAGCATGGGGCACCTCCCAGCTCACAAATGGTGAGTGGCGGGGCAGAGTTTTGGATCCCGACGCCCTTCCAGGGCAAGGCCAAGCCTCCCATGGGCCCTCCAGAAATCAGGGCCCACTCCCTCTCTCGGCCCACCCCTACCTGGCTGCAAGGGACAGGCCCTGGAGCAAAGACCCTCAGTGCTGCAGAGAGCAGGTAGTGGGAGGCAGGCGATGGAAGTTGTCTGGGGGAGGGGTGGGGCTCCCACTGCAGAGCACCCACCCCAAGAGGCCCTTCAGGGCAGCATGGTGCAGCTCTGGTTACTTGTGCCTGGCTCACCAAAAGAGGAGCGGCCAGCTCTCTCCCAGTGCCCGGCCCCCATCCTCAGGGATGCCCACCAGGGCTGTGTCAAGCCCTGACCCTCAGGAAATTCCGGGTAGCCTGTCTGGGAAGCGAGTTCTGAGAAGCTGGGATCCTCACTCACCCAGAAGTCCAAGTTGTACTTGATGTTCCGGAAAAGACCTCCCACCATGGCTGCCAGATGGATGACGTGCGTGGGCTGCACCTTCTCAAACAGGGCGCGGGTCTGCGCCGCATCCCTGGGGGAGCCCGGCTGTCAGAGGCTGCTGCGGGGCGTGGGGCAGGGCTGGGCGGGACTGATGGGGGTGGCCGAAAGTCCGTGCGAGAGTGAGGGTGCAGACCACCTGAAGGGCTGGGTGGGGGCGGAGCGCACGGGTCCGGTTCACTCACGTGAGGTCCGCATCCTTGGAGGAGACGAACACCCATTCCTCTCCGGGCAGGCCCGCCCCATCGGCCACCACCTTCTGAATGGCTCTACCGACCAGCCCAGAGCCCCCTGTCACCAGGATGCGCGTGGGCCCTTCGGACTCCCCCATGTCCGCTGCACCTGTAGGGTCCAACGCTGTAAGGTGGGGCACGGCTCATCCCCACCATGCTCCTACTGGCCTGAGCCCTGCTCCCCCTCGGGCCCGCCGCACCTGCCTGCACCGCGACAACTGCTTCTGGCGCCTGATGCGTGTCCGGCCACGTCTCCGGCCTTTCACCGAACCAGGGAGCGGGCCGGGCTCCTCCCGCGGAAGTAGAGCCCGGGACGCACAGCACCGGCCTCCCGTGAGCTTCTGGGAGACGGAGTCCAGGCGCTCGGCAGCCTGGGAAATGTAGTTCTCGCCGCCGCCCCTGGGCCTAGCCCTCCAGACCAGAGGTTGGGAGCCCGGCGGGAGTGGGCTGGGGAGGGCGGGGCCAGGGCAGTGTCCCTGTCTGTCACAGGCCCCCTGGGAGGCGGTTCCCACCTGGTCAGACTTGCGTCTCCCGCCGAGGGTGGCTTGCTTGCTGGTGCCCTCTGGCCTCCCGGCACCAGCCACTTCCCAAGACTTAGAGGCAGGAGGGACTTGGGCGACCTGGAACCTGGGATGTCTCTGCCGCCACCGTCCCTTTGGTTAGCCAAGTAAGTCACTGGCCAGCCTCCTTCCAGGGGACGGAACCAGTGTCTGATGAGAAGAGCTACGGGTCAGCTGGAGACTGTAGGCGGGGTGGGGTGGTGAACTACAGGTTTCAGAGTCTCCTGCATCCAGTCTGGTCTTTTCTTTCAAACTTTTTAATGAATTATTTTTTCTTTCTTTCCTTCTTTTTTTAATGAATTCTTAATGCCATCCCACAACGTGTCTAGTCAGATCACATTGTTCGTGAGACGGTCTCTAAATTCCAGCAGTATATATGTGCAAGGTCATAATTTGGCTCATGGATGTTTGAATTGCTTACATTTTATTCAGCTTCAACTTGAACTTGTATATGCGCAATTACTGGGCTGTTCTGTAATCAGCCTCTGGTTTTGTTTTGGCTGATGGTAACTGAGCTTCTCTAGCTAATCTTCCCACACATGTGGTCAGTCTGATTCCTGTGTATCCCATCTAGTGAAGTTCACATTGTGGCAGTTACATCATCTCCTGTCAACTGGTGGAGTCTAGCCTGTCAATAGCCAATGAGGTCTCTCTGTGGGCGTGGCCTTCCGAGGATTCTGGGAACTCCTGTCTTCCTCCCTGGAGGTGGGACACACACTCTCTCTCTGCTTCATCTCCCTGTGAGACTTACCTGTTGACAAGCCATGTGGAGCTATGCTGATGGCAGCCAGACCCCTTGAGCTGGAGAAGCCACGTGGAGACCCTGCCAGTGCGAAGGCGCTTCCACCGCCACTGGATCCACAAGACTTTCCACCCACTGGCCTGTGATTTCCCTGTACTCGGTGTCATTGCATGTGCTGTGTGAGTCTGGAGAGGATTTTTTTTCCTGAAGAGGAATTTACAGGCTGGTATCCGACCGATTGGCTAATATTGGACTTACGGACTTGCTCTGGACGGGCTGGGATGTTTTCTTAACATACAATTACTCTTTTAAAGAAAGCTCTATTTTAGAGACATGTGAGTGTCTATGAATTTGTTTCTCTAGTCCACCTGAACTCACACAGGTGTAGTCACCCTCTATGGGGTTAAAAGGCGGCATCTGCGCTGAACAAGTCTTCCCTCTCCCAGAATCCCACCATGTAATAATCTCAAGCTCCCTTCTATTGTCAAGGCCTTATTTCTCAACTACTGATCCTTCTACGTTGTCCTTAAGTCTACATTTCATTCTCCAGTAATTATCAATGCACCTGCATTGCGGGTCTCATCAGTGTTAGACTGCTGAAGTTGGTAAAAATCTTCCATTTCTTCATCTTTGGCATTAATGGTTGGTGAATAAACTTGAATCAGTCATATTAACTGGTCTTCCTTGTGTTGTTGCTGACAGTGCTGTATTTCAAGATAGAGCTTGAGATGTTTTTCTTTTTTAAATGTCCTTCCTTGTATCTACACTGGGTTTTTCTTTAAAGCCTGTTTCATCAGAAATTAATATTGGGAATAATTTTGAATGTCCCGAGGGGTCAGATTGCCCTCATTATCCCCTCTGTTAGACATGACCCCTGGAAAGGCCATGGCCATCACAAGGAGGACCTTCCGGATTACTGACAGTGGAAAGTAGAAGGGCCACCATTAGGAACTGTCCGGGAGCAGCCAGGAGCACCAAGGCTCAGGGCCTTCCTGGGGCCACAGTGCATGCAGCATGGAGAAGCATGGCTGGATTTGCAAACACTGTCCCCTTCCTTGCTGTAACATGAAAAGGACAGGAATGGGCATTTGCTGCTTTCCTGGTGGCTGCAGAGCTCAGCATTTATTGAGTCCCAGGACAAAGATCAGAGGCATTGCTGAGGCTGTTCCTGGAAATATCTTAGTGGCTCCCTAGGTCTCCTGTAGACATCCGATTTCTGTGCATCTGTCCGTTAAAGAATGCAAGCAAGGTGTGATGACATTGGAAAGTGAGGAAAACGGAAGAGTGCCGCTTTTTTGGTGGCTGTGTCTGCCTGAGGGGTGAGTCTTGTAGACAGGGTGTTGGGGGGCTGTTTTCTTAGCACGTCTGCTACTCCTTGCCTCTTGACCTCTTGACTGATGCAATTAATCTACTTACGTTCCCCGTAATTATCCGTCGGGACACATTGGTTGCTGTCATTTTGCCGTGTGTGTGTGTGTGTGTGTGTGTGTGTGTGTGGTACTGCTGGCTTTGGGGTTGAACATAATTTTCTGAGTTCATCTTGCTGGTGGCTCTTCTTGTCCTTTTCTTCTTTGCTCTTGATTTAGTGTTTACTAAACCAACATGACTGCCCTCTATTGTGATAATTCACTAACGCATGGCCATCAAGTTAATCTAATTCATAGCAACTCACAGGGGAGGCGGGGCAGCTTGTTAGATGTTTTTATGAGGTCCCAAAGGCTTCCCTCTCAGAATGGAAGCTCCGTGACATCACGACTTGTTCCTTTGTTTCATTCTGTGATTGTCTTCGTGTACAAGCAGATCGCCAGCCCCCCGTTTTCAGTTTGGTTCTTTTGTTTTCTTTGGGCAACGTCTGTAGCTCAGTTGACTTCTGGGTGGTGATGCCTAGCTCAGATATCTGCCCACTGCTGGTGGTCCCTGTCCAAAGAGAGCCCTTTTGTATATTTGCTCAGGTTGGTCTACAGTTTTGTTTTGTTTTTTTTACAAATTCCTTCAGTTCTGTTATCTAGAAATATCCTGATTTCCCTGTCATATTTAGGAGACAATTTTGCCGGCTTATGATTGGCAGCCCCTGCCCCCACCTATAGGCCACCCCATTGGCTCCTTGCAGCTCAGTTTCTGCAGCCAGCAAGCTTGGGGTGCTCGGGCCCCTTTTGTGCAGCATCGCCTTTTCTCCCCACACAGCGTGAAGCTGCTATAGGAAGACCCCTGTCCCCCGGCGCAGGGGGCTGGCCTGTGTGGCCCTGCGTGCACCGCGGGACTGGGGAGGCGTACACCGAGGAGGCGCGCCTGGGCCGCTAGACAGAAGCTCTAACCCACGGGGAGGGGTGTCACCAGTCACTGGTTAGATGAGGGTTCCCAGGAGGGGGCAGGGCACAAAGGACCCGTCAGCAGCCATCAGCGTGGGTACTTGCACCATCATGCGCGTCCGGCGAAAAGGTCTTGTAAGTTCCTGGTGATAGCACAGGGGCAGGCTGGTGGACAGTTCTATGTTCCGTCTGTCTGTCCTCTCACAGCTTTTGTTCGGTTTCTCCTAGTCAGCATGCCACCCACGGCGCTGTGCTGCCCTCTGAGGCTGAGGGTCCCAGGATCATCGTGTGGTTTCTCGGGGCCTGGCTGCAGGGGATCTGGGAAGCATGTCTGTCTAGTCCACCACCTCTGACCTCCTCCAGCTACACAGGGAGAAGGGAAGTCCTACTCCTCATGTGCCCAAGCCCAGTGCCCCAGAAACAGGCCAGCGGTGCCCCTCCCCTCCTCCCTCTTTACCTGGTCTGATACCAACTGATCCGCCCAGGACACTCTACTGGATTCAGTGTCCTAGTGGCCATGCAGAACTCACAGAGAGCACTCACAATTAAGGGGCACTAGGGGAGCCAACAGGTTACCACAAGTCAGGATCAGTAAACAGTAAGAAGACAGTCAGTCGTCCACAACAACATCTCTCCACCATTAGTCAAGTCTCCCTCTCTCTCTCTGGTCCTCAGCCTCTGGCTCTGAGGGCGGGAAGTCTCCCCAGCACCCTGCTGCTCAGTCCCACAGTCTCAGTGCTGCTCCTCTGCCCTGCCTCCTGGTGTCCCCGCCTCAGCCTCTGTTCCTAGCTTCTTCGCTCTGCCCTTGGTCTCCATGCCTGGGTTAGGCAGGGTCCTCTAGAGAAACAAGCCAGGACGTTTAAGATTCCATATACAGATGGAGATAGATTTATACCGCGAGAAGGAATACAATACCTAATTAGTCTACACAGCAGCACAGAGGCTCACCTCAACTCACTTTCATGGAACAGTTAGTTTACTGGAAGTCCTTCAACTCACATGGGCTGCTGGGTCCAAGGCCAAGGAAGCAGACAGCGGGATCTTCCCTCTAGCAAGGCAGGCAGAGCCTTCCAGCAGGCAGCACACAGCAAGGTCCATCAGCAACAGTCGGTAGCTCAGGAGCTTAGGGAAGCAGGCCCGGATGAAACATTGAACTCAAGCAATGCAAGACGACAGGATCCACCCACCGCAAGCTGAAGTGATGGCCAGCAGTGTGGCAAAGCAGGTCTTGAAGGAGCCTCAAGCTCTAGCAACAGGATCCACGGGTCAGCTTGGCCCACAGGTAGTGTAGCTTACAGGTTGAGGCAGAGAACTAGCTAAAGCAGCACCACACAGGCCCGATCACCAGAGAGCAAGAGAGATGGGGGTGGGTCTTACAGAGCCATTTATCTCGTTGCCCTCCAATCAAACTGCAACCTGAATAACCCACATGTTCCTATTGGCCAGGTTGGCACAATAAACCTACCTATCACAAGGCGATAGCCCTGGTCTTGGCATCCGCCTCCTCGGATGTCTCGAACAAGCTCCACTGATGGCTCTCTTTCTTGTCTGGTCCTGGGATGTTTCTGAGATGTGTGTGTTAGGCTGGACAGCCTAGAGAAACAAATCCAGGGAGACTCATCTATGTGTAGGAAAGAACTGTTAGATCGCTCAGGGGACAGATATACCTTGGTCCTTGGCTCCGCACAAGAAAAAATTCACACCGAAGCCTGGTTTGTGATCCAAGTGAGTTTTATGAGAATTAGAAGAAGTTTCAGGTTTACACAGGCACCCGCAGGGCTCCTCACCCCATGCAGCCTCCCTAGAAGCTGCTCGGAAAGTCATGCAGTCAGCTCCGGGCTTCTGCCTTTTCAATTATTTCGTAGGGAGGCATGGTTGACGACCCTGGTTGATCCCATTGGCTGAACTGAATTTACTGGGCCCAGGTGGGCCAATTCAGGTGCAGGGCCCACCCAGGTGTACCTCCCCTTCCTGGCCGGAAACCTGAACCTTTGAGCATGTGCAGTGTACCACTCCTTCATGGGCCAGCAGCTTGGACATCTGAGCATGTGTAGTTGACGCCCCTGCCCCTAAGCTAGACTACCTAACATTCCCCCCTGAAGAGATATGGACCCAAATCTTTGAGGTACTGGGCAACCACATCTCTAGCTACTTCCTGCTGACAAAAGGGGCAGAGTGGGGTTTTGGGTCCATACCCTTCCTACTCTGTTAGAAGGGGTTGTCCATTCAGGGCCCAGGATGGAAAAGGTCGAGGTGGGTCCAGGAGATGGTGGTCCTGGAGCTGGCACACTTGGTTCAGAGACCTTGATAACCTGAGAACTTCTGGGAAAATAAACAGACAACAGGTGAACAGTTTAAGGGAGACAAGGGTAAGATTGTAAGGTGGCAGTGCCCTTGAAGTTAGGTTAGTGACACAGGAAATCAGTAGAAATCTTGGGACTAACAGGCATGAGAATTTGGTCACTGTAAACACAGGAATGGGGTAAAGCCATTCACTGGCCTAAAGGCTGTGAGGGGTCTGAGGTAGAATCCTCTGTGTAGCCCTCATCTCTCCTGGGGTGGCGATGAAATACCATCCTAAGACCTCTAGTGGCTCACAGGAGTATTCGTCTGCAGCCTCTGCCTCGGATATGTCAGATGGTGATGGTTTCCAGGGTTTCACCCGGGTATGGTGGATCCAAGCACTCTGCCCTGGAACTTTGACAGCAGTGGGCGTAGAGAAAATTACTGGCAAAGGTCCCTTCAAGACTGGCTGGAGAGAGCGCGCCGCTCAGCGGCCAGCAGCCAACCCCGGAGCAGCGGCCGGCCGGTGTCGGCCCGCACCCTGGAGTCGGGGATGTCCTACAAGCCCATCGCCCCCGCCCCGAGCAGCACCCCCGGCTCCAGTACCCCTGGGCCTGGCACCCCGGTCCCTACAGGTGAGGACCCAGCTCCACCCCTGCTCGCCTCCCCGGGCGCTCGAGGCATCCAAGAGAAGACGGCCTGAGTTCTGCAATACTGGGCCTGCCGCCTTGCCTCCTGGAGCCTCAGTTTCCTGGCCTGCGAAGTGGGCGTGGTGACCCGGAAGCGTCCCCTTGCCGTCGGGCTCCGGGCCGGGAGCCGCTGCCCCTTTCAGGCCACTGTTTAACGACTTTGGACCGCCCTCCATGGGCTATGTGCAGGCCATGAAGCCGCCCGGCACTCAGGGCTCCCAGAGCACCTACACGGACCTGCTGTCTGTCATAGAGGAAATGGGCAAGGAGATCCGGCCCACCTATGCCGGAAGCAAGAGTGCTATGGAGCGCCTGAAGAGAGGCATCATCCACGCCCGGGCCCTGGTCAGAGAGTGCCTGGCCGAGACAGAGCGCAACGCCAGAACATAACGAAAGCGCCCTCGCCTCCTCGCCTGGACCTTGCCGGCCACCGCAGAGCACTGACCTCTCCCCGTCCTCCACCCAGAGTCGCACTTCCAGCCCTGTGTCCCTGGGTGGGCACCCTTCAGGAACCAGCTCACTCCAGCCTGCAGCACTGGTCGAGGGCCCTCCAAGTGTCAGCCGCCAAGTCACTGTGAATCCCCCCTCCCCATGACCTGCCATCAGTGCTGATCCACCGGGAGCCTTCACCTTCCCGTGCCCCCTCCCACCTCAGCACCTAGCCAGCACCGAGGACTACTTCCTTTCCAACCCCTTGTCCCCAGCAGGCGCCTGGAAGGCTGGTCGCCTCCCTGCCTTGTCCCCCTGGGCCACAGCGACTCTTTTCTCAGTGTGTCTTTTGCTAAATATGCCCTTTTTGTATAAAATAAAGCTGATTTGGAGTTGTTAAAAAAAAAAAAGACTGGCTGGAGCTGGGAATTAGGGGACCCATCCTAGATATCCTGGCTGGCACAAGGGTGGTAACTTCTCCTCCCTTTGGGTCTGAGTGAGCCCAAACTGATGGAATGCCTCCTGACACTGGGCTACTTGGGTGGCATATTGCTGTATTAAGGCTACCTCAGAGTCTATAGCTGGCTCTCTTATAAGAAAAGCCCGCCTGCCCGTATAAAACTTCACAGGGGCTCAAACACGTCAGTTGCCGTGGGGCAATCCTAAGACGAGGCAGAGCTACGGGTAGTGCATCTTTCCAGCTCATCTGAGTTTGTGTCAGCTCTCTGAGGGGTAACTTCGGGTGTTGGTTAATCCTCTCTACCTGCCCTGAAGACTGAGGCCTCCTGGCACAGTGGAGACGATAGGTTATTCCCAAGTGTGGGAGACTGTCTGAGTGACTTGGCAGATGAAAGCAGGCCCATTATCACTCTGAAGCGATTTGGGAAACCCAAAGCGAGGAATTATTTCCTGAAGTAGTTTTGTAGCCACTTCTTTAGCCTTCTCAGTGCGGGTAGGATATGCTTCAATCCACCCAGTAAAGGTGTCTATAAACACCAGAAGATACTTAAATCCTTGGACAGCAGAAACCTGGGTAAAATCTATCTGCCAGGCTTTCCCAGGGTAGGATCCCTTGCGCTGGACAGGTTGAGCAAGGTGGCTTCTGAGCGCCCCTGGGGACTGTTGGTCCTGACAGGTGAGACCGTGGGAAGTTACTGACCTGATGGTTGAGGTTAAGTTGGCCTCTCAGAACTGCTGAGTGAGCAGGGTCAAGGAGTTTATGGCTGAGTGGCGTCGTGGAAGGCTTTCATGACTTTCCACTGGAACCTTTGTGGCAAGAGGAGCTTGTTGTCTTTCTCCCACCATCCACCAGGTCGAAGGCAGAATTCCTGTGTCTTCGCTTGTGCCACTTTTGGCGAGTAATCTGGAAAAGGGAGCTTTGCCGGGGACTCTTGTGTCCCAAACTTCAGGAATTATGGCTTGTTCCCGTGGTTCCTGTGGGGGAACCTGTGGCTCCTCCACTGTGAGGAACATTTGGAAAGCTGCAGAGGGACGAGGATGAGGCCTGATGACTATGCAGGTGTGCGGCTTGGACAGTCTATCTCGGCCTAGGAGAGGAGCTGGACATTCAGGGATTCCTAGGAAGCTATGAGAAGAATGGAAGTTATCCCAAAGACATCTGAGAGGTTCAGTAAAACGTTTAACTACAGGTTTTCCTGACACTCCCAGGATGGAGCAGGTGTGGGGTACCAGGAGTCCAGGAAGGAAATTAAGACAGAAAAAGTGGCCCCAGTATCTAAAAGGAAATTCACTGACTTTCCTGCCATGTCGATGCTCACCCTAGGCTCCAGAGCAGTAACAGCTATCTCTTGCTGCTGGGCCATTCGGACTCGGCGCCTTCACTCCTACTCCTCCATTATCAACTGCATGTTGGCCCGTGGGCGCCTCTCCTCCAGGTTTTTGGCCTTAGGACCAAGGCCAGCCCAGTGGCCCGTCTCCTTGCAATGGAAACATGGAGTCCGAGAAGGCTTGTTCCGATTACGGCAGTTCCTAGCCCAGTGACCTGGTCACTCGTAAATGTAGCACTTGGTACCTGGTTCAAAGGTCTGGGTAACCTGGGAGGCATTCAAGGGGTATCGGTTATTAAGTACAGCCAATAACTGGGCATGCCTAATGTTCTTCCTTCTCTCCTTCTCCTGGGCTCGAGCCTTCCCTTCCTGCTCCCCGTTGTAAAAGGCCGTATTAGCAGAAGCAACCATCTCCTCTAGGGTAGCTCCTTCAGGTTTCTGCACTAGTTTTTGGAGCTTCTTGCAAATGTCTGGTGCAGCCTGTGTGAGAAACTTGTCTCTGATTAAGACTTGCCCCTCATAGGATTCTATATCTACAGCAGTATGATACTTCAGGGCCTCCTTTAGCCACTCTAAAAATCTTACAGGAGACTCTGCAGGTCCCTGGTGAATCACTGTCACTTTGGCATAATTAATGGCCTTTTGACTACCTGACTTCAGTTCATTTGTGATGCACACCAGGAAATGTTCCCATGCCCACTTTTTATGAGGCACACTATGATTCCAAGCAGGGTCTATTAAAGGTACAACTGTTTCCCCTACTGGGTACTTTTCATTCATCATATGTAACTCCTCTGCAAACTTCCTAGCACCTGTGAGCACTCATTTTTTCTCAAATTCTGTCATGGTCTGTCCCAGTATGACCATTACATCCTTCCAGGTTAAATCATAGGCTCGGGTGAGGTGCTGGAAGTGTCCTATGTACCGTTCAGGTTTGTTACAGTAGCTGCCCAAGTCATTTTTAATTTGCTTGAGTTCAATTAGAGTGAAAGGCTTGTAAATTGCATGGAGACCAAGCTCCCCCACTGCCCCTACTACAGGTAGAATAGTCAGGGCTGTTTCAGGGCTAGGGGAATAGTTGCCCTCTAGTCCAGGGTCCCTTAGGGGGTCCTGGGTGCACTGGGAATGAAGATCTTTGCTGCTCCTCAAAAGGAAGGATGCTGTAACATACGGGATCCCAACCCACTTCCTCATCGTTCCACCAAAATGTTCTAGCTGGTTCAGGGTTGGAAGGGAAAGTGTACCATTGGCTGGCCACGATTCCCCTTCCTCTAAAAGGTACTGTGGCCAAATAGAATTGCAAAGCAAAATCAGCTTCTGTTTGTCCAGCCTCTCCAGATCAATTCTATTCCAATTGGACAGGATACATCCGAGGGGGCAAGTCCTGGGTATTGAGCTGGTGAGTCCCATCTAGAAAACACAAAACAAGGAGGCTATTGAGAGCTTGATGCCTCAAGGTCAATAACCGCAGCTTCAGAGCACAGTCTGGAGCGCCGTGAATCTGAGGCCTCAGGCAGGTGCCCCCGCCCAGGGAAGGGGTCAAAGACCAGTTGCTGCAGCCAACATTTGGGTCCAACCATTTTCTAGACCACAAGCTAGGAGGGCCACTGCTTGGGTGGCCCCATGGCTTTCAAAGATGCCTGCTGGCAGGAGTAGATGCTCAAATCTCTGAAGGGAAAGGATGTCTATCCAGCAGCTCGAGGAACCTTTAGGGAAATTGGACTTTCTGGTTGGAACATTGTGGTGGAGGAGCTGTGTTAAGAGCTGTCCCAGAAGAGGAGATGGGTTAATTAGGGTGTGAGGTAGTATCGATGAAGAACACAGCTTTCCCCCAGATCCTGGATGCTTCCTCCCCCCAACTACCATGATCCGAATTCTACCTTGCAGGACTGGATAGGACAGAGGCTGTACACTGGTGCATATGAGGGTTGGAGCTACAGGGAATCCAGGGTGGATGATACCTTCAGGACCAAGGGTGTGAGGGACGATGCTGGGAGAGTGGAGGGTGAGTGGGTTGGAAAGGGGGAACTGATTACAAGGATCCACATGTGACCTCTTCCCTGGGAGAGGGACAGCAGAGAAGGGGGGAAGGGAGACTCCGGATAGGGCAAGATATGACAACATAACGATGTATAAATTACCAAGGGCATATGAGGGAGGGGGGAATGGGGAGGGAGGGGGAAAAAAAAGAGGACCTGATGCAAGGGCCTTAAGTGGAGAGCAAATGCCTTGAGAATGATTGGGGCAGGGAATGTATGGATGTGCTTTATACAATTGATGTATGTATATGTATGGATTGTGGTAAGAGTTGTATGAGTCCCTAATAAAATGTAAAAGAAGAAAAGAGAAAAAATGATTAGGGCAAAGACTGTACAGATGTGCTTTATACAATTGATGTATGTATATATATGAACTGTGAAAAGAATTGTATGAGCCCCAATAAATTGTTAAAAAAAAATTAAAAAAAAAAAAGAGCTGTCCCAGAAAGTGCTGGAAGCAGCATCACTGAGAGGCGAAAGTTAACTGTTACTCAGGTGAGGCTTCCGAGCACCTTTGGCCTAGTCAGGCCTGGGCAACAGAAAACCAGCCTGTAACAAGGAACAACCGCACACTGGCAGAACACTAAAGCAGCTTGTTTGAAAAATCAGCAGAAAGCTAAAGGGAATGGAGGGGGAAAGGGAAACATTTGGCTCCCGGGACTAGGCAGGGCAAACTCCCAAGCTTAAGCAACCAGCTACCTAGGCACTGCCCCTCCTCATGTTTGGAGCAGTGGGCACCATCATGGCCAGGGTCATGCGCTCCATTGTCCCGTAACCAAAATGGTGAACACCCAGAAGCTCCTTGCTGCCAGGGAACGGAGAGTGATGTGGTCGGGAAAATGGTGGCCACAGCTTGTGGCCTAGCTGAAAGCCAGCACGGGGCCAGCCACCTGAGCCAGAGTCCTGCAGAAACCAACAGGGTTTACGTGGGCGCACCCAGCCATCCAGCTGGCCGGAGCACAAAGCAAGACCACTGAGACTTGAAAAAGCTTTGGGAATCGCAATCCTCCCACCCTGCAGGCAACAGTGTCCCAGCCCCTCCCAGAAATCCAGCCTGGGGAAAGCATGCAAGTTTCCGGGAAGGCAGGCACAGAGAGGGAGACGTAAAATCCCGAACACCAGCAAGAAAAGGCGAAAAGACACACAAAATGATGGGGCTGCGGCAATACATCACGAGAGTCCCCATGAGTCGGTTCGGGGAGCCATTCGCCCCCATGTGTTGCCAGAGCAGTTCAGCCTGGCTTCCTTTCCAGCTATGTGCCGTCTCCCGAGGGTGGTGAGGTGAAGTGTCCAGAAGGTGCCCGAAACCTGTGAGACCAGGAGGTGAGGGCCCGCTCCTGGAGCCAGCGTACCTTATAGATCCGAGTAACACGCCACCACTTATGTTAGCTCTCTCTGGGGAGAGATGTACCTCGGTCCTTAGCTCTGTGTGAGAAAGAATTCACACCAAAGCCTGGTTTGTGATCCAAGTGAATTTTATGAGCATTAGAAGTTTCCAGGTCTGTCTAGATAAGATAGGCTCGATGAACAATCTGGAGGAGAAAACAACAGGACTGACAGTTCCAGGGGGACATAGGAGAGGGGGAGATGAGGGGAAAGGTAGTGGTGTTAACAAGCCTAGGGACAAGGGAACAACAAGTGATCCAAATCCCTGGAGAGGAGGGTGTGGGAGGCCTGGTAGGGCATGATCAAGGGTAACGTAACCAAGAGGAATTACTGAAACCCAAATGAAGACTGAGCATGATAGTGGGACAGGAGGAAAGTCAAGGGAAATAGAGGAAAGAGCTGGGAGGCAAAGTGCATTTATAGAGGTCTAGATAAAGACATGTACATATGCAAATATATATATGATGATGGGGAATTAGATCTATGTGCATATATTTATATGTTTAGTAATAAGGTCACAGAAGGACATTGGGCCTCCACTCAAACACTCCCTCAATGCAAGAATACTTTCTTCTTTTAAATTGGCATTCTATGATGCTCACCTTCCCAACACAACCACTGAAGACAGAGTGGGTGCATAAGCAAACGTGGTGAAGAAAGCTGATGGTGCCCGGCTATCAAGTTATAGCACCTGGGGTCTTAAAGGCTTGAAGGTAAACAAGCGGCCATCTAGCTGAGAAGCAACAAAGCCCACATGGAAGAATTACACCAGCTTGTGTGATCACGAGGTGTCGAAGGGATCAGGTATCAGGCATCATCAGAACAAAAATTCTTACCATAGTTAGTGAGGGCTGGGAGTGCAGAGTGGAGACCCAAAGCCCATTTGTCGGCCACTGGAGATCCCCTTACAGAAGTGTCTGGGGAGGAGACGGGTCTGTCAGGGTGCAATGTAGCAATGATGCAAAATACAACTTTCCTCTAGCTCCTAAATGCCCCCTCCCCCCACCCCACTATCATGATCCAAATTCTACCTTGTAAATCTGTCTAGACCAGAGGATGTACACTGGTACAGATAGGAACTGGAAACACAGGGAAGCCAGGGCAGATGATCCCTTCAGGGTGTGAGTGGCGATACTGGGAGGGTAGAAGGAGGGTGAGGTGGAAAGGGGAACCAATTACAAGGGTCTACATGTGACTTCCTCCCTGGTGGATGGACAACAGAAAAGTGGGTGAAGGGAGACGTCAGACAGGGCCAGATATGACAAAATAATAATTTATAAATTATCAAGGGCTCATGAGGGAGGGGGAGGGAGAGGTAAAAATGAGGAGCTGATGCCAGGGGCTTAAGTGGAGAGCAAATGTTTTGAGAATGATGAGGGCAATGAATATACAAATGTGCTTGACACAATTGATGTATGTATGGATTGTGATGAGTTGTATGAGCCCCTAATAAAACGATTTATAAAAAAAAGACAGTTTACACATAAATGTTTTATGTGCCAGAAACCCATTATCGAGAAATAAAAAGGGTATTTTAAAAGAAAAAGAAGTTTCAAGGTTTACACAGGCACCCAGAGGGCTCCTCACCCCATGAACCTCCCTAGAAGCTACTCTGAAAGTCGTGCAGTCGGCTCCAGGCTCCTGCCTTTTTCAATTATTCTGCGGGAGGCATGGTAGACGACCCTGGTCGATCCCATCAGCTGAATTGAATGTACCTGGCCTAGGTGGGCCAATCCAGTTACAGTGCCCATCCAGGTGTACCTCCCCTTCCTGGCAGAAACCTGAACCCCTGAGCATGTGCACTGCACCGCTCCTTTAAGGAGCGTGGACCTCTGAGCATGCGAAATGGACGCCCCAGCCCTAAGTTAGGCTACCTAACAGAACTTTGTATCAACGAGTAATTGAATATTAAGAAAACTTCCCAGCCCAGGCCTGATCAAGTCCATAAGTCCAACATTAGTCCATGTGTCCAATACTAGTCCATCAATTCCTCTTTAGACTCACACAGCCATGCAATGATGCCGATACAGGAAGGTCACAGGCTAGTGGTGTCGGAGGAAACCAGCCTCCAACAACCCAAATGCCAGAAGACACAAATGCACAGCGATAATATATAGAGATGATAGTGAACTCATAGAAGATAGGAGAGAGAGTACAACAAAGGGGTCAGACACATTTCATGATAGCATGCGCACCTCAGTCCCTCTTGACGGTCCACGTGGAACTGGGAGAAGAGACTGAGCCTTTACTTCCTTGGGACATTTATAGGTCTCCTTAAGACCTGCCTATTTGTCAGTCACCAGCCTCTGACCACCACTCTACTCCCCCTCCTCCTGTAACCCTGGTCCTACTGGCTGTCTCTACAGGTTCCTCCATCCTGAATAGGGTTTCCTGTACCGACAAATGGAAAAATATATAACCCAATGCCAAGAAAGTGACCCCCAATGACATAACACCTCTGAGATACACCCAAATATGAACAAACAGACACCAAACAAAACAATACAAACCAAGCATGCAGAAAATTCTGGAACCAGATCAGGTCCAGCCTGCATCCTAGGGCGATCTGCTGTCAAAGTTGTAACTGTTCACGTCAGATTGATGCCTTTGATCTTCGATACGCAACCCTCTCACCGAGCTCTCTGTTTAGTAACCACTTCCCTCCAATCCCTGTTTGCGGACAGAGGGAGTTCACAGGACATTTTTTAACAGTTTTATTAGCGTTTTACCCACATGTCAATACAATCCAATCACATCAAACAGTTGTACAGCTGTTATCACATGCAGATCTAGAACATTTTCTTCCTGTGCTCGTTGTTATTCATGTAATTATTTGTTCTAATTGTGGCAAGAATATACACAACAGCATGTTCTCCAACTCCACACCTTCCGGTTGTGAGTTCCGTGTCGTTGGTCCTACTCTTCGTGCTGTCGAGCCACCTGAGATCCGTTTCCAGACTGTCACTCTCAGTGGAGGCCTTTCCTTTCTCGGCTGGTGTTTTCAATCCCTGGCCTTGTGGTTCACAGCCCAACATGTAACCCCTGGCACCGCAGGGCTCCCGAGGAAGCTGGGGGGGGGGTGGTTCGGTTCACACCCTCGACTGCACCTCCCCTCGATCCTGTCTGCTAGCACAGCAGAGCACTCGCTTGACTGTGGGGTTCTAACCCTGGTGTAGAGACTAGAATTTATCACACATCACAAAAGGGGGTGTGGCTGGAAGGACCCTGTGATCTGGCACACTTGCCTAACAAGCCTTGAAACGTTCTCACACACACACCCTCCCAGTAACTGCACTGACCTGCAATTCACACATCAAATGAGTCAATAGTTCGATGACATCAAGAAGAGTTTTAAAATCATCAGTCACAACAATCAACCTTAGGACATTTTCTTCATTCTTATACTCCTTGTGATTAGCTACCCTCCCCGCCCCCCCAACACACATACTTCCCCTAAAATATCCCTAAGAAACCATTAATCCAGTTACTGTTTTTATAGATTTACCTACCCTGGATTTCACATACAGAAAGACATTTTATTGAAGTGGAGACCCAAAGGCCATCTGTAGACAATTGGACCCCCAACCCCCACTCCCCAGAAGGTTACAAGGAAGGGACAATTCCAGGGTGCAGTATAGCACCAACAAAACACACATCATTCCTCTAGATCCTGAATGCTTCCGTGCCCAGCCCCCAGCCCCACTACCATGACCCAGGCCAACCTTAGGAATCCAGCTAGAGTGGAGTGCACCCATTGGCACATGGAATTCACAACAGATAAAACTCTCAGGAACAGTAATGGGAGTAGCAGTGTCATGAGGGCAGGGGCACAGTGAGGGGGGGGAGAAAGAGGGAACCCATCATAAGGTTGAATATATAGTCCCCCCACAGGGAGACGAATAGCAGAAATATGGATGAAGGGAGATAATGGACAATGTAAGACACAAATAAACAATAATGGAAGGGAGGGGGAAAAGAGGAGCTGATACCAAGGGCTCAAGTAGAAAGAAAATGTTTTGGAAATGTTGATGACAACATATGTACAAGTGTGCTTAATGCAATTGAATGATGGGTTGTTACAAGATTTGTAAGAGCCCTCCAATAAGATGATCAATAAAAACAGACATCTTAAAAATGAACAAAAGTAACAAGGATAACAAAGTAAAACAAAAACCCCAGTCAACCTAGAACCCCATCCCAGGAGGACGAACAATGGGAAAGTGGGGGAGGGGCAACAGAGGACGATGTAAGATATGAAAATAATAATCTATAACTTATCAAGGTTCATGAGGGAGGGGGAAGAAATGGGGAGCTGATATCCGGGGCTCAGGTGGGAAGAGAATGCTCTGAAAATGATGATGGTGGTATCTGTGCACATGAGCTTGACACTCTGGGCTGTGATGAGATGTAAGCCCCTGTAAGGGGCCCAGCTGAGACGGACTGCGGAGATGGCTGATGCCCAGGTGGTAAAGAAGGTTGGAGGGGGAGCCGCCTCTGGCTGCTGCCTCAGAAGACCCTGACTCTCAGCTGATATGGAGTTTGAGTCTCCTGCCCCTTGTGAAGCCAGAGAAGGTGGCCATGGCCTCCAGGCCTTTTCACAAACTTCCTGTGCAAAGACAGGTGTCTGTACCTGCCCTGCCAGCCCCAAGGAGCCAGCAAGCTGCCAAAGCACCCGTCGTGGGTTTTACTTAGGTAAATCCAATGGCACACGCACCAGAGGTCCTTGACCAGATCAAGACAGAGAAGGTCTGTCAACGCCCTGGGGTCAGCACCCCGGGTGGAGGCAGGTCTGGTAGAAAGGTCACCACCCTGCGAGGTAAGATCTCCTAACAGAGTAGACTCCGGCAGAGGGGTGGGGAAGGTCTGGGAGGTCGGCAGACTCTCCCCTCCAGCTCTTTGCTGATTCCTGCACCAAGCGCGCTCTCCCTTCCCAGCAAGTGTGGGTGCACCTGCCCGCTCAGGGCGCTCAGTGGCCTGAGCTCCCCGGGACACCGGCTGCTGCCCCTCAGGCTGCTGCAGATTCTCTAGCCAGGTCCATTCCGCTGCCTCCTAGTGACAGGTATGCAGGCAGTGTGCCCGGTCCGTCAGTTGCCTTTGAGAAAGTCTTTCCCACCAGCAGTAACCATGTGAGACTGACTTCTCAGAGGTGTTGCGGCGTGGATCATTTGTCAGTAGATTCATGTTGAGTCTTTGAGCACGGTGCGCGCCAGGGATGTGTCCTTTCACACCTGAGCGGGGAATCTGAGCAGCTGGACTAGAGGAAGAAGAACTCTAGTACAGTAATGCCCGGTGCTATGCAAACAACACCACCTGGACTCGCTGAACTCCCCTCCCCCCCAAAAAAACTTGGAAGCATTTACTGCTGAATCTCAAGTATAGCCTTCATTGTGGATTACATCTCGAAGTAAAGAAAGCCCAAATCCGCACACTGGGCCACCAGAGTATCAGGAAAAACGAAAGAAAGATTGAAGTTGTAGGGGATAAAAATGAGGAGCTGATGCCAGGGGCGTAAGTGGAGAGCAAATGTTTTGAGAATGATGAGGGCAACGAATGTACAAATGTGCTTTACACAATTGATGTGGGTGTGGATTGTGATGAGTTGTATGAGCCCCCAATAAAATGATTTCAAAATAAAAGATTGAAGTTGTCATGGATTTCATTTTACTTGGCTGTATGGTCAACGCCCCCAGAAGCAGCAGGGAAGATACTGGATTCAGTACTGAAACGGGCAAACCTGTGGGGCAAAACCTCTTTTAAAGATGTGGCGTTGAGGACCAAGCCCTCGTGTGCATGGGACACTGGCGCAGGAAGTGGCCGAGGAAGATGATGTATTTTAACTGTGGTCCTGGCAATGGCTGCCGAGTGTCCCATGGACTGCCTCCAGAAGAGCAGAGACAAACTCTGCTTCAACAACACGGCGAGAACGCTCCCTCGAAGCGCGGACGAGTGACTTCTCGCCCACTTAGGACCTGTCCTCAGGAGACCCGGGCCTCTGGGAAAGGGCAGCGTGCTCGGCACAGTGCAGGGCCAGTGAAAACGAGGGAGACCCTCCGCAGAAGGACTGACTCGCGGCCGTCAACACTGAGGATGGCGCAGGGCCGGGCAGCGCTTCCTTCTGTGCCCGAGGGGTCTCGGAGGACCTAACAAACAACATCACAAATGACATGAAATCCTTCGCGGCTAATGAGACGTTAAGTGAAAAATACACTTGGGGTGTGTAGCTTCTCAGACTTTGGGGGTCTGCAGGAGGAGCAGAAGTGTCCTTTTCCGGGGGCTCCCCCAGCCCACGTGCCTGCGGCAGGGAGGCTGACAGCCGCCGCTGCACCCTGGAGCGTCCGCCCGGCCTTACTCCCAGGTCCTCCGGGCTCCTGCGGCGCGGACGCCCTCTAGCGGCCCTTCCCCGCCGACACGCCGTCCTTCCCGTGCCCACGCCTGCAACTCAGCGCCACCGAGAGGAGGCCGGCCTCCGGCTTTCCTAGAGCGGCGCCGGAAGTCTCCCGGGCTGGCCCTGGCGCACTTCCGGCTGCGGCGCGCGGGCGGCCTGCGGGCTTTGTCAGCAGGGTTGCGGGCAGCGCCTGGCGTTTCCCGTCGCGCGGTCCGCCGCGCGATGCCCGCGCCGTCTGTCGCCGCTGGGCGCCGGGTGAGTGGCGCGTTCCGGGCCGGGAGCGGGCGGGCAGCGACGTCCGGGGCCCGGCGGCCGGGCCGAGTCCGCGGAGAGGGCCGGGAGCCGCAGGAGCCGGGCTGGGTCCGCGGCCGCCTGCGTGGCTCTTGCCGCGACTCCCTAACAGCAGCCACGGCCGCGCCCGAAGGAGCCCCTCCTAGGCCTCGGTGCTAGGGGCGCCCTGGCTTGTTCTCTGCACACGTCTGACCACATTCCCGGGATACTGCCGGGGTAGCTTGCTGGTGGGAGGCGTGCAGGTCGCTACCGCCTGATGCAGCCCTGCTTCCCGCCCCCGGGTTCCGAAGGACCCCCGAAGAGTCACGCCCCTCAAGTGTCTCCGCCGCAGAGCTGCTGCGAAAGTGAGGTGGGCTGGGGAGGCGGAGGGTTCCTGGGCAGGAAGGAAGCAACTCTTGGGACTGAGAGAAAGAGAATTAACTGCAGCACTTCCAAAGCGTGGACTTGTCCAGGAGTCCGAAGGGTGAGCCGGGCTTCCGACGTTGCCCTGGCGCTTTCCGGAAGAGACCCTGCCCACTAGGGACACTGGCCCCATTTCGGACCTGGGTGCTTTTGCCTGAAGCCCCATGAGTTTGCCCACTTAGTTTCTGTCATGGCGTGCCAGTCTTCCACACACCCTTGCCTGCACCCTGTATCCACGCTGTCTTCAAACTGCCAACCGGATCCTTCTTGAGGGAGATGCAGACTGGCTGGGGGGAGGCGTTGCTGCATTTCCTCTCAGACTAATTGTGCCTGTGGATCTGGTCCCTGGCAGGAGCCTGGGTGGAGGCAGAGGGGAGTGCTGGGAAGTGTGCAGTTTCTTCACTGAGTTAGCTGGTACTGCCCAGTACTCTCCAGCTGCCCAGGGCTGCACAGCTCATGGGCCTGTATGTAGCAGGATGCTTGAAGGATGGAGATTGGAGCGAGCCCACCTGGAGGCACCCCGGAAGAAAGACCCGAGAATCTGCTTGTGACAACCTGTTCTGGCAGCCTGTGTGGCCTCCCCAGGAGCTGGTATAGTTCGGGCTGCTGGGGGGAGGTCAGTGATCATCGCAGGTCAGGAGTCCCACCTGGTGGGTGCTGATGGCTTGGCCAATACACAGTTGAATGTGAGAGGTGGGAGCCCCTGGTGTAGATGCGCTGTTACCTGAAGCTGCAACCTGTGTCCCGTTGTCCCTGCAGCTCCCCCACAACACAGGCACTGCACGTGGGGACCACGGACATTCTCAAACTGATTCTGATCCACTCAGGCTTGATTAGCAAAATCCTGAGATAGACCTGCCCAGGTGTATATCCACATGTGTATAGTGAAGGGTGCCATTAGGTGGTGGGGACTGCTGCTTCCTGAGGACAAGAGGAAGAGAAGAGAGTGCTGTAGGGCAAGCCCAGCAGGTGCTAGGATGCGCTTCAGGGAAAGGCAGTTGCCTGGGGTGAAGGGATTATAGTAGGACTGACCTAGGTGGGGGGTCTGAAGAGCGAGCCGTTCTGGGTCCTGCAGACTGGGGTGCTGCAGCCCAGCTGGGAGCACCACGCCCCCACACCCCAGGAGATAAGTCCCTTGTCCTTCTAGGGTGAAACTGTCAGGGGCAAATGGATAGATGAGAGTCCAAGTGGGAGAGCCCTGTCCTGGGTGCTGGATTTGCAGGGTCTGGAAGGAACAGCTCCTGGAGGCCTGGGTGGAATTTGGATTTATGCTTTGCAAACAGACCCTAGGACCCCTCTGGAAGATGTCACCTCAGGAATCCTCCCCATTTCTGAAGGAGGAGGCAGGGGCTACATCAAGAGTTTCATACAACCCTCTGCAGGTGGGTTTTGCCCTTGAAACCTATGAGGTGTCCCACGAAGGGGCAGGCAGTCCTGATCACCCCCCACTGTAGAAGTCTTAGGGAAACGGCCCGCTAGGAGGGGGTGCTGGGCCACTGAACCAGCATGACAGGACTCGGTGGCCTCCTCTGGCTCCTGACAGACCTGCCGAGGGCAGCCTCCCCATGAGGAAGGAGTATGGCGGATGAAGAGAAGGATCCGAAGGCAGGCCCCTCATGACCACTTGCTGCCCGATGTCCCAGACTTGGAATAGCAACAGTTTCATTTCACTTGAATTTACAGAAGATAGAAGAAGCAGAGCAGAAACCAAAGGCTGCTAATTTTAGGTCAATGGATCGTCCACGCATGATACTTTTAGATTTTAAAACTTTGTAAGGCTTTAAAAAAAATCTTTAAAAGGCTAGGGTTAATAGATATCAACACACAACTTTTGGGGAAACTCATTTGCTGGTAATTAGAAGGGTTGCTTAAAAAGATAAAAAGTTACTACTGAACCCCAAAGCAGAAAACCAACATTTCTCTCCCCACACACTACACCACACCACACCACATCCTGTGTTACATGAAAAGTTAAGCTACTGTGGTACGTGAGTCCGGGAATGCCAATCATCAGCCAGACCCTCTGAGGGTTTCTTCCATGCCAGCTTTCCTTCTCACTCAGTCCCTGCCCCCCCACCCCCCACTAAACCCCCTGTCCTGTAAAAGTGACAGATGGCACTTCAGAGGGGAAAGGACCTTCCTGACGGGCTGGCTATGGGCTGCCCATCCAGCTATCCAGGGCTGTACTTGGCTTTGGCCTGAGCTCCCAAGAAGGCGCTGTGGAGCCTGTCTTCTCTCTGGCCTCTGGCTCTCCATCCCGAGGCAGTTGCCCAGTGGGCCCAGTATTTATGGGAGGTGCTGGCTTGAGGGGGAACTCCTAGCAGGGGATGCCAGCAGCATCTCCCAGTTGAGTCCTGCTCTGAGTGAATGGCTTGAGGGGACCTCGGCCTGCCTGCCCTGAGAAGCAGTCTGACAGTTCCCCTGATCTGCTGGGTGACCAGCTCTGCAGCCTGGCATGGCCTTCGGGAAGGTAACAGCACACTTGCAACACACTTGTGTAGCACAGCAGCAGACAGCACCTGCTGTGGCCTGGGAGATGCCAGGATCTTGCTGAGATGCTCTCAGGCAGGTCCCACATAAGAGTCCCCAAAATGGGGGAAGCCCAGGCAGGTCGCCAAGTGAATCATCACAGGTGGCTTTAAGTCACCTTTTTTATGAAAATTAAAGTATACAGATGAACAATGAACCAAGGAAGTTGTCAATCCTTAGAGCAGTGACCCTGTGAGGCCCAGCCGGGGGGGCAGCATGTGACCCAGGGAGAGGCAGGAGAGAACGGGGTTCCCTGTGGGGCTGCAGTCTTCCTCAGGAAACAATGTATGCAGGATGCAAATCAATGTGCTTCCAACGGTCACAAACAAGACCCTATTAGGGTCAGGTCTCTGTAGATGTGGTCATCCGTGCCTGCCACAGCTGCACACCGGGGAGATTTGAGGGGCCTTTGTGGCCTGAGATTGCCCCTGTCCCAGTGCTTCCTGTCACGGAGAGTGCCTTTGTTTAGTGTGAAGCCCATGGTCATTTTGGTGATTATGTAGTTGCTGTCCTGAGCCTGGTGGTGTCCCCGGCGACATGCACCTTTCTCTGGACAGCCCCACAACACTCTTTGTGCAGGAACCACTCTCTGGCCCCGCCCACAGCAGCCTGCTTTCCCTACTGGCCTCTGGGCCTCACCCATTTCCTTGGTGATTATCCTGTGATAACCTGAAACAGCAGGGCTGGGGCAGGGAGCTCTGACACACACACACACACGTCTCCAGTGTGCGCACTGAAATGGCTATAACGAAAAGTGGTTGACACTCACTTAGAAGGGAAAACTTTTGAGTGTTCCTGGACTCGGAGGTGTGGCCCTGAGGCAGGAGCTTGGCGCCAGTCACCACCTGGCGCTTCAAGTCCCTCTTCGTAGGCACACTGGGGAACTGGCCCTGAGGGTCACACAAGCACAGAGTTGCGTGTGGATTTCTCTGTGGCATGCACAGGTCTGTTGTTGGCAGAAGTGAGATGGCGCATGAATTTGGGAGAACTCACCTCTTTTATCTGTCATTTGGCTGGCCAGGGCCCCAGATGACCCTGAGTCAAGGGACCCTGGGAGGTCTTGCTGCTGAAAAGCAGGTAGTAGAGAGTTTCCCATCTAAGAGCTGTGTTTATGGATTACTTAAAACTGGTCCACAGGCTGTCAAATACCATTCATTTTGTGGTACATTGTTCAAGAAGTACTAAGAACTAGCCAACACAGGTCAGTACCCTGGCTTCTGAGCGCTAACCGAGTTCGATGGATGGACACACAGAGTGGGGAAGGGAGCAGGGATTGAGTCATAGTTGGCCTTCCACCTTGACCGAATCCTCTGCCTGACATGCTCACATTTACACTACTTGACCACAAGCCCCCATCGCAGGTTGTAGGTCTGTATTGTGCCCTGCTCCTCTGCAGGCATCGCTTTTGTAGTAGGCTGTACGCTTTGAGGACCAACATGTGCCTGACCCAAGCCATGGTGTTTTCAGTCATTTCACACGCATGTGAAAGTTGGACATTGAACAAAGAAGGGGAAGCAGAATCTGTGTATTAAATTGTGTTGGTTAAGAATCTTGGAAGTGCCAGGGACTGCCAAACAAATCTGTCTTTGGAGGAAGTACAGTCAGAATGCTCCTTCAAGGCAAGGTCGAGGAGACTCTTACATATCTTGGACGTCTTGTCAGGAGAGACCCGGCGCCGGAGAACAGCGTACTTGGGAAAGTGGAAGGCCACAGAAAAGGAGGAAGACCCTTGGAGAACCGAATCAGGAAGAGTTGTGAGGATGGGGCAGGTCTGGGCAGTTTCATTCTCCTGTGAAGAGGGCCCTGTGACCTGGATCCAACTCGTTGATACCTCACAACATCAGGTAAAGCTCTCTGCCACAGAGGCCTGTCTGAGTCATTGCGTACCACCTGACAGGACAAGGTAACCTTGCTCCTGTGGGTCCCTCAGAGTGCATGCGCCTTTCTGGGAGCAGAAAGCATCACTTCTTCCGAGGAGCAGCGGATGGGTTTGAACAGCTGACTGCAGTTAGCAACTCGACATGTAACCAACTCCACCACAAGGGCTAAGCTATGGTAAAAGTGTGACAGCTTTGCTTCTGAACACTGCACAGAGATCAGTATAGCAGATGTGTCTAATGCCATATGTCCTGTTGTCTTGAGTTCTGTGACCATGAGTTTTGATTGTAAATCTCAATAAAATGAAATCTTGACAACTTTACTGTTTTGTTTGTTTATCATGACGTTACCTATTGATGCAGTTTTAAGGATTTTTGGTTTTGTTATGCTGAGGTGAAATCCAATTGAAGACTGTAGTCTTTGATTGCCAATAAGTGTTTCAAGTCTTCTCTCTTTTGGTAAGCACGTTTATATCATCTGCATGTTGCACGTTGTTGATGAGTCTTCCTCAGTGATGTTGGATTGTTCTTGATTTAGTCCAGTGTCTCTGATGATTTGATTGGCAACCCACTGAATATCTACGGTGAAAGATGACAACCCAGCTTCACGATTTCGCTCATTTTAAACCATGCGGTTCAAACTACCACCTCCTGGGTCGTTGCACAGGTTCCACAGGGAAAGGCTTAGGCTTTCCATTCCTCACAGCACACAGTCAAACGCCTTTGCATAGTCAATGAAGCACACGTTTTTTATCGTTTCTAGCCACATGCCATCTGATAACAGTAATGATTCCCCTTGTCCTGTGCCCTCTTCTAAATCTGACTCTCCTGTGATGATAGTGTCCAATAAATCCCTCATTCTGTTGGGTTCTGTTGGGTCGCCTTGGTCGGCAGTGGGTACAGACATGGATCTCTTTCGGGTAATTGGCCAGGTGGCTGCAGCCTGAATTTCTTGGCGTAGATGAGTGAGTGCTTGCATTGCATCTGTTTGAAGAAGCCTTTCACCTGCTGGAGCCCACCGCCTGCCCCTTTTTCTTCTGCCTTCAGTGCATCTAGGTTCCTTCCTTCACGCCATTATGCTTTTGCTTTTGTTTTTACCCCAGACCATTTTATCAGAAGCTAATAAAGGTTTATTGTTCCATAGTTCAATCACACCCAGCAGTGTTGTAGAGTTGCCACCAGAGTCAGTTTCAACACATTCTCTTCCTTCTTGGCCTTGACATCAGCTCTCACCATTGGTTGGACACTGTGGAACAACGACCTTCTCTTCAATGAAAGTCAGCCCTGTTTTCCCATCTATTTTCCCTGATGCTTCCTGCATTCAAACCTTGCCCCTAGATTCTCGATCTCACAACACGCGGTTTCCATGTCTTACTCTGCTGTTCTCACTGGAGAGATTCTGATTGTGTCCTTCCCTGTTGGTTTCCTAGATTTCTGACTGCAAGTCTTGACACACTTCATTGCAGTTCTGTAACCCCTCTGTTCAGCTCTTCCCTTTGCCAGCTTTAGCCACCCCACACCCAAGAACAGGTCCCAGACACTCTTCTGAGGCGGTCCTGATGGGTATCATGCTGTCACTGACAGAATTGCATTTCAGGAGAGATCTTGAAATGTTCCTCTGAGTGGTGGAACTCAGTGCCTTTCCTCATCCATTTGCCATCCACAACACAGTAGACTGTATGCTTGAAAATGGCCACGACCCGTCCATTTATGTTCACTGATACCTACGATCCTGAGCTTCAAGTGATCCAAAGAGTTTTGACAATGTTTAGTTTTCCTAGAATCTCTTCTGAAGTGCCACATTTTGATTATGAATCAGTTGTTTCTTATGATGAATCCTTACTTGTAAACCAGTGAAAGTCTGGTCATTTTCTCCATCCACATCATCAAGGTGGACTCCGATGTTGAGGAGACCGCTTTTAACAGGTGTAGTTTGATCCCTTCCAACTTGGTAAGCTCATCTGGCTTTTTTTTTTAAGTTAAATCGTCTTATTGGAGGCTCTTGTAGCTCTTATAACAATCCATACATCAATTGTGTCAAGCATGTTGGTACATATGTTGCCATCATTTTCAAAACATTTTCTTTCTACTTGAGGCGTTGGTATTAGCTCCATTTTTGCCTCCCTCCCCCATCCTCATGAACCCTTGATAAATTATATATTATTATTTTCATATATTACACCATCCATTGTCTCCCTTCACCCATGTTTCTGTTGTCTCTCCCCCTCTGGCGGTGGTGAGGGTGGTTGTATGTTGACATTGCATTCGGTAGGTACCCCTTTCTCGGCCCTATCCTCATGCTACTCCCATTGTTCCTGAGGGGTTTATCTGTCCTGGATTCCATGTGTCAAGAGCTCTTACTTGTACTAGTGCACAGTCTAGCGGATTTGCAAGGTAGAACTGGGGTCACAATATTGGGGGGGGGGCAAGGAGGAAGGAAGCATTAAAGAACTAGAGGAATGTTGTCTGTTTCCTTGCACCCTGGCTAGCTCGTCCCTTCCTTGTGACCCTCCTGTGAGAGAATCATCTACAGATGGATTCAGGTCTCTACTCTGACCCCCCCCCCCAATTCACATTGATACGATTGTTTCTTTTGGGTCTTCTGATACCTGATCCCTTCTACACCTCATGATCACACAGGTTGGTGTACTTATTCCATGTGGACTTTGTGGCTTCCCTGCTAGATGGCTGCTCGATTAACTTCAAGGCTTTAAGACCCCAGACCCTATATCTGCTAATAGTTGGGTACCATCAGCTTTCTTCACCACATTTGCTTATGCACCCATTTTGTCTTCAGCAATCATGTTGGGAAGGTGAGCATCACGGAATGCCAAGTTATTAGAACAAAGCGTTCTTGTATTGAAGGTGTACTTGAGTAGAGGCCCAATGTCGGTCTGCTTACCTTATTAAACCTATAAATATATGTATCCAGATCTATTTCCCCATCGTTATATATAAATATATTTACATCTATACATGCTTGTATGTAGACCTCTATAAATACCCTCTTATTTCCTAGTTATTTCCTGTATTTCCTTTTACTTTTCTCCTGTCCCACTATCATTTTTGACCTTCATTTGGCCCTCTTGGCTAATTGCACTGGATCAAACCCCCCTAGGGGTTCTACGCCCTCCTTGCCATCGATTTTAGATCTCTTGTTCCCTTATCCCTAGGTTTGTTGGCTACCCCCTCCCGTTCTCCCACCTACTCCTCTCCCCTGTCCTCCCAGAACCATGAATTCTGTTGTTTTCAGAGACAGACATAAAAAAGAAGAAAGGGCCTATAAATAGTCCCAGGCCTGTCTGCTGACCCTTATGTATGTTTTCTGTTTGAGCCTGATGAAGTACCAAGCCCTGCCCTCTGAGTCTGAAGTCTATTTTGGGGGTCCCTCGGGAACTTCGTTGCTGCACTCCCTTTGTGTGGGGGCATCTTCTGGCATTCTGACAGACAGTGTACCATTAGTGACTATAACATTTTTACTGACTGGTCTTTCTAAAGTATCTGCCTCACGGAAACCTCACCATGGGTAACCCTACTGGTGTTTGAAATACCAGTGGCATAACTCCCACCATAGTATGACAAACTGACCGACCGGTAGGTAGTAAGTATGCAGAGGGGCTAATGAGGTGCCTTGTCCAATATTCCAAGTGAAGGGGCATGGGGGTGTCTAGGGTGGTTCAGCACTCCGCTTTCAGGTTACCTAGGGACTAAGGTTTTTGTTTGCTGTCACACCTTGGCTGTTGCTTTCCTTGGCATGTTCACTAACACCACCCGCTGCACTCCAGCCCAAAGGCCTTGGGCAGAGTGTGACCTGAAAGGTGCTGGCCATGTGGTGTCTAGACTCAGGACAAAGCGATGTCTTGGGTTGACTTGCGTGTAGCTAAACAATGATGTGGTTATTATTCATTGACAAGATTAGCCAGTCATTTGTAAGGGGCTCAGGGTGTAATGCAGCATATTTACTCAGGTACAGCCCCCATCCAAGGTAAGAGGAGTTTCACTGGGGTACAGTTTACATGATCTTTTTTTAAACTTCTATGGTGAACTGGGTGAAAGTTTGCAGAGTAAATCAGTTTTCCATTCACCAGTTAATTTACTTTGTTTCATGTCACTGAGTGCAATCCTAGCAACTTAACCCTTAACTTACCCTGCTCTTTCCTTGTGTTTTTCCGCCATCATCCTCATTGTCTCTCACTTCTGAACTTTGCTCATGGGTAAATGTTACCTTTTGATCTCAAAGGGTAATTATTTGAAGGTGTGCGTGCCTCACTAGTGGTGTTGTTCCCGTATAGACCTGTCTATTAAACTGAACCATGGAGGAAGCTCCTGCAGTCAGACTTCAGGAGTGGTTAGGAACCAGTCTTGAGGGCTCCATCAGGACCTAGTGGATCTATTTTTACCATGTTGAGTTTTCTTCCTCGTTGCCCCCAGTCCACCTAGAACCTTCTCATGTGATCCCTTTCAGAACATTTGATTGTAGCAGCCACATACCTTGTAGTTCTGGTCTCAGACCTGAGACTGACTTTCATGCAGTCCTTGAGTCCACTGACTCCTTGTTTTCACGTGTCTTCTATTTCGGTCATTCTTTTTTCCTCCTGGGTGAGAGATTTCAGTAGTTTTGTGTGTTTTTAAGATCATAGTTTAAGATACTCATCGCAGTAGGATATAAACGGTTGTCTTTTTGCTGTATCACCTTTGATCTAAGAAGTGAGTAAAGAGGGAGGCATTTGACAACCACCAAGAAAGGAGAGCTAGGGTTTGAGGGTGTCCTTTGGGCATGGAGTCCCCGTGAGCTGTGTCTTTGTAGAGCCAGGAGAAGATTGATGCCAAGACACGTGTAGCTCTCCAAGGAACACTGGGCTAACGGTTGTTGAAAGGAGACAGAAGTCTCCCCAAAGCAGGGACTTGGGCTTATAGTCTCTGGACTGTGAAGGAACACTTTTGTTTGGTAAAGCTGCCGGCTTGGGTTAGATTTGTTAGAACACCACTAGGCTCAGATCGGCAAGAATTGCTAGCACCTTTCAGGTTCCATCAGGCAAGGGGTTGTCAAAAGAGTGCTCTTCCTGCAACAAGACAGACAGCAGAAAGCAAGATGAACATATTTGGGATTTTTGTTATCGAGATAGAGGGAAAGGAGATCAATGAGTTAAGTGTAAATATAAAGATTATGACATTTGACTTAAAATTACTGTATCAGACCATGGAAACTAAACTAGCTGAGGAAGGAAAGAATGACATGAAGTTATGGGGGACGTGAAAATGAGATAGGATCCATGAATTTGTATGTCTTTAGGGAAATATGTCTTGATTTCTTTTTAATGCATCCAAGTCATGCCCCTACTCAGTTGTTGAGGGATTAGAGTTGTGAATAGTTATTACCTGGTACCCATCCAAGGTTGAGGGTAAAAGGAGTTTGATACCCCCAAAGACTTGTCCACCCTCTGGAACTTAATGTATTAGATGTAGAACCACCAAGAAACTTTTCTAAGTAGTAACAGTTTATATGGGGTGAAAATGAGGTTCATGATTAACAGTATCCTGGGCAGAGGAACCATTGTCCTCTCCTACTTCTTGGATGGATCTTCTATATCTGCTTCAGTCGATTCTTTTGTGATACAAAAAAGGAAAGATGATGTCTTTATTCTTTTGTTTCAGATCCTAAAGTAGCAACTGATGGTGCAATGTTTCTTCAATTACTTGGATTCACAAGGATGAAAATTCACATAATATGATGTCAGAAAAACTTGCTGCGATGGAGCCCTCTGCCCTTGAATCTGGGGAAGTCTCTGGACCTGGATTAGAGGGGCTGTTAGGAAACCCTGACGATCAGAGCCTGAGCCACTCTCCCACTGAAGCAGGTCTCAGGCAAGTGACAGTTACCCATTGGAAAATCCAAACAGGAGAGACAGAGCAGATGTTTAATAAATCAGAAATTAGTCCAACTCTGAACTCCAACTTTCTTATACTTCAGAGAGAACTTACAGAAGGGGAAGCCAATCAATGTGATATTTGTAGCAAAAGCTCCACATGTCACTCAGACCTAATTAGGCATCACCTTTCTCATACTGGGGCGGGACTTTATAAATGTGATCACTGTGGGAAAAGCTTCCGTCAGAGCTCATGCCTCACTGAGCATCAGAGAACTCACACTGGAGAAAGACTTTACGTATGTGATGTGTGTGGGAAAAACTTCCTTCACTGTTCAAATCTTATTGAGCACCAGAGAACACACACAGGGGGAAAGCCATTTAAGTGTACACTGTGTGGGAAAGCCTTCTGTCACAGCTCAGATCTTCTTCGACACCAGCGAGTCCATACCCGTGAGAGGCCATACGAGTGCAAGGAATGTGGAAAGGGCTTCAGTCAGAGTTCATTACTTATTCGGCACCAGAGGATCCACACAGGAGAAAGACCCTACGAATGTAATGAATGTGGAAAGGCCTTCATTCGGAGCTCAAGCCTGATCCGCCATTACCAGATTCATACGGAAGTGAAGCAGTATGAATGTAAAGAGTGTGGAAAGGCCTTCCGGCACCGATCAGACCTCATTGAACACCAGAGAATCCACACGGGGGAGAGACCTTTTGAGTGCGGTGAATGTGGGAAAGCCTTCATCCGGAGTTCAAAGCTCATCCAGCATCAGAGAATTCATACTGGGGAGAGACCGTATGTTTGTAATGAATGTGGGAAACGCTTCAGCCAGACGTCCAACTTCACTCAGCATCAGAGAATTCACACTGGAGAGAAACTCTATGAATGCAATGAATGTGGGAAAGCGTTTTTTCTGAGTTCATACCTTATTAGACACCAGAAAATTCACACTGGGGAAAGAGTATATGAATGTAAAGAATGTGGGAAAGCTTTTCTCCAGAAAGCTCACCTTACTGAACATCAGAAAATCCACACTGGGGAGAGACCTTTTGAATGTAAAGACTGTGGGAAAGCTTTCATTCAAAGCTCAAAGCTACTTCTACATCAGATTATTCACACCGGTGAGAAACCCTATGTATGTAGTCATTGTGGGAAAGGTTTTATTCAGAGATCAAACTTCATTCAACACCAGAAAATTCATTCTGAAGAGAAACTCTATGAGTATAGTCAGCATGAGAAAGATTTTAATCCCACTTCAGATTAAAAAAATTTAAAAAGTGTTTACAAAAGGGACTTGAGGGAGGTAGCTGTACACTTGAGTGAGAACTCTTTGTCAAGGGGAGCACACAGATGGCTTAAAAGTACTCTCGAGCTCAATGAATGAAGCTTAGAATCATAATTCACACCGATTTTAGGATCTGGCTGTAGCAGAATTTTCCAAAGTCACAGGTGATACTGTTTTTGCAGTGGGCCCCGCCTGTATCCCTTTACAGGGCATTGGACTTCAAAATTGTCAGCCATGGATGCTTGTCCTTAAGAGAGCCATTTGATTTTACAGCTAACTTTCAGATGGAGCAATGGGAACAGGTCTAGGAAAGTATTTTGTAATGGCATCCTTAAGTTAAATCCCTTTTAGGGTGGAATTATGTAGCAAATCTTATCAGTACTTAAGAAAGTTGCTTAGCAAATTTTACCTTATCAGATAGGCAGGTTGGTCAATACTTTCTTGTTTAAAAGTCACTGGTTCCTGAGGGTGAAGCCCAAGGTCCCAGGCATGTACCTTAAGGACTTTGGCTTCCCTGGCCTCATCTCCCACTGCTCAGCTAGCTGCCAGAGTAATGGTTTGATACACGCACCAACTTCTCTCCCTCCTCCGACCCTTTGTCCATGTTGGATGGGCCTCCTCGTGTCCAGCCACCTTTTCCCTCCGGCTTAGCTAGGTTTCCGCCTTCTCTGCCTTCATGTTCAGTGCCCACCTGTGTTACTGGGTTTACTGTGGTTTTGTACCAGTCTCATGCTGTGTGTCCTTCCAGGACAGTGATCAAGCCTGGTGCCTGTATGAGCCCCAGTACCCAGCACAAGGCAAGTGATAATCCAGCCACCACCATAAAATCTGTAATTAAATCCTGTTTGTCATTTTCATCCTGCTAGTTTTAAATTTTCTAAGCATATCTCGCTGCTTCTAATGTTAGTCTGATCTGTTCTACTAGCAATACCCTTTAGTCTTAGCCCTGTGACAGTATTTGTCTCCATGTAGCTCAGACACTACAGGCAGGAACCCGCATCCGATTAGGGTTCCTCATCTTTATTGCCTTTAGACCATCCCCAGAATGTCACTTGTGTTTGAGAACATTGGTTTTACTTTGTTGGTAAACCTCTCCTGTACTCAAGTGTAAGGAAGACATCACAGAAGAGGTGCACTTGAAGTGGTCTACACAGACAAGGTCAGCTAAAGGGGAAAGCCTTGTGGGAGGAATCCCGAGAACAGAGGCGGCATGACAGACCTCTTGTCTTCATCTTTGCAACCCTAGAACCTTTGAGTGGGCCGTTGTTTTGCAAAAGTTCATGCACGACTTCATCTTCTGGAAAAATAGTTACCAGAGATTTTTGAATGGTATAGGAGAGGTTACCAGGCCATTTTATACAGTAGAACACCTATTTTAAATGTAGAGTTTTGGTCAGTGCATACACCCAAGCAATTGTCACTACAATCAAGATAGAGAATACAATGATCACCCCAAAAGTGTTTTCTGCCATTACCCTGACAACTCCACTCCAGCCCCAGGGAACCACCAGGGAACCACCAATCTGATGCCACTGTGGAATATGCTTATTCTACAAGTTTGTGTGGGTCAGCTAATTTGTACTCTTGTGTGAGAGTTAATCCCTCAGCATGTTTGAGATTCAGCCAAGCTTGAGTGTTTCAATAGTTATTTGCTGAGTAGTTCTGCTAGGGTATGAATAAACATCATTTGTTCATTTGCCTCCGAATGCACATTTGGGCTTCATTTTTCCCTGTTAAGACTATTATGAATAAACCCGATATGAGCGTTTGTGTAAAAGTATGTAGATTCATGTTATTCTTTTCCTTGGGCAGATCTAGATACATGGAAAGGTAAACCGTGCTCCAGAGTTGGCAGGCTTAAAATGGTTTTTATGTTAATCATCTCAGAACTTTTAGAAAATGCAAAAGAGCTGGGATAGCTAAAACATGCTGCTGAAGCAGTCCTGTTACCTGGTTGAACACTTAAACTACAAAACACTTTATTTTAAAATATAAAACTAATAATGGGGTGAAGAGAGACATAGAGTGAGAGAGATGCTCCATGCATGTACAGTCGCATTTTATGAAGATGTGGTTTATCCCATGGAGAAAAGGAGGGTCTTAGAAATGGCCCTGAAAACCAGGTATTCATCCATTGACCCTACCTCACACTACGAAGAAAGCCCAAGGGGGGCACTGACCTGGCTGGTGCCATAAAGCTGGGAGCCCTGTTACAGTGGGTGATGCTGTGTTGGGCTGCTGTCTGTGAGACTGGCAGTTCAAACCCACGGCAGTTCCTTATGAGAGATGAGGCTGGCTTCTCGTGTAAGGGTCACAAGTCTGAGACCCTAGGAGGCTGTCCTCTGCTCACAGGGTCACTCAGAGCTGAAACCAACCTGTTGGACACTGGGTAGAAACACAAACTTTCCTGGAAGGAAAAACAACATTCGTGCCCTTTGTGGTTTTATATGTTAAGTGTATCAGCTTCCAACACTTAAGGGAAATTTTCATTATCTTTTCATCCCATCACACGTACATTGTCTAGTGCTGCTATAGAAATAACCACAAGTCGAATGCCTTTAACAACAAAATACTTTCTCAAAATTTAGGATCCTGAGTGAAACTGAGTCATAAGTTCCATTTCAGGGCACAAGCTCTTGAAAAAGGCTCCTAAAGACAGGCCTTTGTGATCTCCATGTGACGACATGCGTCTTCGCCCATCACTGATAGGAGAAACAACAAACCAGACGTAACCCTTGGGTCTGCACTGGCTCATAATGACCTTACAGGACAGGGTAGAGCAGCCCTGAGAATTTCTGAGAAGGTGACCCTACAGGAGTGAAAAGCCCCACCAGAGCAGCTGGGAGCAGCTGGTGGCTTAGACCTCGGACCTTCCAGCTCCCAGCCCAATGTGTGCCCGTGGGGAGGCCGGGGCTCCGCGCCTATTAATAACTGCTCAGCCCAGAGCCTCCCAGTGGTCTCCCAGAGCAACTGGTTTGGGAGTGCAAAGCTCAGTTGAGGGCCCTTGGGCAGCAGGTGGCCACAATTGCAGTAAGTGGCTTGGAAGAGGACATGGCCAAGTCCCATAGCTGGCCTATGCCAGGAGGCAGGTGTTACCCCATACTCCTTGTTTTCTTCCCTAGTCTGATATCAACCATTCCTTCCATGGCACTCGACATCTATGCTGGGCTCGCGGTTGAGACTACTCACAATTAAGGGGTTGCATGGGTTGTTTTTTGTTTTTCATTTTTCAAGGGGGTTTATTAAGGAAGCCAGTAGGTCCCCACAAGTAAGGGTCCGCAAGCAATCACAGTCATTTGCTGGAGCGTGCTCCCCAAGGTCT